>NC_063218.1:22765378-23068409 GCF_020740725.1 Corvus hawaiiensis
CACTACAACACATGAGGCCCTCACTGGGGGACAATTGATTCAGAGCACCACAAGATAGAGGTACATGTTTGACAGGCTGGAGCAGTGGTCTGATGTGACATGGCAGGAAGTATGATACTAATGCAAATTGTTAGTAGTTATTAACTAATTAAATTGTTATGCCCATAAGGCACTTAACACTTTGCAGGAACAGAAAAGAGCCCAGACCGTGCCCTCAGGAGCAGAAGATCTAAAAATGCAAGCACAGACCAATAGTGAAAGGAAAACAACTAATATAGAAGGGGTGTAATGAGAAGCAGCACATGGTTTTGCAGTTACAATTTAGGCCTGGTTTTGCAAAGAAAGGTTTGTGTGATCACAAGATCTTTGGCAGGGGGAGAGTGTATGACATCACAGGTCTGTCAGATACATGTATGATTTTTGATACACTGGTCAACTAAAAGCAAATTGGATGGGTGAGAAGCTGGCTCATAATTAATTTCATTAAAATAAAAAGCCAAGAGAAGACTCTTCCTCAGCTCGGAAGTAGGTTGCAACAGGACTTTGCATTTTCTCAGACTTCAGAAAATTCACACAGGCTGCAGCTCTTAAAAACACATGGAAGAAAGAGCTTTTAACTGGTGCTTAGAATCAATAGAAAAAACTGTAGGAGATCAGACTGCTTTAGTTGCAGAAAGCTGACCTGAGTAGAGATGCTGCTGCAAAAGGTGAAGCAAAGAGGTATTAGAGAACGGCATGAAAGGGCGTGAGGAGACTGGCAGGGCTAGCAAAAGCTCACATTATTAGTAGAGGAGACAGGGAGAAGCATATCAGAAAAGATGGATGCACAGTCTTGCACAGGTGACTTTCATTGTTACAAGTTTCTTAAACAGTTAAGTAGGAAGTAGTAGATACATTCAAGCCAGGGACATAACCATGTGCTGCAGAGATAACCTTTGTAGCTCCATTTGCTGTGTACTGCAGAGAGGAGAGGTGCATGTCTGATCTGGGATATGAATGCTATAGTAATAAAGATGAGAGATGCAGAGCCCTTGATACAATGGCTATAGGAACAAAGATTTTGTGAATACTGGTTGTGAAGAAAAATGAGTTTGTCCACAAATTGGATGGATGAAGTAAGAGAGAGAGGAATTGCAGCACCTAAGCCACACAGGGCTGGCTGTGGAGTCTACTAGAAGAAGATCAGTGAGCAGCAAGCGTAAGAAAGATTAGGATTTCATTTTTATCCAGTACTTTAATTAATGGCAAAATGTGCAAGAGGGAGCATGCATTCAGGATACCAAATGAGAGTCTGACCCAGCCCAGCCCGTCTTTTCCGCAAAACATTAGCATTTCACTAAGCACACACTGCTGTGCTGTTTCATCAGACACGCCGCTCTGCTGTGTATCATATGATATGGCAGCCGCTCAGGCAGGCGGGGAGCAGCGCAGCCTGTAATTTCCTGGTCATATGTAACTGGGTGGGGAAGCGCTTGATCCTTGGGGTGAGTAATGCTGGAATCGCACCATGAGGCACCCTGCTCTTTCCTATTTGAGGCAGTTAAGGTGTTGCTCTTGCTGTTCTGGCAGACATTGCCCAGGGCATCCGAATGCTCTTACGCTCTGCTACACTTACAACACCCTCCTGTAACCTGTTTCGCTGTGCACACCCGGTCACTTTCCCACTTTCCCAGCCTTTTGCCGGCGGTCGCCGCTACGAGGACTGCGGATCTGAGTGCGGCACACTCGCCTCCCCGCTGCCGCGGCTGTGGGGCAGGACGGTCCCCGCCGCCCTCGCTGCCGGCCCGAACCGACGCAGAGGCCGCGCTGCCGCGTTTATTTGGGAAACGCTCCGGGCTGCTGAGCGAAGGGGGGCGGCCTCTCCCGGCAGCTTTGCTGGCCTGCGCGGGGCTGGGGGGTACCGCCTCGCTCCTCCCCGCCTTCCTGCAATGGCCGTGGTCGTAGCCTCCCCGCCGGGCCGTCCGTCCAGCAGGTCCCGGCCCCCCCGCGACCCTCTCCAGGCGAGGGTTGGTTTTTGTTTTTTTTTTTTATTTTGGGGTGGGGTTTTTTCGTGGTTTTTTGTTGGGTTTTTTTTCTCTCTTTTTTTCCCCTTTCCTGCTCCGAGACATTTTCCTACGTGCATTTTTCTCCAGTCGAGCTAATTTAACGAGCTGGGTTTGGCGAGGGCCGGAGTTGCCGGCCCCAGCGCGGGGAGGGCGGCGCGGGGTAAGGGGGCTCCCGCTGGGCTCCCCAGCCGGGGAAGCGCGCGTCTCTCCGCCCGACATGAGCTGTAATTTCCGGCAGACATTTGACGTCTCCGACATCTGCACCAAGGCGCGGCAGCTCCCAGCAACCCCCATGGCCGGCAGCGGGGCGGCCCCTCCTGCCTCCTCCCCAGCCATTTGTGTTTTACTCATTTCCTGCTCCCAGTAATGAGGCCAGCGATGCCGGGGTGGCGGTGGTGCTGCTGAGAAGGCAGATTGTTATACACACAGACACACACATGGATGTTTTTGTTTCAGGATGAATTTTTAGTGCTCGTGAAAGGGAGGGACTAAGCGGAGCTCGCTGTAGCCTGGCACAGGACCAGCAAGCTTCCCGGCAGCCCTCTGCCAAAAGAATCCAGACATCCAGCCCCCTGCCCCGGCTCTTGTGGCCCCTTCTTGTCCGCTCTCTTTCCCCCTCGGCTCTTCAGGGGCCTCTCTCCCGGCGGCAGCACTGCCCGGGGACCCTGCAGACCTTCTGCCCACCCATGCCTGTGTCCCTTCACCACTCCAGCACAAGGTTCCTCCCACCGTGCAGACACGCCGCAGTCCTGACCCGTGACTCCTTAATCCCAATTTTTCTTCTCGGTCGTCTGTGGAATTACCGCAGGAGGGTGGATGAAGTCTGTGATATTAACATTATCCTCGGAGTCGAAAACAACTCGAGGCCAAGTAGATTCATTGCACTAGTGACTTGAACTAGGTGAAATGTCGACAGAATTACTCAACACCACAGCCCCAAACTCTCGGCACAGAAAAACAAACCTTCTAGTGATGTTTTGTACAGTCTCCAGCCCAGCCCCAACCCACCCATCTGTTTCATTCCCCAAGGGACCACAGGGACGTGGGCCTCCTGGCATGTGATCATCTTCCTCTACACATCCGCCACAGATGAACTCTGCCATTTGTCTCCTGTTACAGTGTACTAACAGGATTCTGTGGGTTTTGTTCAGTTTTGTTCTGTTTTGATTTGATTTTTTTAATTTGTCGTTAAAGAAAAAAGGGAACAAAAAACTTTTTTGGCTGCAGCTATCGGCTAATTTTTGGTTGCTTTCGAATGCCAAGGCCAGCAGGATCCAGGAATTCATCTACTGGTGCCAGCAAGAAAGCACTGACCCAAACAAGGGAGCCAGAACTTGGACTGCAGTCCTTGCCAGGGATCAGCAAGAGGCCAGAGACCATGCTGCTGAGTCATCACCGTTCCAGCTGCTACAAGCCTTTTCTGGGGACGCGGCTGTTGCTAAGATTCCTGGGAGCTGACTGATTGCTCCTTCTATAGTCATGTAACACACACATACACGTCAAAGGAGCAAGGAGCAGCAGCTGGGGCCAGCTCAGAGCGAGCACACAGCCTGCTGGCCGTGTGCGGCCAGGCTCGGTGGCTGTGCGGGACTTCGTCCCCCGCGGTAGCTGCGCTGCGCTGCTGCTCGGGGCTCCTTTTGCAGGGCTAGAGCTACCTCGCTCCCTGGGAGCTCCGTCTGCCTCCCACTCATGGAGGCATTTCAAAAATCAAACAGTCCAGGCAGTGATTCTGTACAAAGTTTTCTTTCTGTTTGTACTTGCCCGTTTCACCATATTTCTCCCCCCCCCCCCCCCCCCCCACATTTAGAGGTAGGAACATGCTTAAAATCTGTGCAGTGCATTCCTTGCAGGGTCACTATTGGGTCACTCTCTTCATGCAGTAAATAAATATGTTCAATGAGCAGGCAAGTAAAGTGAACACTTTCCAGTTCTGGGGCCCAGAACTGAAACTGGTGATATTTCTTATTAAGCCCTGTAAGGTTTCAGAGTATTCTGCAGTTTCACACATTGCACAGGGAGGGAATGCTTGTTCATGAGCATCCTGCATTTTCCTTCTCCCAATTTAATATTTTAAATCTTTTTATTCTCCTGCCTTTTATCTGTCTGAGATACTTGCCTCCCTCAGATGCTGCAGTTACCCTTGTTTCGTGCTCCACATTTGACACTCAACAAACTACATGTACTCAGGCTTTCAAATCTCACGCTATATAATCACATTTAGGTTGTTAAAGCCTAAGGGTATAGGACCTGTCTTTTCTCTGACATTAGACACATCACTGATTTCAAAGGATTAGCTAATCATACTAACATTTAATAATAAAACTGATGATTCCAGAGCTCAGTCTCCCTGCTTCTTTGTTGAGCATTGAGGTGCCAAACTCTGAATTACAAATTGCCAAATGAGGATGCAGAGCACTTGAGTTTTGTGGTCACTTTTCTTCCAGTAGCACCTCGGAGTGCTACCCATGGTCCAAGATCACTTGTTTTAGTAAACCATAATACTAAAAAAAAGGCTCTCTGCCCCAAAATGTTCACAGTCTAATAATAAAACAAGAGACCAACAGTGGACAGAGGTAGACAGGACAGACAGCAGGAAATTAATTGGTTTTGGCCAGCATGGCAGGAGGTGTTTTTCACAAACAAGTAAACCAACTGAATTTTAGGGCAATTTCAGGTCAGGAAGGAGGGATTTTCTGAGATCCTTAAAAAGACAGTTTTCAACTCAATAGCTTCTTTTTGTGGGAGAAAATAGGTACCTATGGCTATTTCCAAGAAGGAGCTTTAACTATTGCATAAGGTCAGTAGCACATTTAAATCCACTTCTGGCCAAATCAACACAGAGGTGGTCTCTCAGCACATTAAATTTGTTTATGGAGACAAATGTAAGGTGTAGCCAAATGCAGACATGGGTAAACTTACCTGTTAAGTGTTTTGAGAAAGATGATAAGAAATCATACACGTAGCAATATAGAAACAAGTAAAGTCTAAAGCGCTCAAAGTGGATGTGGGCAATCTCCATCACGCCAAATGTAAGAAAAGCCTGAGGGACACAACAAAAGTGCTAGGAAAAAAGTGCTTGGGGACTGGAAGAAGCCGCTCAATACTGACTGTAAAGCAACAGTTTAAATGGGATCAGATACAATTTTTCTAGCTGTAATTTATACGGTGGTTTAGGTATTGTAGAAAATAGAGGGGAAAAAAGCACTACACACACACGAAGCTTCTAATTACTTGCAAATGCAGACTCGGAAGGTCTGATGCTGTGCCTGCATGGGTGGTGAAAGACATGTATGGTGAAGCTTATCTTTCCACTCCCTGCAGTTACAGGCATGCTGTGCTTAAAAAATTTTGCAGTTACGTCTGAATCACTCTTTTTCATTAACCAAGAGTGGTTTTATGCCCCTAGAGTGACCAGCACTTCAGTGTACAGGGAACTGTGTTGGGTATTGCTTGCAGAAGCTCACCACCAGCAACACAATGAAAAAAGTACACTCTGACCTAAGATGCTACACAATATCCCCCATTCTCCAATTTAGAGCATTTTGGTATCATAAGACCCCTTAGATCTGTTGTAAAGCATCAGTCAACACTTGTATTTGAGACACATGTCTGCTATAGCTGGGATGGATGGCAAGGGATGCCCAGGAGCAGCTTAGGCTGCAGATGACAGGAAATCTTAACACTGGCTTTGAAGAAGAGGTCAAGCTCTGCTCTGAGCCATACTGTTGTTCATCCAGTCCTATCAATACCATCCCTGAAGCACTCAGATCTTCCAAGCTACTAATTGGTGTTGAACCTCCCACATTGAAACAAGATAGTAAAGTGGCCCATGAAGAGATGCTCCTGTGCACCTATTTGTTACTGAAATTTAGGACAGTCCTCACCAGAGGTTCAGGTTTGGTTGTGGTATGGAGAGTGCTGGCAGCTCTGTACTCATTCTCCTGGGCCTGCCTGCAGTGCTGGCTTCTAGCTCCAGCTAACCGCTACAAAATTCGCTTACTCCAGACACTGGTGATAATTACAGAGCCTTTGAAATGGATTATTTTTGCTCATAAGAATGTTTGTTCGTATGACATGGACATGGATAGCTGCTTCCTCTGCCTTCAAAGAAGTCATGTGAAGAGCCCCAGAAGGCTTCAGCCTTCCCCCACTACTTTCTACATCAATTCTAGGTCTTTATGTTTGTTTTCAAGACCGCCTGTGAAACTATCCAAGAATATATTAGAAAAGCCTCTTTCTTTGCATGTTGATAGCACTGTTCTTCTGAACCTTAGGATAATGAAAGACAAGGCATTCTGTAAGCAGGGTCATGGCTTTACAGATCACTCTGCTTGAAGATATAAATCTCCTTTCCCTGGCTTTACTGAAGACAGATCTGAAAACAGCAGAGAAAAGACAAGAAGGTGAAAGAAAAAAGAGATTAAAAGAAAGCACGAGTGAAAAGAGCTAAAACAGTGAGAGAGAGGGAGTGAGGAAAGAAGCAGCTTGAAAATACAATTAAATCAGTTACAATGAAGAAAAAGGTTTTACCTTTCCTGAGATGTGGGAAAGAAAATCAGCGCAGTGGGATGCCATGCATTGTTCTGCTCTCAGATACTCTTGAGAGAGAGTTTATGAGCATATGGAGAAAGGAATTCCATGCAGTACAAAGAGAGATGCTTATATAGGTGATGTGTCTGCTTATACAGCTTAGGCCAGTGTAGCTCTGTGCAGTACATAAACAAAACAAAGTCTTATACCAGGGGGTTTGCAGCTGTTTTCTAATGTAATTCGTGAGAGCGTTTGACTTGATGGCAGCAGGGATCCATGTGGCATTGCAACCCCAAATCATAAGCTTTTCATGTCGTGTAAGTTTTAGCCTTTCTGATATTTCTATCCTGAAGCTTTAAAATTACTGTAGTAATATACTCTTCCAAAGGTCACCAGTACTAAACAACGCCAGTGTCCACAGATACTGAGCAATCTCAGGACCACTGTGAGATTATATTAATGTCAATGTAAGGAGTCTGTCATGGGGAGAGAAACCTGCACTCCCATGTGTAAGCTTTTGAAGGCCCACAAACCTTTAGTTCAAGACACTCAATAGGATTGTAATAGGATTGTAATTAATGGAAGTGTCATGCTTTAGTGTCAGTGTCATAAAGGTTTAAAAAAGGGTAGTTAATCATTAGTTGGTTTGTGATACTAGAACATATCAATTAAAAATAAAACATAAAAATCTAAAACACACATATCCACTATCATTTTATAGCACAAATCTTTAATGATATCTCAGTTGCTGTTACATTCCATTGTCCAGCTTTCTTCTGACGCAGAGCAAGCCTGACAGTGCTGTTTGTAGCACTTCAGCCTTACCAACAGACAAAATACTTCCCTAGATCTTTTTGTATAAACTACTAGCAGGTTTTATTTCATCTATGGTAGAACAATCTGTTTCTATTTCTGCTATACTATATTACAGTCCACCTAAAACTTCTTTCCCTCTTCCATATATAAAGTAGTCCACCTGCAAAATCAGGGTGCATCCCCATTCCTCAGAAAGGGTTAAATTGCAAATTTAACATTAAAAAATTAACATTAGCAAAATCTAGTTTTACAGACTATACTGCATTACATTTACAGAAAAATTTGAAAACCTTAGCTATTGTTCTGAAGTAAATGAGCAAAAGATGTTTCTGAAGGCAGAGCAACTCACAGGGTTCAGTAATACACAACAGGGCTCCAAGTCAGGAATGTATTAACATGAGATTCCTCACAGTGGGTCATGAGATACTGGCTGATCTCATCACTTAATTGCTTGCTCAGCATTAATACTTGTATGGAGGAGTTAAAGAGAATTAATAGAGGGCAGGGAAGCATCCGTCTTAAAAAGGGGTGAAAGCAGACTTTGACATTGTGAGTCAGCTAGCTTCAATGTCTGAAAGAACACTGGAATAAATTATCAAATAATCAATTCATAAGCACCTAAAGGATATCAAGGTAATCTAGGACTACCTGGCTTCATTTGTTAAGAACAAATAATGTCAAAGCAATCTAAATCCCTTTTTGACAGTGTACTGCCTAACAGTGAATGGCAAAATAATAGGTATTTATATCTGTATTTCAGTAAGGATTTCAATGTCTCATCTAACCTTCTTCTAAGTCTATGGCAGAAATGTGAGTAAATGGAATCATTATGAAATAGAAGCACAATTTGTGGAGATAAATTTTGAAGGAGAAGTTCTCAGGGTTAACCCTAACCCTAAGCTGTTTGCTATCAAAGGGGTGGCTAGGATTTTAAAAGAAGCCTCCAGGTCTGTGCTGGTCCTAATCAAAGATCAGTATTTGTAAGTTTCTGGTAAATGAAGAAATGGCCAAAACCTGATTCAGTAAAGGTGTCCTTTTCTTTGTGTCAGCATAGATTAGACAGAGCTCTGTGAACTCCGAAGATAGACTGCCATAGAACAAGAGCGATCTTTGAGAGCCCTTATGGTCCTACATGTCTTTACTTTCTATTTGCTTGACTATTTGACTGAAATGAGAATTTTCTGATTCGTATTTTTATTTGTAAGCTGATTTCTTTTCAATAGCTCTATATAACTTTTCTTATAAGCTCAGAATAGGGGCACACGGACCGGTTAAACTGAGGTTGTAATTTGTCTCTCAAATTGATATAGCCCCTGTCCTGTTTTGACCAGAGGATAGCTCATGCTTTTGTGGACAAGCACAGAACCTGCAAAGGCTTCCAAACTCCTGGCTGCCCACTTCTCTGCAGCTACTTTGATGAGCTTTATGCCTCAAGCTTTGCCTTTCCAACTCTGTGTCTCTAGTCCTGAAAAATGTTTAATAAATTGTATTTAATAAACTGTGAACTGATTTTGGTATGCAAATATAATATACCTGGAAGAAGGAATATTCTTTTGTTTAGGGCACTTGATTTTTAATCTTATCTTTGTGTATAGCATTAGCATAAGACAGGAGTTTGAGCAGCTGAAGGGAAGATTGGTCAAGAAAGTTTTCAGGAGTGAAGGGATTAAGTGCATGTGAACCAGCAGCTATCAAGTTTTCTGCCACATCTAGTCTTAGGGATGAAAGACTGATTCTTGCCTCGATGTGTGTCCTAGATTCTTGTTGGCAAAACCCGTTGCCATACACTTACCAAATTTTGAGTGTCATGTGTCCCACAAGACTAAACTGGAATATGTGAGCTAGAGCGACAGCAACAGCAATAACAACTAAAAAAATACCCAGTCTAAATCAATCCCAGAATCAGAGTGATGCAAAGATTCATTTCAATTAATTTCAGGGGGCTGTGTGGTGTCTGGTTCGGGGTCATTTCAAATCAGCAGTCACGGCTGTTTATAGTCAGGTTCTATAAAACACAAAAGAAGCCGAAAAAATCCCTGCATGTACATACCCCCCTCCATTTCATGTTATGCTCTCATCATATATTCAGAGAGGACAGTTACACAAGTACACAAAAATATTCTCCCTTGACACAAGTAAAGAACTGCTGACACCTTTAGCACTGCCATGCCCTCAGTGTTACTTTCAAATATTTGATGTATTTCCGACAGCAGTTTTAATATTTGCCCTCCTCGATAGCTTCCCTGTGACCCCGTGGCTGCAGAGGTCACATGTCATCCTCTCAATGAATAAGGGCACAAGTCCTGGCTGTGGAAAACCTGCAAGTCAGAGGCTTTGCACTTCTGTCACCTTCTTCCCCACACACATTGTGCATAGTCGTGGGTATGCAGGGCCTGCCCTAAGATAAGGGTCATTATTCACTTACTCCAGAGGCTCCTATGAAAAGATTGAGAAAAAAATTGTAGCATTTCTCTCAGTACTGCATATAGAGTTGTGCTGGATGACCTTACTAATGAACATGATTACCTGCTGTGGTAAGACAGTGAGTAAGGGAGTGGTCTGGGTTTTGCTCTGCTTTGTACTTCCATCACATCCATGATAGCTGGGCTGTGACAGTGGTTCAGGATAGGCAGGGGTTAATCAATCTAGAGAGAGGCTGTGCAGTGAAGTCCAAGGAAGAAGAGGGGATCAGTCTGTTTTCTGACAGTGTTGTGTTCTCCTGAGTTCAGTATCCCTCTATTCTGAATCCCTGTTCAACTTAGTGAGCCAGTGGCATGAGGATACCCAGCTCCCACTCCTCTCCCCATGCCCTTTAACATTAACTGTTCCACAAGTGACCAGCTGAAGAACATAAAGATCGTAGAGGTTATTTTGTGCTGGCTGTAGCCCAAAACATAGATCCTCAGCAGGTGTTTCTGGATCAGTTGTGTGAGGGATGATCGAGGGCTGAGTGGGAGCATATTTTTAAGCTCTCTCTTGAGTTAAAGAACTCCAAGAGCAGAATTTCTTCTGCATCCTAGACAAGATAATTGACCTTACTGTTCAAACTTGTTTATCTAAATCTTCCTTGTGTCTGATTCAAACCACCAAATATTGATATGCCTGTTTTTCTTAAAAACAACACAGTCAAGTACTGTCAGAACTCTTTCCTATATATATCTACTTAGAGACTATAAACAAACTACCTTAAATGATCAGATTAAGCATCCCAATCTGTTACAGAGGGCTGTGTTTTATGGCTTCCATATTATTCCTGTATTTTGCTTCAGAACCTTTTCCAGCTGATCAGCATCCTTCCTGCAGATGTGTGTATTTGGTTTTCTCTCATCATCTCGGAACATTTTTTCAGATTCCTGCAGTCCTGGAGACACTCCCATTTTGGAAGCTCATGTGCTAGTTATGACTTTGCACTTGACTGCAATCAGACTTGTGTTGTTCGGATAAGCCCACTGTCATGGGTTGCAGTGTATTCTATTACCATCCCCATCAGCCGTTGAAATCAGGTGGGGCAGTGTTTCCTTGCCTCCTCCCCCCAGACTATCTTTCTGTTAATTGCCCATCATTGTCCTGCCGCCTGACTCAGAGATAACTCCCTCCGGACTATCTTCTGTTAATGAGCCTAATCAACACTTTGCCTCATGACTCATTACCCCATTGTGAGATGCTCCACCCAGAGGGAGGAACCAAGCATCCCATCGTGGATATAAGCTGAGGCTGAACACCAGAGACACTGGCTTCCCACTGGATTTCCAGAGGACAGGAGCTATACAGCCACCATTGGACTTCCTGAGGAAGAGCAGACTGTTTTACTACAGGATCACTACTTCAGAGGACTGCAGCCACCTTTCTACCAGACTGCTACCACCACCCTGCCTAACAGGGTGTCAGGTTGTACCTTGACTCTGTCAGTTTGACAGTGTTTTCTTTTACTTTTGTTTTTTTCCCTTTTCTTTAATTTCCATTAAATTGTTATTCTGACTTGGTGCCTCCCACTGGTTTGTTTTCAAACTAGTACACCCACCTTACAAAGATCTCCAGGTGGATCTTTGTTACTACCATGACCCGTCATTATTTATTTTATTGCCAATTCTTATGTCACACAAATGGATTTTCTATTTTTCTTTTAGCTAATTAATAGAGATATTGAGTAATTTTGCACTCAAAACAGATTTCTTAGGTGCTCAGTAGAATAAGTCACATATAATGATAATCCTCCATTTACAATTACTTTTTAATGATGCATCAGTTGAGTGGGAATTGAATTTGTTTAGTAAGGGCAGCATTGATTTGTATAGTGATATTTTTTTATCAAAGGCCAGAAAAGACAGTCGGCTGCCTTACAGAAACCTAAATATATTGTACCAGTACTAGTTATCTTACCAACCAAATTTGTAAATGCATTAAAACCAACATTGATGTTTTCAATGGGACATGATATTCTGTGTTGTCACTTTGTTTGGTATCAGTTGTGTCACCTTCTTTTTATACTTCACTGTTTCCCAGTTTCACAGAACTAATTCCAGGCTAAGAAGCCTGGAAATCTACAGAAACACTACTTAGCTCTGTAAGTATTTGCACACTTCAGGTTATATTCTCCAGTGTACTAGAATTGTCTTGGTATTCTGAAGCTTATTGAACAGAAATAAAAATGAAAGATTCAGGGTGGCATATGCCTCGCCTAACATTAGCTTTCTAAACCTTAGGACATTGCCTAAATTAGTCACTTAGGCATCTTCCACAGTCTGCTAAGAGGGCAATTTGCTTCTTTGTAAGGTGTCTTTGAGTAGGTGAGATGAAATACCAGAGGATGAAATGCCCTTTGGTATGCTGTTCTGTTTCTCTGTGAACTGCATGAGGTGAGCAGTTAATTGATCTTTTGGGTAGGTGGCCAGTTGAGATGCTCGCCAGCCTCAGAAAGTTCCTCATTCCTCCTTTTAATAGCCTTGTTCCCAGACACGTGTAATCATTGTCACTCATCTAACCAGACCATGTGGTCTTTATATACTTCCTTAGGTAGACATCTGGCTTCTCATTTTTATCCCATAAACTAACACAGATACACTGATGTGTCTTAATTACGTTCCTGTGCTGAAGATATTCTGATGTCTAGGCAAGGCAATTGATCACTTAGGGACAGTACCTGCAGTCTTTGACTGAAGGAAGGAGAGTCTATGGCCCTTCCTTTGGGACAGTTCATACAAAGAAGGGCTGCAGACGCATTGCATGGCATAGGCCAAGGTGCAGTTCCTACATTGTTATCAGTGGTGACACTGAGACGTTAAAGGGGACACAGTGAATATCATTCCAGTATAAACAAAAAAATTCCAGTATAAAGAATGGTTACAAAAGAAATGGAGATTTTTTTACTTTTCCAGACCTTTGTATCAGTGTAAGAGGTGTCCTGCTGACTCAGATTATTGGTCCACCTTGCTGAGTTTTCTGATTCCAGCAGTGCCAGCTGGAGACTGTATTTGGGGAAAGCAGTCAAATATTACACAAATATCAAAAGAGATATTACACAAATCAGCATTGCCCTTATAACCAAATCTGATTCCTTGTGAGCCATGGTGAGGAGAATAATACTAAGGCAATTACCCTGCTACTTGCTGTTAGGATATCTCATTTTGGAAGCACAGGGACAGTGTCTTTTTGTGCAGTTGTTCTTCAGGCTGTTGTTCCTGTTGTGTGTTTTCAAGATTTGTTACATGGACACAACCTCATGACAGCAGATAAAAGATGGAAGAATTGACCCCTTAACAATTTCAGAAAGCAGTCTTAGAAAATGAACAGCAATGTTAGAATTTGAAATTGTCTGGTTGTTTTAGTCCTTGACTTTTGTTGCAATTAATGCTTAGCACTGGCTAGTGGTTATGGTTAGTCCCTCTGTGCCTCTGCTTCCTGACTTTAAGATGCAGACAGTAATATCTGTCTCCTTCATGGGATATTGTCATTATGAATATATTAAAGATTATGAGATATTCAGATACTGAGGAATAGGCTCTATTTAACAGTCTGATCTAGAGATATATAAAATACAGAGGGTTCCAAGAAGTGGCTGGAATCTTTTTAAAGGGGAAAAAAATTCCATCTGAGGAGGTTATGAGACCACTGGGAAAATGAGCGAAATGTGAGCATGACCATTACAAAATAAGAATGTGGAAACATCAGAAGAAAGATTAAAAGGAAGCTTTAAGCAGGACATTTTCACAGATGTGGTTATAAGGGAATCACATGGGAGTGGGAGAATTCTGCTTAGAGCTGGAAGACCCAGTGTGGACAGACATGTCTTTTCTCCTTTCAAATTCCAGAGTCACCATTGACTGGCTCTGTGGCTCTGAGTAGGTCATTCTGTGTATGAGGCACCATCTTCTCCACTGGTGACACAGGGGTAATGGACCATGACAGGGAGATGAGAGATTAGAGATGGGGAGATTACACTGACTGATGTCTCAGACATTGTAAACTCTTCATGGGGGTGTATTAGAGGAGGATCAAAAATACCGCCATTTGTTAGTCACAACATTGACTAGAAACACTTGGAAGATCATGGACTCCGTTATTACCTTGAAAATAGAATGAATGTTGTCATTGATGAAAGACGGAGAAATGACACAGGGACAGTTGTTCCAGTGCAGGGGCATATCACTCGTCTGATCCCTGCAGTGTTGGCGAGTGGTATCTGGTATCCTCTTTCATAAGAATCAGTTGTCAGTTCCAGCTGTGCCTCAGACCAGTCCTGGACCACCCAAGGATGAACAGCCTTTTCAGCCTTCCTCCTTTGAGAGGAAGAAGTGCCAGGTGTAATGTGACTTTTGGAAGGTGAGAACTGTGAACTACTCTGAGAAGAGATAGTGCAATTGCCCTGGTTGCAGGGAAACATTACGCGTGGTCTCTGTCTCGTGGGCAGCATTGGAACAAGCAGCATGTGGTGGAAAGCATGGAGAAGACATCACACAGCACCTGCAGTGTCCAGAGTTCAATCAGCCTTTTCCTAGGTGGAGATTCATTCTCCTCTTTTTACTCTGAAGTAAAACATGCCTTCAGCTGCTGCTTCAAGAGACAAACCATGGATATCTGGCACCTCTATAAACCATCTCATTGAATTGAAAGAACCAGAGTGCATTGTAAAGAGCTTTAAGCAACCTGCTTGTTTCCAGGTAATTGAGAGGCTGCCCTGGAGGTAGCCAAGTTGTTGGTCTGGATTCCAAGCATCTTTCCTCTGTCTGTGACACTATCACTTTGTTCTCTTCATTCCTATTGTAGCTGTCTCACATTTAATATTGAAACTCGGCATTCCTTGGGCAGGGCCCATTCTTTTCTTTATTTGCACACTGGCTAACACAGTGAGGTACTGGTCCATGACCAGAACTACTGGGCACTATGCTAATGATTATAATGGCAGTAATTAATAATGCTTTGTTCTTTGATCTCTGGGCTTGCCGAGGCAGTCAGCTGCTGTAATTGTTCTCTGCCCTCGGGCTGAGTATGTAGTTAGCTTGCTCTTTTTGGCTGTATCTGTTGATTTGATCTTGGTGCCCCGTTCTGTATGTTCACCCTGTCTTCAGACTGGCAGACTGGCACTCTCCTAAAGTGGTTTTGAGGGCAGTTATTCAGGCTGCCTTTGGATCCACTCCTTTCATTTGGAATAGCTTGTTTTCCCATGTATTCTCTACTGCTAGTGTTATCTTTGTCTGTTCACACCAGCTCCCAAATAAGGTGTCCATATTTCCCTGTTGTGCTGAGGCCTTGTCACAATACAGCAGTGTTTTTTTATGCTGATGAATATTATTCACAGGTCACTTGTTACTTCCAAGTCCTTATATCCATACATAACTTCTGTTGGTTGGCTGGGAATTTCAAGTGAAGAAATCAGAAGCAATAAATATCTGAATGACTAGACTGAACATCTCAGCTGATCCAAGGAGAAAATGAGAGGCTGAAATGGTATGGATTTGTGTTTCATGTCACAAAACATACATGCTTGTACATTTTTTATTGAGGGGATACACTACCAGTTGTATGTGTAGTCCTGGAAATGGCAGTGGACATCTCTCTGCAGCTGTGAGGGAAGCTTGTCCCTTGAGGGACAGAGGGAGACTTCTCAGCAAATGGCTTCTCTAGAGCAAATTGCTTCTCCACTTAGTACTTAAATTGCCCTAATAGGAGAAGTGATGAAAATTTGCATTTCCCTCCCCCTTTTAAAAATAATCATTCTAAGGCCATTGCTAATTCCTTAACAATTGAAGAGGCTTCCATGTGACAATCCTTCCAGCTAGCTGAACTGTATCCTGCTGATATCAGCTGTGCTGCCAAGGTCTGAGTGGTGTCACTGGGACAAGCCAGCTAAAAATATTATGGATACCTGAGGTCCTAAGGAGAGGCTAGAGAGGTGTGGCCTCTTCTCCCCAGCAAGACCTCTAACACCTTTTCCAGGAGTGGAGTGGTGCCATCTGCATGGCAGGTTTCTGCAGCTGTGATACTGTTTAGATCCCTATATAACAGCGTGCCATCGGAAGGCAGAGTGTGCGGAGGCAAGAGTCTGGAAAAATGGGAATTGAAATCCTCTTGCCTTTATTCCAGACTCTCTCAAAATAATTTCCAAGCCACCCAGAACAGCCGCAATACTACACAGGTCTAACATCTAAAGAGGAAACTAAACTAGTGAGTCACTCCAGGAGGGCTGGACTAATGCAGCAAAGTTTGGAAACTTCATCCCTTCATCAAAGCCACAGAAGTCCAGGGGATGGCCTGGACTGGCAGGATTAGAAATACAAGGGTGTTAGAGAACACAGCAGGAGACCTAACACAAATTTGGTGACCTGCCTGAACAAATACCTATGACAGAGAGCTGAGGAATATGATCTTTGTGCTTGTGTGAGAACCAGCTCAGTGGAATAGTAATTATCATCTGCTGAATTGGCCAGAGCATGGTAGAAAGTCAGGACAGATCTCTTCTGGTTGGAAAATGTGACCTATCAAAAAATGGTTGATTGTTTCTCAGGACTTGTTAAGTTTTCCAGATTATTCAAAGTCACTCCAGCTGCAGTAGGGGAGAGGACAAAAACATTCTTGCAGCTAACCCGTGTTCATACTGGAGATCCAGAGCAGAACATATCTTATACAAGGCTTCAATTTTCTTGTGAGGTCTTTTGGGGCAGTTGCAAGCAAAGCTAGGTCCTATTTTGCTTCAGGAAAATGTTTCATGCAGGGAAGACAATCAAAGATTTCCTTTCTGAATTCTCATACTCTCATTCCCTCCTCTTGGCACCACAATCAATACCTCTAGCAATGGTTTCAGCCTTGCAGATGAACTGTGGGAAGAGAGCTGAGGCCCAAACATCTCACTACGCCAGATCCTTGCTGGCTGGATTCCTTAAGTCTACAAAAGAAGGAAGATCAGCATAAAACATCTGAAAAGCAGAACTTGGAACAGTCAGCTTCTTCTGAATGCTAAATTCCCAAGGGTTTCTTTTCCAAACAAGATGGGGCAGTTTAGGGAAGAGCCAGAAACTTTCAGTTCAATTTTATTAGTGCATTAGCAAGAATCACCCATTAGCTCATTCTCATGTTGCTGCTTCACTTAATGAATTTCAGATACATTCTCGTGTCTACCCTGAGAGTAACACTGATCCCTCCTTATCCATAGCCTGTCCGCCAAATCCATTCCTTGCAGCTAGGAAAACACAGATGTCTTCCCTGCAATCTTGGAAGAAATCAAGGATCCAAGTGCATTTAAGTGCTGGTACGCAAACGTTATTAAAGGGCACAATAAACCCTGATGCAGGGTTACACCATTGTGCATAGAGCTGTTCATTCTTGTACTGTATTGACGCTTCATTCCCATTTTCTTTTGTTTAATGAAAGGTTCACAGTCCTTCCCTTTTCATAAAGGGACTGTGGTATTTATTATGAACATTCAGACTCCCTGGTCAGGGGACAGTTAATAATCACATAGTAAACAAACAAGAACATGTGTAAACAAAAAATACAGATAATTCTTTATTCACTTCGACCACAGAGTCCCGAGTCTCTGAAATCTTGGCAACCCCCAAACTCAGAGTTCCTCCCTCCACGGGGATGAGACATTAGCTAGTGTATCAAGCAATTACATAGGTTATTTTTTTCTGCAGAGCTGTGACATCATGCTTGGCAGCTCCCCAAGGCACCAGATCCAATTACCTGAGTCACCAGCAAAGGGAAATTGCCAAGAGGCTGTCACTGAATTCAGCTCTGGTGAATGCAAGAGCAGAAAAAGCCAAGTGAAATGGCTGACAGCAGACAGGGGGAGGGAGGGGCGGGAGGAAGGGAGCAGCAGCAGTTCCTCATCAGAGACATGGAAGGAGAAATGGATAAGGAAAGGATGAAAAAAATCCAGGGAGAAGGAGCTAAGAAAGAGCCGCGGGGTAAACTCTGTAAGGGGAATTTCCAAGTATTCCCTCTGTCCTGCATAAGGGATGATTGGAGTCACTATATTGACACAGGTCAAATGCTCTTGGAAGAGTTTTTCGGTATGTAATTTAAAAATTAATCTTCACTGTCAGTGGAACTGATGCCCTTTTATTTTGTGATCCCATCTGAAATGTCCCTTTTCAATTTGCTGCATTTTGCAGCTTTCTGCTAAAGCTGTTTTCAAAGACTGAGAAACGGACCTCATTGGTGCTTGCTGTTCCCTGCCCTGGGTTATGTTCCCTTTGCAGCTGCAATATCCTCCTTGCCTGGAGGAGTTTGCGAGGAGTACAAGGTTCCTCTGAATCTGGCACGTGGAGCCTTGTTTTCATAACGAAGCCTCCGGAGGCTTCTGTTAATTACTTCACCAGAATTCTTGTATATAGCATCAAAATGAAATTCCCCTAACACAGAGAAGAAATACAGGCCTCTGTTGCCTAAGGAGTCGGCACTGAAGTGGTGACTTTAACATGCACAAAAGTATACCAATGGATATCAAAGCCCAGGCATAAATAGGTTCCCTACACAGATCACATTTGCAAACTGGGAGGTGCTCACAGGGAGAAATCCACCTGCATGCAGCATAACCAGCTACAGCCAGGGAAGGAGGTTTTATGTGCTGGGCACAGGCAGCATAGGCACACAGCATTAGGCAGGAATGCCAGCACATGTAGATGTACCTGGTAAGATGAAGAAAGTAAGTCCATAAACCACAGAAATACACACTGCTCACAAGCACAGATCGAAGTACTGTGCACACACAAAAGCTATTAAGATGTAGATGCAGCCTCATTAATCTGGGCTGTTTTACAAACCCTATTCCCTAGCTTTCGTAGGGGATTTAGGTGATAAATGAGGCTATTTTGAAATCTGGCAAAATGCCGCCTTCCTCAGAGCATACTACAGAATAAAATTCTTATATAATGTGCAAAGCATGAGGGGGAGGGGGCATCTCCAGGAAGGAACACATGTCTGGGCGTGTGTTCGCATGTAAACTATTAGCTTTATCTCCATTGCAGTGCATTTGTGCAAGTATTCTGTGTGTCTGTGTTGTGTATGGGGGTATGGATATACTGCTGAGGCTATGTGAACTGATTTGCGCCTTGGATAGGAAGAGAGGGGACCTCAGAGTGTGGATCTCATATCTGCTCCCATCCCCAGGTTGGAAAACTTGCCATGGCTGACCTTCAGGGTCTACTACAAAGGTTATGGGTTAAGCAGGAATAAGGGCCTTAATTTATCATGGGTAGGTTGGGGAGCTGTCTAGCAATAAAGATATCTTGTCAGCATTATGACCTTTGCTTTGTGTTTGTGAACTTTTGCTGTCGGTACCCTAGGGTCTTAGGAGAAATGGAGGAGATGAACAGATAAGTGAGTACATGTATGGTATGACTAGCTTGTTCATAAATTGTGGAGCCATGTGTGAAAAATATTTACATACATCTTTTCCTTTCCCCTCCTGCATTAATACCAGAGTTACAGACACTGTAACTTATTGATTAGTCTTTATTGAGATTGCCTCTGGCAGTGCAGACCTTCAAGCAGTTTTGAATGGGTGCTGCTGACAGAATCTTCTGCAAATGAGTGATGCTTCATCTCTTGTTAACTCATGCCCTTCTCCCTAGTTTGTACAGTAGCCCATGTCATCTCTACATCTTTACTACACCCCACTTGGGTAGGAGACTGCACATATGCAAGTTACCTGTGTGCCAACTGGGCACCAGTACAGGCTCACTGGTCAGCTGGCTGCTACCAGAGTGTACTGCACTTAGATTTTGTCCCACTTCTGGAACTCTGTGGAGACACTAATTTGGGTTGCAGTACTTGATCCAGCCATTCATTTTCATGAAACTTATTGCATGAGGTTTTCCCCGGGATTTAATTGCCTGAGGGTCCTGCGAATTGAACTGCAGCAAATCACAGTGTTAAAAGGGTAGCAAGGAGAGAAGTGTGTCGGCAGCACAATCACATAAGCTTTATTTCCTTAGAAGGTAGTCTAAAGAAAAATATTTACTTCTTTCACCAAGCAGAATTTACCTGGCTTACGACTGAAGTTAGGCAAGATTCAGATGTGTAACACCAGCAGTCATTGTGTTTGGTATCTCCCTGCAGGTGTAAAAAAAAAAAAAAAAGACAGCTTTATTTTGTTGGAAAGCTATTTCCAAGGAATTATGGTGGGGGAAAAAGTTGATTTGATTTATTCTTTACGATTAGTTCTCCCCAGTTTCAGCTAATCATTTCCGTGTCTGAAATAACTGACCTATATAATACCATAGTCTGTCTTTCAGGAGGTTTCTCTGGGCATACTCTTCTAACTGGATTTGTGGGGTGTATTTGCAGAACACAGAGGCACACCTAAGCTAGCTTTCCTTGAGTTAACTCAGGTTAACCCACTGCTGTTGGAGAAACGTGATCAGCACAGGTAGCTGCCTCAACAAATACCCTATTCCCAGGAATTCCTGCTGCTTCTGCTGCAGCCCATCTCTCTGTGCTTCCCTTCTCCTCCTCTTCATGTGCCCTAGGTTACAATTAGTCCTTTTGCATTTCTCTTGGGCAGAAATGTGTTTGCCTTCAGCTGCAAGTCCTGTTCTGCAGCTGCCAGGGCAGAAGGCAGGGTGCCGTGTGGGGTGAGTGTGTTGAACATGCGGGGCGTGCGGGGCCCAGCACCCAGCCAGGCACGCGGCATCTTCCATGCGCAGAGAGGCTGCACAGGGCCTCTCATCTGTGCCTGCACAGAGTGACAGCTCAGGCCACGTACTCTCCATCTGTGCATGCCTGCAGTGAGTGCACAGGCACGTACCTTCCACCTGCCTGTGGGTGAGGTGGCTGTTTTGCTGGGGACCTGGCATCAGGCATGTTGTCAGAGCTCTGGTGGGATCAGGTGGCTGGTCCTTGTTCCAAATATCCTTGTTCCTCTCCTTTACCTTGTGCAAAATTTTTTAGTGAAAAAGAGGAGCATGTTGAGGCGCATTCCCAAAGGTAGTTCAAGTGCATAGATCTGTGATTAACGTGCTGCTTACAGGATGGAGTTAATCCATGGGTATATCAATAGCCCCGTTCCAGAAGGGACTGTGGTACAGTACAGAGACCCTACAGCCTCTCTAACATCCTGGCTTGGGTGCTGGGAGCAGTCTGGCTGCAGTGGCACTGAACTTGATTCATGAAGATTTGCTGTGCTTGCTTTGTCATGTAGAGTTTGGTTTTGTTTTGAATCAGACTGTTCATCACACATTTCTTCATTTGAATTCAGTGTCCCTATTGTAATGGCATCTGGATCCTGAATAGGTCTTTGAGGTGCTGCTACTGCGACAATAATGCCAATAATGATAATAACTGCAAGTGGAGTATCACAACTGCAGCACAAAGTACTTGCTTCTAGCCTTCAGATGGATCAATACTCTGACCTTCAAAGTCAAGGCATATTTGTCTCCTGAAGGTATTTTTCATATTTATTTGGAATTTTAATGTGGCTTTATACTTTCCCTCTGCCACTTCAGCAATTTGTTTGTGGCACCAGGGTATCTGTGTGGCTCAGCAAGTAGAGGCACTCAAAATAGCCTTTGGAAAATATTTCAGAAAGCTTCACACTCTTTCTAAAATGGCTGCTCTGTAGCACACATATCTTAGAAGGATAAATGGTGATAGGTGGTTAGAGATTTGTCTGCAGTGACCTGAATGATTCATTGACAACAAGGGTGTGTGAGTGAGTGCAAAGAAAGCTGTGCAGCTCAGCCTGCCTGTGAGCATGCCATCGACCAAGGAGCACTGCACTGTCTCCCTGTGCCCAAATCTCACTTGCAAAAGCCCCAGAGTGTGGCTGTTCGAGCCTGCTTTATCCTCCCTGGCCCAGATGTCAGTCATGCTGGTGAGTGTCACATAAGCAGGACCCTGTCTGGGATGCATCTCGAGCAGCTGGACTAAGCTTCAGCTGGTCATGACGCTATGTGTCTGACGGTATCTGTGTCCCGTGGGTGCCTGATCTGCAGAGGATGCTGGTCTGTCACCTCTGTCTGCTACTTCAGTTCAAGCAGCTTCAGAGACTCACACTTTATATTTTGGAGACAGACACTGTACTCCGGAGGGGAAGACAAAATGGCTGTTGTGGGTATTTGCATATATTCCTTTTTATACGTGGCATTTTAAGCATAGATAATGTACGGTGCAATGGAACCTGTACGTGCATAAATGGAGCCTGCTTTCAAGCTTCAGCGCTCACAGCAGCCTGCACTCAGCCTTTTCTTACAATAGTGCTGGTCTGTGGCTCTGGCCAGAGTGCAGCACATTCCACTGAGGAGTGAGATTTCACAGCTGAACCCCCCGAGGTGGCCCTGTTCTCCAGCCTCCTGTTGTTGCACAATAAGGGATGGGGTGTCTAACCGAGACTACAGCTCTCATGTTGCTGGCAGGGAGTGGAAACGGCAGCAGCATGATTTCTCATGAAATGTGCCCCATGACCTGTTCTGTCCAAAGCAGGAAGCTGTTCCCCAGGGGCCTCCTGCCATCCACATGTCTCTGGGCTAGCAGGGAAACTTTTTGTGGTAGGCTTGTGACCCCCAAAGTAGATGGATTTTCCATGTTGCATACACAGCCTGCTTTCTCCTTTTAGAGGATGCAAAACATGTGCCAGGAGCTATGTCTGCAGCATTCCCAGGAAGACAGCATACATGGCTGCATGTGTGGCAGTGGGGTGGAGGGCAGCGGGATGGGAATGGAGCAGAGAATAGAGAAGAACACTCTTTCTGCCATGCAAAATCTGTCCTCCTTCCTCCTCCCTCCCTGTCCTCCCCTCTTCCCTTATATTTTTGTATCTCCACATCTGTGCAAAGTTTCAGGCACTCGAGGCTCCCAGGAGATAGCATCATTTTTGTGTTAAGGATGCTTATTGAATTTGACAAATGATGATTTATGACAGGGCAACCCGCATGGGGCGCGGTGAGGAGTCTCAGTGCCTCGTCACAGACCGGGATTCTGTTTCATTCCCATCTCTGCTCCTCTTTTGCCTCTCATTGGAGCTGAGAGCAGATCAGACTTGACAGATGCTGGGAATGTATTGCTTAGCTGAGAGAAAGAGATCTAGAGAGAGCATGACACAAACAAAGAGAGCAGAGTGAGAAGCTGATCTTCCTGTGTCTCTCCCTTTAACCCATGACCACACCTCAAAGACCTTATAGGACACTCAATAAATAAATTAGCTTTTAACTGCTGTGGTAGTCTGGGTTTGATTCCAACTTCACTGAATTTTCTGCATGTCATGGCAGTCTAAATTCAGTTTTCAGGCTGCATTTGCTGTCCACTGGGCCAGCTGAAGGCTGGATCCTCTGGATGCAGTGCACTCAGATCTGCAGCAGATTTTGCTTCTGTCTCCTTTGGCCATTCCAGTTCCACTGTGCACCTTTGACTTCCACCATCCTCTCTGTTCTGGTCGTGGAGCCCACACACAGCTCTGCCTCTGCACTTCAGTCTTTGCTACAGATGCAGAGAAAGTTGAGCCAGGCTAGGTCTGGCAGGACTCAGAAACAGAGGCTTTGTGCTGCACTGTGTGACTGTGGCCTTACTGCTTCCAGATCTGGTTCATATCTCTGAGCAGCTTGGCCACTTCTGCAAAATGTAGATCCCAACTTGATAAACCTGGCCCAGGTAGAACCAGTGGGGTTGTTTCAGGACCCTGCTGCTGGGGCTGTGAGGGCTGGGAACTACAGTGCAAAGACATGTGAGAGATTTCACAAAAATCCTGCTGGATTCAGCAGGGCCTGTTAAACCTGGCTTAGTACCAACCTGACTAGAGCTGGACTCCCTCAGAGCCAAGCAGGTGTCTTTCCACTGTGCTCTGAGCACGGTGAAACTCACTTAGTTCAAGGACTATATAGATGCAGAAAGGCAGCTCATGTCTGGCACTGTGCCCAAGCTAATAAACCCTCCCAAACCCAGGGTGCTGGGAGGTGCAATGTAGAGACACTTAAGTGGTCCTGTTGGGAAGCAGCCCAGGTCCAGCAGGGTTGATGCTGAGCTGGAGCTAATAATCCCTGCTGGACTTAGGCTGAGCTTGTGCAGAATGATTGGGTGTCCCTGCACTGCATTTCCAGCACATCCTGTGGGCCCCACATTAATGGGGCTTTCTGCTGTCTGAGGTATATCCCTGCCCCCTTATCCTGGGTCATGGAAACATGACAGTAATGTCTTGGGGATAGACGGCCCATGCACCAATCCCCTCAGTGACAGCAGTCTGTGAGAGGTGGGAGGGTGGGAAGGTCTGGAGGGAGACACTCCTCTGCTGGCAGCATGGTGAGGGGGAGGCTGGGCAGCACATGGTTGCTCCAGATGGAAGCCATTAACCAGGAATGTCTGTGATGTGGTGTGGAGCAGTGTAAACAAGAGCCATGAATTATCCCACACCTTGTAAGCAGGGCTGCAAAAGATCCCCTGCCATCCTCTCCTTCCCTCCCTCTTCTCCTATCTCCCTCCTTCCTTTTACCTCCTCTCCCTTAATTCCCCATATTGCTGTAGACATTTCTTTATTTCCATGTGTGGTTAAGTAAGGCTGTGCTTTCTTCAGTCCTTCTGCTTTTAACCCATGCTGCTGTTCCGGAGAGAAGGGGAAAGGCTAGAGCTGGAGAGGGGCCAAGGTCTCATGAACCACCTCTGAGCTAAATCAGCCCTTGGATGAGTGAACATAGCTCACTGGCATGCTGGGCACATTCGGCGCTTCAGACACTCCTGCCAGCAGCAATACCCTCCCAGTCACCCTGCCAGAGACTCTGACTGGGCCCTCAGCCTCCATTATTGTTGAGTGGGCTGACTCCTAAGAAAGGGGAACACCATCAGCTTGCTAAACCAACTCAGTATTCTGTCACAGAGCCTAAAACACAGCTTACAACAGCACTAGTGAAGTATCCTGTCTTCCTCAGGCTCCAGAGTAGTGTCTTTCAGGTCCTCTAAATACAGAGATCAGCAGAAAGGATTAAGGAGAGAGTAGTTGGGCAGAAATGTCCTTTACCTGACAGGTTCTGGTGGAATGGCTAAACTGACCATACTGGATGCTCCTCCCTATTAACAGCTGCTTCTCCAGACAGCAAAATCAAAACAGGTTTATGTTTATACATTTCAGCAATCCCAACTAGAAACTCTAGAAACGATAGATGTTTATCTCTTCACTCACTATTGAAATGTAGCTATTTCTGGCAAGGAAAAAGGAAGTTATTTAACACAGCATAGCAATGCTATGCAACATTTGAAGTAGCAGGATGCTGCATCCAACCATCTATGATATGGAAAATTTAGGAAGCAAAATTAAATTGGTCAAATTGAAATACCAATTAACACATGGTTCTCCAATAGAGCCATGTATTATTTTAGGGCCAGGAAAGGAATTTCAATATTGAATACCAGATGAGTCTTCTGGCTATATCACATGCCCAAAATAGCATTGGTTTGTGGGGTCACTCCTCACCACCTACTGAACTCTCCATGCCCCATCCTGTAGCATAGATTTCCCTTGGACGCATCTAAAAAGGTATCATCCACTCAGACACCTTTGTGTCTGAGCCCTGATGGGAGCACTCTCCTGAGTTAGACAGCTTCTGGGCAAACTGAGTGTCTGCATTTCTAACTCTGCAGTGGCAAATGATTGATTTGTTTCATTTTAGCCAGCCAAATGCAGAGTATCTCCATGGGGGAATGATCTCCAATGCTTCTGAATAAAGGCATTGTAACCCCCACCAGTCCCTGCTGTTAGGGTGGATGTCATCTCTCCAGGACAAAGGATGGGGCATGGTGGGCCCCCTGCAGTGACGTATGTCCCAGGAAGCTACTCAGCTTGGTGGCAAAATGGCTTTTGACGGAATCTAATATGGATGGCAGTACCTCAGAAAGCAGATGTCAGGAGGAATAAGCCCTGGCCAGCTAGACTGCTACATGATTTAGACAGCAGCCTAATGTCTGTTCCTTACCACCTCCAGGAGGGTGTCTCTGCTAATAGGGATTCTTCCTATCAGCAGCCGTTCTCAGTTTCTTGAACAGTAATGAAGCAAAACTGGTTCGGGAAGAAAAATGTGGATAAGAGTGGGCAGAACTCCAGACCTTTTCCAGTGTTCTTGCAAGCACATCCAGAAGGTCACATCTACTTCTGTGTCATGGGAGAACCCACAACTCAATTCTTCTAGCAATCCCGTAGCCTAATATTTATTAGTGAGGTTACTCTGTACACTTTGCGGATCCTTGTCCTACTGGCCACTTCAGAGCCAAACAGTCAGAGAAATGTTGTTATAGTTCAAGTAATTTCTGTGAGTTCAATTAGGATGTACCATTTTACACCAGAAATGAAAGTGGCCCATTTATAAGGTCTGGGCTGTAAAATAGTTTGGATAATCTCTGATCAGTAGCAGAATCTGCCTGGGAAAAGAGTGGTAATCAGATATGGTAAATACAATATCTACAAGAGGTAGCAGTTTCATATTATCGAGACCACATCCCTGGTTCAGTGAAATTTCTTTCCCTGTGTAACGCAATGTACTCATGGCCAGATGGATGACCTGCTACTCGCACTGTTCTCTGAGGTCTTGTCAACTGGACACTGTTAAGACAGGCCTCCATAACAGGTATTCCCAGCTGATCTGGTAACCCTGTGGTCATGTTTTCAGAGATTTTAAGGACAGAACAGATAATCTTCTCTGGTTTTTTACATAATGCAAGCCCTGATTTTAATTCAGCTGGGGCACACACTATTCATTTTCACTTTAAAACATAATAAGGGTAAAGTATGTCTTTGCACAGTCCTTATATTTAGAGCTGGAGAAATCCTAATTGGTCTCATTTCATGTGTCTCCTGGGGACCAGCAGAGGATCATTTCCTTTACTGTGTGCAGATACAAGTTCTAAGTGATTCAAAAGAAAGAGTTTTCACTGCTTTCCTGGAAAAAAAAATCTCCTTCTGCAAAAAGATCTTGCTTATTTTCTCCGCTGTTGCTAGTATTATCTCTATAAACACAATAATTCAAATCTCTGAAAATGTTTTTATCTCAAAAGAGGCTACCAGCTTTCTCTGTAAAGAAGCTACCAGCTTTATCTGTGTACTGCCTCTCAGGGATTTGTACAGCTTTTCCTTGACTCCAAATTCACTTTAACATCACTTTGACATTTTTTCTCAGGTGCAAAATCCACAGATCCTTGGATCCACCACTTTCTCATTTTCTTGGCCACCTCGGGGATGTCCTGCCTGTCCTCCAAGCTTGAACCCTCTGCTTCTGAGCATGCTCAGCAGCGAGGAGCTCACTGAAGTACCGGGTCTTGGGCGTCTCTGCAGCCGGGAACTGCTGCCGCCCACTGCGTACATCAGTGCCAGAGATACTGTCTCCATGGCAACACAGAGCTTTTTGTTTTTCTGATGAACAGTTTCAAAGAATAGAAAAAGCACATCTGGAGTTGCCATATCAGCTGCTCCCCGCCCCCCTGCCTGCCAGAGTCAACAAGAGACAATACCTCAGTTTTAGCAGACCTGGGCTGAACATCCTAGGAGACAGAATGAGACCAAGTGAGGTGTACAAGGGAGAGGAGTGGAGTGGAGTGTATTATTGATTTAAGGATGGCTTTGGCTTGGTTACCTTACTGTTGTCATGTTAGAGGCTTTGCGTGGGAGTAGCTCAACCACACCAGCCTGCTGTGTATTCTCTACCTGCTATGTGTTGCTGAACATTTGAGCAGGACTAATTTTTGTATCCCCCATTTGTAAAGGCAGAGTTTCTACGTGCCATTTGTTCAACTGTACTTTTCTTACAGGATAGAAAATTATTATGTAAATTTTTTTGGTCAGTGCTTCAAAAAGGTTCTTTAGAATTGTCATTATTTTCACTGTCTAGTTCTAGGAGCAAGTGTTTTGCTGCTGCTGTCTGCTGTGCAAGAAAGCCTGTTTTTTATAGCCCTTAATGGCTTATGGGTTCATCAAACAGGAAAGCCGTTACTGCCATGGGACCACAGATAGCCCATTCTGGACTGTATGTGGTTTCTTTAACTTCTTTGACTCCTTATGGATTGTCCTTCAGATAATTTTTTGCTCTGTTCTCAGAAGGGAGATCAGATGATCCTGTTCCTTCCCTGCCTCACACCAGCTTCTCTGCATACAGCAGTTCTAGCAGACAATTTAACAAAGAGGTGATGCTGGCTGGCTGTGTCCAGCACAGGAAAAGGCGGAGGAATCGGGCTCCCTGCCATCAACCTCTAACTTCAGCAGGCGGGATGTGGGAAAAAGCAAAACCCAACCCCAGCCAAATAAAGCTGGCCTGCAAAAGACCTTCATTCCTGAAGAATTTTTGAATTAAATACTGGCTACAGCCAGCCAGATTCCAGTGAAAATGACTATGTCAACTGGTTTTAAATAACAGTCTTTCATGTATGTGCTTTTTATGTTGCTTCCCATTGTCTGTTGATTTCCCCATAGACACCAAGAAATTAAATCTTTTGCTCAACACATTTTTGTTCCTTCTTACTTGGCAAACAAGGATTTTTGAGTCTGACTAGAAACAAGATGGCTGTCTATGCACTGCTCGCCATCCGCTCCCTGAATGGCCATTGGGAGGAGGTGACAGCTGCCTTTGTGCATCTGACAAAATCAGTGCCTCCTTTGGGTTTTTTGCACGCCTACGACTCATTCCTGTAGCAATCCCTGTTACTCTTCCTATTATTTTAGTAGTGCTGTGGGAGTCCTTCTGTACTCTTTATGGAACAAGCCAGTCCTGACTACACTGGGCTTCCTTTGTAAATAGGCAATTCATTTCTAAGTCTTCTCCTAAGAGTGTCAGCTCCAGTGTGCAACAGTAGTCACAGATTGCAGAATTATTTCTGTAAGTTACCTACCTCCAGTGTTGAGCCAGGAAATGAGAATTAGTCCCTCATGGGGACACAGTACCCTTATTACATTGTATGAGAAGAAGTCTGATTTCTTTGTGACAAAAAATGGAACAACTAAAGCCACCTGAATCCCTCTCTCTGGAAGAAAGTCTGACAGAGACTTGGAAATGGCAGCTACAGTATTCCTTGAAATTACTGAAAGAAAATGGTAATGAGGACCAGCTTGAAAGAATGAAATCTTCCACATGGCTGTATGTGCCATCTATATTGGCTCAGATTGTATGGCTATGGCCTGAAAATAAAGAAGATCCCTTTTAAGCACCCTTATGTTCCATACCATTGCTACGGTATGGATTTATTTTTAATGCCCCCCAGAGTGCCCTGAGACAGGACACAAGGCTGCCTTCCTACAGCATGAGTCTATTGACATTGATGTTACTACAGCACCTAAGAATTAGTGGCTCTCTTGCTACCTGAGCAGACTTCTTCTCCTCAGGGTCAGCAGCACATGATGCTGTTACTCAAACATTTGTGTAATACTGCAGATCTTGAACACAGTTGTCTTCCATCTGTGTCTGCTTTGAAATACAGCATTAAGCAAACATAATGTCCCTCTGGTTTTTGAATGGCAAGGCCCAGCATTGTATTGAAAGATCTTCAGGGCAAATCTGAAGCCTCCCCTTAAACCTGGCCAGGTGAGCTTCTGGCTTTGCCTGGCCCTCCTATGCCTCAGCATCTTGGATTTAAGGGAGCAGTCAAGGACAAAGAGCAAGGAAGGGTTCACTGCATGGCCTCTAGTGCCATAGTCTGGCAGAAGTTAACTTTTCAAATGGTTTCTAATCCCTGAATTTCTGTGTTTTTTCCCAAAACTGCTTGATACCTATGACAGCTGGTGAGGGGTCAGTAGCTCTGACCAAGGAAGCTCTGACCAGTCGTCTTCCCTCAGCTGCTGGCAGGAGGGCCCATGCAGAGGCTGTCAGCTCTTTAGTGATTGTCAGCTCATGATTTCAGCTTAGCTCTGCAGGGCAGCCTCCAGGCCAGACCAGAGAGAGACAAGAGGCTCGTGTAGCTGTTCCGCACAAAGTAGCTTTATTAGTCCATACTCCAGCAAAGGGGAGACCGGGGACAGGCATCTCTCCGCCCTCACAGGGGCAGAGGGCTAGCTTTATAGGGATACAGGGGGTGGGTGTCAGAGGGTAAAGGCCAATGGGCTACAAAGGATCTGCATAGGGTCTCCCAGAGGATTCTGGGTCTGTCTTCTTCTCGTCATAACTGAAAAAGTGGTTGCCTTTCCAGGGGAGTTCTGCTGGGAGGTTTGAGCAATCTCCTTATCTCAGCAGACATCCCTCCAGGGCGGGGGCTGGGCATACCCCACAGATACCTAAACTGTCCCCTGGGGTTTGTAGTAAAGTCATCCATAACTACCATATCATACTCGGAAAGAGGTGCAGACCTAGGAATGTAATTTGTTTGAGTTTTTCTCACTTGCTCTGCCAAATATTTGTAAATACTTAGGAAGTTCAGCAAACCATAGTGGATTAACTATCTTTAAATCATTAGAGTGCATACCTAACTCACAGAGACACTACAGCAAAAGTGAGCTGAGAAACAGTTTGAAGGATGACAGGTTCATGGTATCCTTTTCATAGCAAGAAAGAAGCACATCAATACTTGCCAGAAGGACTCAAAGTGGGAAGTGAGAGCTGTTCAGAGGAGAGAATAGACAATACAATAAAACCAAACCTTCCTCATGGGGTGAGAGGATAGCTGGGCTTTCAAATCCAAAAGCAGTTTCTCTTTCTGCCAGGAATTAAGTATATGTTTTATATTCAATTATGCCTGTAAGTATATAGTCTGGGCTCTGAAGAGGAGGAGGGAGACCATGGTTCTGATCATTACTTTGGTTTTGCTTTGCAGCATTAACTGGTTATCTTTGGAGTTCGACCTTTCTTCTTAATACCCCGACCTGTAGGAAAGAGCCAGGCAGCAGCTACTGAGCATAGAGGAATCAGCACCTGGGGACAGCAAGGGCTGGTGGCTCCCTGGGGATGGGGTGTAGGGAGCTTCAGGGAAAGCCACAGGGCAGCAGGGCAGAGCCTGACAGCCCAGGTTCATCCCACTACCCCAGCCAAGGGCACCAAGGCAGCTCCAGCTCTGAGCATTGGGCACCTCTCTGGGGATGGGGGCAGGCCTTGGCTGGGCTGCCATGTCAGCTCCCCCATGGAAGCTGGAGACCAGCATCCTGCGATGTTAGTGGTGAGAGCCTGAAATAGGGTCCTGTGCTGTGGGCAGGGTGGGGGGAGACCCATGTGAGGGTATTGGGGCCCTGGCAGTCTGGATTGAAACACTGAACTGCTTAAAAACAGCATCAGAAATTTCATACAGTTTTCCTAGTGTGGGGTCACCAAGTGGCTGAGGCTGGATCTGGACTCCATGAGCATGTTTCTTCTCTTCCTTTAGCCTCAGTGAGCTTGGTCTGAGTTAGTTATGTATACTTAAATCTTTTATGCACCAGTTTGGTGTGATTTCATTGTCAATCCAAAAGGAATATGGCCTCTTTTAAGTGATTTCCTATTGTAAATAAAATATGTTCCTGGCACCCTTGCAGTAGAGAGTGCCTGTGTAGCACCAAGCAGTATCATACAGAGGTGCTCAAAATTAGATAAGAGACCTAATTTTGGTCAGGAAATAAATGTAGCTGTGTTCAGTGGATACATTTAAAAGAGAAGCTAAGGAGCCCAGTTGAGAGCACTATGTTAATATCACTGCATTGCTTTGGGTACTAGGGTTGACTTGGACCTCTCTTAATGGCACTATATGATGGACACCCCACAGAGGCTTCAGTTTATATTTCTAGCTGCATACATCTCTCGGGTGCTTTAAAGTGCTTCTGATACAGAAGAAGGATTCCCTACTGAGTCACCCCTTTCTCCTTCATGGTTTCACAGCTCTGGTCCTGTGTGGGGACACTGGGGACTGAAAGAGGTTCTTTAGCAGCAGCACCCCAGTGAATTACTGCTATGGAAACAGCCAGGAATTCTACGTATGGCATTTGGAGAGCTTCCAAAGAGGTAGCTCTAACTGTATTCAGCCCAGGCCATGCATGTATCTGTAAGGTTTCCAGTCTTCTGCCCAAGGTGCCATGTGCATGAAATTGTTCAGACTCCTGTTTTGACGAGAGAAGGCCCAACCAGTTGCAAACTAATAATAGCCAAAATATAACTGTCATCATTAAAATATATATATACACATAAAAAAATTAACTGCTAGTAAAAGAATGTAAAAAATGGAGACTGTCAGTAAAATATTTTGGCATTTCATTGGTATAAATACCCAGACTCCCTAAGCACTTTCAATGCATAATCCAGATTTACTGCCTTTTCGTGATGGCTGAACTGGTAGATTCTTTAAAGCTTGACATGACTGACCATAAGCATGAATTGTACAAATCCAGAGTTACAATGTTACAGTCTGTGTGAACACTTTTCACCATGTGCTTTAGAGATTTACTGAGGTCCTCAATGTTTGAAGTGTTTTTGTGAAGAAAATTAAAATGTCAGTTAAAAATGTGAAAATGACCAATAAATTCTCTTTGGTTTTTGGAGGTCAAAGGAAAAAAATCTGTTGGTTTGCATCTAAAATAAAAGCTCTCCCTCAAAGGAAAACAAATTTTCCCCTCATATTCTCTCCTATCTTTATAGTTGATTCAACCTGATGAAGGTTACCAGGGCAAGAGCTTTAAACATGGCGGATGAAAAATATCTAAGCTTCATACAGTCAGGAAAATGCAAGTAGTGACAGGACAAACTTCCCCTGTGTGCTGTTCTCCAGCCAACATGTTGGTGCTTTCATGCACACAGTTCTCAGCTTCCTAGACTACTGCATAAAGTTCGCTAGTAATTGGATGGAAACCCTCTACCTCAATTCAAGAGAGCCTATAACAGTTGTCACCTTTCAGTACCAAGAAGACCTGAACTGGTGACTTACACAGAAACCACATCTCTATCCTTCTAGTACAAGGAACCATATTTCAGACTTGACTCAGCTCATCACCTCCCACCCTCATAGCCTCAGATTCATGCTGAGACTGACTGCAGAATGATGAAAATAGCAAGACAAGGCATTTCATGTTCTATTTCTGATCTGTAAAGAAAAGCAAAGAATGAGAAATGTCAGGAGTAAAGCCAGCCTTAGGAGATAACCTCTTCCCAGACAAAAGAGATTTAAAAGCACAACCATCTTTATTTTAATGCCTTTCTGAATAAAACCTCTGAATTTCTTGATGCATAGGCCACCACTAATGTGATCAAATCATACTCAGACTGTCTGTGGGTTTCTAAAGCACCTATCACTGCCACAGCTAGGTGACAGATTACAAGAATTAGAAGAGACATCGCTGCAGTTCCATTTATACAGTATTTTCTGTCCCCCCTAAGGCATTTTAAGATGGATTCTCTGCTCTCTGCTAAATTTGCTTTGCACTGGTTATGGAACACAGAGAGAACTCAAACAGGCAGGAGATTCCCACAGGAAAATTCCCTCAATACGAGATGTCTGTGCCAGTTGTGTAGCTGTCTCTTCTCTGTTGCCAATCCCTCTACTCTCAGCAGGAACAGGATGAAACAAAATGCTATATTACAACAGATCTTTCTCTGGTATAAGGTCCATTTTCTTGTTTGCACTGGTGGTGTAAACTGGAGTATGTGATTTATTGTTATAGCTTCCAGTTGGATAAGACAGCTAAGATTTGGACATCTGCCTCTCCAGCATGCATTAGTTAAGGGTCAAGGTCTCTCATATTCTGTTTTGCAGGAAAGCCGTGGGGAAAGACATCCACTGTCTGTTTGGCAAATGACTTCACAGAAAAGGATTACTGCATGCAGGAGCACCATGTATTGGTCTCAGCCTGAGGTCAGGCTGAGCTGTTACTTCACTGGAGAACATGACAAGGTGTTCTCATGACTTAAGGTTTTCTGGCTGAGGAGATCTTTTTGTCTCTAAGGATGGCAAAACAAAATTTAAGGGCTTCCCAACCTCAACTGCTCACAGGAAAACCAATCATTATTTCTTTTCTTATTTTCTCTTGCCTAGGTTTTCACACAAACAGATTACAGATACTTTTTACTGCCTGTTGTTTGTAATCTCCTCCTGCCCCCATAAACCTCTCTAAACCAAGCCAGCCATCATAGTCCTTGGAGAGGGGTTAGTCTCAGTTTCCAGTTTTACCTGGATTTATAATCTGCCTGCTATGCTTTATAGAATCATCATGGAATCATAGAATGGTTTGGGTTGGAAGGGGCCTTAAAAACCATCTAATTCTATCTAATTAATTAATTAATTAATTAACTTATTAATTTATTTTGCCTTTCACTGCCTTGGGCAGTGACACCTTCCACTAGACCAGGTTGCTCCAACCTGGCCTTGAACTCTACCAGGGATTGGGCATCCACATCTTCTCTGGGCAACATGTACCCGTGCCTCACTACTCTCATTGTAAAAAGTTTCTTCCTTATAGCCAATCTAAACTTACCTTCTTGCACTTAAAAACTGTTGCCCCTTGTCCTGTCACTACATGCCCTCCATCCTTCTTGGAGGCCCCTTCAGGTACTGGAAGGCAGTGTGAAGGTGCAGTTGAAATTTCTCAGCTTTTATTAGTCTTCTATTTTTCCCCACCTTGCTCCAACTGGGGCCTGCAGCTGGTTAGCCAGAACTCATCCTGTACTTACTACAGCCCAAAAAGCCTCAGGACATTGCTTCTTGGCTTCCCAAGTCCAGCTCCTTTCCTTGCACAGCCAGCCATTTTGTACAATCGGCTGAGTAAATGTGTTTAGCTACCTCTTAAAACCAGACTTGACTTTGACTTTTGGCCTTACCAAACCCGTTGATTGGCCTTCACAGAGCATCAATGTGTTCAGCATTAGAAACCTGAAAATCCCTAGCCTAAATGTATGCATAGCTACTTTACACCCATTTCTTCTTGTGCCAGCATTGTCCTTTATCTTTAAATAGCTTTTTTCTCCTCCCCATGTGCTCACTCCCTGAAGTATTTATTTATAGATTGCAATTATATACCCCTTCACTAGGCTAAACAAGCCAGGCTCCTTAGTTAATTAAGTTCTGGTGAATGATGCAAGGCCAAGCATCATGGATACCCAAAATCTGCCTCAGTCAGGGCTACATTACAATTGTCAGGAGCCAAAAAGGACACACCTAATTTTTACCAGAGCTGATTCTAGCTGCCCTCCTACTTAATGGCAAGTTTCTTAGTTCAAGCTGTGATCAAGTCTTCGCTAGCTAGTCCTCCATTTTATCTTTAAGGTAAGACAGATGTGGACTACCTTTGGTGCACCCTGTTCCATCCTGCTTGAAGTATCCAAGTGGCTGGGCAATGCACACTACATTAATCACATTGGGGGTTATTTTTAAAGTAGAATTAAGAAGCGAAAAATAAATGAACCTCAGTTGCTTGCTTGTTCTAAACATGTCTAGACAGACACAGGAAATGTTTGAGAGGCAACTGCATCAGCTCTGGGAGATGGGCTGGAGAACTTAACAGGGCTTTTCCATCTCTGTACTGTAGGACTGTTGTAATTCATCATTTCTATAGCACCATAAATTATATGGCATTTTCAAGCACAGAGGCAGTTCTTGCTTCCCTGAAGTAGCATGACTCTCAGGACAGGGTGCCTGGCTGAAGCGTGCTCTTCCCCAGAAAGGCTTCCACTATGAATACCATGCCTACAGGGCTATGTGACAATACTGCCCCATTGTCCCATTAGGAGTGGGAGTGAAAAAGCTGGGGAAGGCAGAGGGCTTTTTTCCTAACTCCCCCGTATCACAGCTGGACTTCTCGTCTCTCCATGGCCTGTTTTAGCAATGCCCGGATGGAGAATAGGCTTCTTGGGGGTTTGATGCAGTCTGGCTGTCCTCCAGCAATATCCACAGTACTCCCTCCCCTCCCATATGCTCTCCATTAACATCCTCCTGTCTGCTGAATAAGGAAAGAATAACTCTCCCAGCCCCAGCCAGAGCCCCTGAGCCAGGGGAGTTCATCAGTCAGACTGGTTTCTCCTGAACCCAGAATAGGCCTCGTTAATGGGCCAGGAGGGGATTTTATTTTGCCTTTCAGCTTGTGGCTGCCCTGAGCCAGGAGTAGAGTCAAGTTACTGTGTCCGGGAATCTCAGCTATTCCAAGAGTAGGAGCAAGTGAGCTGCTGACTCAGAAGGTTTCCTAGTGTTTTCAGGCAGGGCTCAGTCCTGTCAAAGCAAACTGAACTGTTGGCTGTGCCTTCTTCTAGCCCCAGGACAGGCATTAACAAAAGTCACAGCTGACTGGAACAGGCTGGGGAATTGATCTGGAACAGGACTGCGGATCATACTTTTTCCTGGCATGAATACAGATCATTGCAAAGACTCATATTAGTCCTTTACCCTTTTTTACTCCCCTCCTTGGAGGGCTGTTTAGTATAGTACAGATATCCACACGCTATGAGGCAGCTCAGCTTTATTTGCACCATTTTCTAAAAGAGAAGATAAAATCAGAGGGAGAAAGAGACTTATCAGCCAAAACGTTTCACTGCAAGTCAGTGTTAAAGGATGAAGAATCCCTGCCACCCTGAACCTTGCTGTCACCCAGAGACCACCTTGCTTCTGTGTTATGCAGGGATGCAGGAGGATCCCTCTTGTGCGGCTTAATTGTCCTTTGGACTTCCCAGAGCCTGGAATGGAGTCACAGCCTGTGTCTGGAACAAGCAATTAGAAGTCATGCTGAGTTCAGGATTCCTGTCCTCATTTCAAGTCTGCCTACATGCTCTTATCTCTTCTAAAGGAACCAGTTTCTAGAGGCTAGCAGAGAAGACAAGTCTACTAAAGCAATTCACCCCTCCTAAAGCAGTGCACACTCCTTTGCACAGAGCTTGAAGTCATTGGAGAGAATATGCTCCCAAGTTTTCACCCCTCCATCTCCCAGCACTTCTGTGACTCCAGCCAGCCTGTTATAACCTGTCCCCTCTCCACCCCTGCAAAGTTCTGTCAGCAGAGAGTCTAAGCTCTTTTCTTTGAGGTCATGTTAGTCTTTTCTTCTTCACTGCCTCTCACTGTGGGCTGCATTTTCTTACTGTCCTATTCTCTTCTTCAAACTCACTTCACCAATGAAAAACCAGCCTAGTATGTAAAAGGCAATTGGGTGGAAGCTGGTATTTATAAAACAGAAGGTTTCTTCTGCCTGCAGCTATTGGCACGTCTATCCCAGCCATATGCCCTAAGACTAGGATCTGATATAGGGACAAAGAGAGATAAGAACTTCTCTTACTTGCCTTCAGTCTTGAAGATACAAAGGTCCCCAGTTTGAACAGCTAAGGAGCTCTTGGCTTGTGGCCTAAACGCCACCTGTCTCTGCAATATGGCCAGATGGGTAGGATGCCTCTCTTAGCTAGCATCTGACAGAGATTTCCCTATGTAAGGAGAATTTTCAGCTACCTTTTTGAAGGACTTATTATCCCTTTAGAGGTGCCCAACACTCCAACAGCGACAAGCTGCAGACTAAAGCTCTGGCCCACTTACCTTTGGCATGCTGTTTGTTTTAGGTCAGGAGCTCTGGCAGAGGTTCACAGATGATGCCTGGGACTTGTGATGGGTACAGGGAAGCAGCCAGGGAGGAAAAGCACACTCCAGGACATTTTATTTTCTGGAAAAATGACAAATGCTGATTCTTCTACATAATTTCTTAACACACCATTTGGATTAGGACAGGAGTCCAATCTACAGATTTTGTCCACTGAACAATGTCCCAAAGATATCTAGGTGTCTTCCTCCAAAATCTTTCCATCAGAGGGGACTGAATTGTTTCATTTCAGCTAACCAGGGTATGATCAAGTATGTGTGACTGGAATACAGTAAAAATGAACTGCAGAGAGCAATACCTGTAGGAACAGATTTCATTTTGCCTGCTTGCTACCTATGAGACAGTGATACCTGAAAAAAACAGGCAGGACAAACATGCTCAGATAAATATGACCAGATGAAATAACTTATTTCATAGTCTGTCATCTAGTTCAGTGAGTCACATGTGGTATCTCTAAAAACTTGGTAACACCCTAGAAATCTGTAACTTGATACATATTTAACTGAGGTCTTGTCTGATATTTAATAGCAACTCCAACTGGGCTTGCATAACAATCTAGAGAAGGGTGGGGACTGCCAACGTAGGCTTGAACAGAGCACTAATAACCCTTTAGTATCCATGATGCCTAAGAAATAATCAGCAGAGCATTTGTGTTTGTAGCTAAGGCTTATTTGCAAAGTGTGATTTGCAAATCACATTTGAAATGTGATTACCAAGACACTATGCTGCAGTTGTATTGGCTAAAAAGCCGGAATCCAGGCTGAGAGCACAGGATGGTCACAAAGCAACGGTGGGGATACCCTGAGCAGGATGGCTTCCATCTGAGAGCAACATTCACAAGAAGCTGTGAGCCTCAAATGACCTGCTCAGAGACAAAGACTGTCTTGAGAGTTTCAGCATAAACACAGCTAAGCTATCAGGATGCTTTATCTTCTCAAAGAGAGGGAGCCCAAATGCTGCAGTGTCTCAGGCAGCCAGAACAGCATTTTCTCTGTAATGTGAAGTATTTAAGCACACAGGAGCTTCGTGGTGTTTCCTGCCAATCTGCAAAAATCAGTGTGGTGTCTTGTAGTGCCAGGAGCTGGATTAAGGAGAGGAGTTCCCCAGTGGGCATAATCTAATTGCTGTCGTACATGGGGCACGTGGCTGAAAGGCTATGGGGAAACCCTGAAATGTCACACTGTCCCTTCCAATAAAATAAATAAATGTATCTGCCCCATCTCTGCCTTCCAGAGAGTACTGTACCTCCTTCTCTAGCTATAAACCCAAGGAAACATAAATACTCTCCAAGTTCCTCAACTGGCCCCAGGTCTGCAGAGCAGGGGCTGCGACAGAGGAGTAGTACAGCATGTAAGGACTATATCCTGTGCACACGGACTGCCCTTCCCTCTGGATGGCTTCTCCCCCGTGTACAGAGGTGACTCCTGGTGAGGCACTCATCCAGCTGCTTCAGGTGATATACATGTGCCCACTTGAGTCTCTCCTGGAAAATCTCATGCCTTCTTAAGGATTGTTCACACCCATCCATATACATCACATGTAAACAACATGATAGCACATTAACACAGTTATGACCTATGACAATGGCAGTGAAAAATGAAAGCTTATCTCCTCATCCTTGTTCTTCTGGTTTGAAAGACTAGGGTGTGACTCCCTGAGTGGAAGGAAGAGGGGTAGGTGCTCCTGTCAGTTTAGCAGCCGTGCTCCAGCACTGGCAAGGCAGCTGCACTGCAACTGTCAGCAACTGAAGAGCTACAGGTCACTTCTGACTCCAGGAGGCATTTATTGTCGCTGGTAATTGTTACTTCCTTACACAAAGCAAACAAAAATACCCGCTGCACCAGCACAATCACCTGCTGTGGTTTACCCAGGGGGAAAGGAGTGGGCAGTGTGGCCCGGCTGATGCAAAAGAGTGCTCTGTGCTACTCCATGCTGCTTTGTCCCTTTTGGGTGATTAGGGACATTCGAAATGTTTCAGCCAGTTTTCAGCCACTTTTCCTCTCTCATATGTGTACACCCCATACTAATCACGCTGAGATAAACTGCAGTGCTTATAGGTGTGTGACCTGAAGTGCACAGGAGAGGGATATGCATATGTCCCTCCCCTCCCAGGCCATCTGGGAGAGTGAATGGAAGGGGCTGGGAGTGGTGAGGGGGAATGACCCACTGAAGATGACCGGGATTCAGTGCCCCAAGCGTTTTGCAAATGGCTTCCTTTCCTCTGAGCACAATGAGCTTGTGAAGCGAAAGGAGGCAAATGCCGTTTGCAGAAGAGCCAGGATTTTTTCTCCCTGTTGCAGGCAGGACCAGCTGCTTTCCAAACCCGTGACTGCAGCAGCCATGACCCCTCCGAAAGGAAATCTGAGCCCGCGAGCAGTTGTGCTTGGGGAGGGCCGGGCTCTCACGTTTCTCTGTTTTGTTGTGGAGCTTCTGATAAGTAGTGGACTTGCTTTTCCCCTTCGTTTCTTTCTTTACTTTCTTTCTCTCTCTTTTTTTCTTTTTCTTCTCTGAATGTATTTCCACAGCCTCAAGGAAGGAATTTAAAAAAGAAAAAAAAAGAAAAAAGAAAAAAAGAAAAAAGGGTTCTGGCATGGGAACAAGTATGTTTCAAATTACAGAAAGGATGTGAAAGGTTCAAGAATTTGAGCCCTGACTCCGCCTGTGTCTGTCTCCACCCCCCCACCTCCCACTCCCCATCCCCCCAGAGAGTAGCTCGCATTGTGGCTCCTCCGCTGCGCCGCACAATAAGGTGGGAGCGGGAATATCCCGCTGGGCGGTGCGGGGACCGGGCACAGGGTGCCCTTGGCGGGGCGCGGGCGCTGCGCCGCCCGGGCCTCCCGCACCCTGCCCGCCTCGCCCGCTGCTGCCTGCCTGGGCTTCCGAGGCTTTCAACCACCCTTTTCTCAGCTCGCAGTTTTGAGCTCGGGTTTTTTGTCTCCTAGGGTGTACATGTGTGCGTGTGGTTTAGCTACATCCCAGGAATGTGACGAAGTCCCACTTCTGAGGGCGGAGCGCCCTCTGCTCGCTGGGAAGGGGGGAAAAGCAGGCAAAAGTGCAGCTCTAGGGTGGAGAAGCAAGTTTCCTGCTGCTGCTACGGCGTAGACACTTGCTCACAGGGGCCGGTGCATGGACACGTCCGTGCCCTCACGGTGACTCGAGAGAGGGTCGGTGGCGGCGCTGAGCGCTCTGCAACACCCTCGACTCGACGTGCGCTCGCTGCTTGAATCCTCAGCGACCGTACCCCGTGTAGCTGGCTCCCACTGCAGATCCACAAAAAGATGGGGTGGGGAGAAACCACTGGCAAAGAGGACGGTTGAAATGGCTTGATTTTCCCTTACAGGGGAAGATCATGACTAGATCTAGTCTCAGTCCCTTATGGAGGATCATATCCTGAAGACCTTCTCCATTATATGGCCACTTTATCCTGTGACCCCAGAAGGAAACACAGACCACCATGAAATGCACATACTCAAGTTTCCTGAAAGGGCGATCCTGTGAATAAGATTACATGGCAGAACATTATTTTCTTGTCCTCCTGTAACGTGATCAGGTACCCCCTTCCCATAAGGCCATGAAAGCTGGCATATTTGTCCCTTGAGAGATACACAGCTAATTTGCACATCAGTGAGGTAACTAAGGTCTTCATGAAATGTCTGGAAGACCAATCTGTCAGGTCTGTGGCATGTGTCTGGCTGCCATCTCAGCAGCCTACAAGAAAGAGAGGGTGGCAAGGAATGAACTATGGCTTGATTGAATTCTCTGTTGGGCCAAATTCAGAAGGAAGTCTTTTTGGTTGGGCTCTCTGGATTAAGAAACTCTGGAAGAGCTTCAGTATTGTTGATGGATAAGGACTCACCCGCTTAAGAAGAAAAGAACAACTATAACATAAATCTTCAGGAGCTGAAATGTCTATTATGATCTCGACCTTTACCAGTGTCTTGTAAAAACCATTAGTACCAGTCAATTAACTCGAATCTGCTGCTTCATGCTGAAAAAATTAAACTTTGTTCTTGCAAATTTTCACTCCATCATCTCTTCAGATTCTGTAACTTTGCTGTAACAGAGTCAGGTGAGGGGCCTGAAGCATCTGAGTTGCACTGACCAGTACCTTGTACATGGCATGCTCCCAGTCCTATGATGCTTGATTTTGTGCATGGCTGCAAGAAGCCCTTTTGCATAGGGCGCATGTCCACTGATATACACTGACCACTCCTTATATGGATGGGAGGCTACTGGAACAAAGAACTATTGATCTAAGTTTAAAAGAGGAAGACTAGGCTTAGTGTACCTGCTTCAGCAGCCCATGAGATTTCTCCTTTGCAGCTAAAGCCAAAAACCTGTAGGCCAGTTCAGCTAGACAGATCAAAGGTCTTCAGTCTGAATAAGCTGAGATAGTTTGTCGTAAAACATTAGTCTTTATACTTATTTTGAGATTTCCAGAGATTCTAATTAGTGATGTCTCTATGATGTCTTATATGTTGTCCTAAGTATTGTGGTGGTGCCAAGGAAATTAGTCTGAATCGAGTTTCTTTCTGCTGGATGGGATTCATTACAAAAAGATTATTTTCCTTGCAAGACATACAAAGGTTCATCTAAACTAGCTAACACATTAAATACCCTGGTAGGCATGTTGTGTTTTCAAAGCATATTACTTAAACTGTTATTTTCTTTCTAATATTGAAGAGCTCTGACAATGTCACTTGGCTGTGTGACTCTCAGAAGCTATGGAAGATATGTAGTGTTTAGCCAGCTTTTTACACTGTCTAATTTTGTGCTGGCAGGCTGAATTCCTGAGATATGTTAGATGAGTCTCAGAGCTGCCTTAATTTATGCTAGCCAAACCATTTCCTTCTGCGCCATTTCGCAGGTGCAGGATCAGCAAAGCAATTCATGTTCCACTCCCCAACCGCCCCTGCTCAGTGTCTTACCAGAGTTTATCCCCGAATTCCCAGCAAGAGGACAAATGCTGCCACCAAGCTTAAAAAAGCCCTATTGATCTGAGAATGCTCAGAGATCTGCACAATACAAACTGCAGCTACATCCCTCTACCACACTGCTTGCATGTGACCAAAATCTTCACTCTCAATTTTAGTTGCATCAAGCCACATAGTAGGACAGAAGGTTGCATCTAGTTCCTTCCCAGAGATTCAATCTCTTTCAATTTTGTGTCCAGCAAAATAAATAATTTTTATTTATCAAGCCCTTCTGGAATGAAAATGTGGTCTCAAAATCTTCAGCTGAAAGAAACCATCCAATCTCCCTGCGGGTTTTTCCTGGTGTAAAGGTACAATCTAGCTGCCACATTGTTGTTGCTCTGGAGTTTAAGTGGACACTCAAATAAATTAAAGCGACACCTGCCGCAGGCCAGTTCCCATCTCTATTTGATTATGTTGTTTTCTTACAGAAGATTTTTGATGGCTGTAGCTAATCTAGAAACTTAAGGGTGATAATTGAACAAATCAGTTTAACTGGGCATCTGACTCTGTGCAAACCTAAGTGGGATAGTAATGCGTGACTAATACACAACAGCACTTTGCATAAGATAAAGATCCATGTGTAACATATGCAAGCCCAAGACACTGTGGGAAGAAAACACCAAAGATACTGAACAGTGTCTATGTGCTACTCCTCTACTCCAAAGTGCACCCTTTTCCTGTACAACAAACGGTGCTGTAAGGACAGTGAAGCAGGACCTTCACTCTCTGCCATCAGGTATCCTGAGATCCTATTGTTTTCTCTGCCTTATATTCCACTCTGGAAACACGTGAGAAACTTCTCACTCCTGATCCAGCTTAACTGACCATAGAGCATCTGCCTGCTGATAAGCCAGGAAGCTCATTTCAAAGGAAAATCTGGGATGCTGCAAATCTTGTCTTCTGTTATGTAACAATAATTGTGTCATGCAAAAAAACCCCTACTCTTTTTTTTTTTTTGTGCAAATATAAAAACATTAGATGTTCACAACTCTCTGGCCTTAATTCTGAGTCTGCATATGTTGGTATTTCATTTTATGCCTCTTAAGCTGAAAAAAAAGATTCAAAAAAGGATTTCTTGGGGCTGAGGGGGAGAGAGAGGCATGGATATTTTTCACTGGTATAGCCAGGGAATGGTGGACAGTTTGTCGACAGACTTGGAGCCACTGAAGAACATCCTAGGACATGACCTGTTTTAAACAACAGCCCCAGCAATGCAGAGTATCTACATTCAGGTCTGTGGATCAGCTGCTGTAACTTCGGCGGGTCCAAGAGATACTAAGACTGTCCTGTAGCAGTGACTCCTCTCTGTACACATCACACATGTGGGCCAACAAGCAATGGCAGAGTTGTCACATCGGTATGGACCAATTGTCAGGTATCTTCAGTTCCTCAACCACAGCCCCAGTGAGTCCAGCACAAAACATGTCACAGCCACTGCTCACTGACCCACCAGCCTCTGGAGCAGGGTGCTGGAGGAACATTGTACAACAGTTAAAATGATGCTCCTGCTGGTTGTTCTTCACAGGAAAGCAGCAATGAAGTAGTTGCGGGAAGAGTAGCTCTGGTGAGACCCCACCTGCATCTGGTTCTGGGGTCCACAGCACAAGAAGGACCTGTTGGTGTGAGTCCAAAGGAGGGCCACCAAGTTAATTAGAGAGATGGAGCACCTCTCCTTTGATGAAAGGCTAAAAGAATTGGGACTGTTCAGCTTGGAAAAGAGAAGGCATTAGGGCGACCCAATTGTGGCCTTCCATTACCTGAAGGGAGCCTCCTGGAAAGCTGGAGAGAGACCTCTTATAAGGTTATGTAGTGACGGGACAAGGGGGAATGACGTCAAACTGAGAGCGAGTAGGTTCAGATTAGACATTAGCAAAAAATTCTTTGCTGTGAGGGTGGTGAGACACTGGAACAGGTTGCCCAGAGCAGTTGTGCATGCCCCATGCCTGCAAGTGTTTAAGGTTTAATGGAGCTCTAAGCAACCTGATCTAGTGGAAGGTGTATGTATGTCAACGACGGGGGGTTGGAAGTAGATGATGTTTAAGCTCGTTTCCAGCCCGGGCCAGTGGATGAGTCCGTGAGAACAGGCTCCGGGCGAGGCCTCCGTGCCGCGGTGTGCCGGGCCCGGCACGGCCGGGGCTGTGCTGACACCTGGCGGCCGGCGCGGGCACTGCCGGGCCCCGGGGCCTGTCCCGCCGAGCGCGGTGTTAGCGGGGCCGGCTGGGGCTGAGGGCTCCCATAGCCCAGCGACGGGCACCGACCGCTCCCTGCCCTCTCCGAGTCCCCGTGCAAGGTCCTGCAGGTTTGGTGTACGCTCCTGTGCTGCTTAGGGGTGGGGTAGAGTTAATTTTCTTCCCAGTGGCTGTGTTTTGGATTTGTGCTGAACACAGGGTTGATGACAGAGAGATGTTTTTGTTATTGCTGAGCGGGGCTTACACAGAGCCAAGGCCTTTTCTGCTTTTCACGCTGCTTAGCTGGTGAGGAAGTTGGGGGTGCATGGGAGGTTGGGAAGAGTCACATCCAGGACTGGTGAGCCCAAGTGCCCAAAGGGATATTCCAGACCCTGTGACATCATGCTCAGTGTAGAAAGTGGGGGAAAGGAGGAGGAGGGGAGGGATGTTCAGAGTGATGGTGTTTGTCTTCCCAAATCACCATTATGTGTGATGGGACCCTGCTCTCCTGGAGATGGCCGAACACCTGCCTGCCCATGGGGAGCAGTGAATTAATTCCTTGTTTTGCTTTGCTTACATGTGTGGCTTTTGTTTTCCCTATTAAACTGTCTTTATTTCAACCCACAAGTTTCTAGCTTTTTACCCTCCAGTTCTCTCCCTGATCCCACTAGTGGGGGAGTGAGCAAGTTGCTGCTTGGGGCTTGATTGCTAGCTGGGGTTAAACCACAACAGCTTCTATGAAAATGTACCTCAGTGTTTAGCAATAGTCAAGAAACACTAATGACTTTTCAGGAAGGATTAGGAAAAGAACAGAAAACCCCACAGTCTTATACCCCTGCATGTGCAAACTGGCCAGCATTTCAAATGCTGCTCTGATTCTTCATCTCAAGCCCCCACATATTCCATAGGTGAAGAGGGTGCTGACTGCAATCACAAGTCAATTCTGGAAGAGTCACAGGCATCAGAGGACACAGACCTGCTGGGGTAATGAGATGAAGCCTTCTGAAGGTGGCTACTGAGCAGACATTACCAATGCCATCATGCCCACAGTCATCTTGACCTCTGATGAGGCACTGGAGCCACCTGAACTCTATCAAAGGTTTCAAGATATTTCAAAGATTTTTTTCTACATGGGAATTCCATTCGGAAAGAGATACCAAGTTGCAACTAGCTTCTTTTCCTTTCCACCGAAGGCTGATCTTCCCAAAGTGGCCAACTTTTCCTAGTTCTTCAAGATTTTTGGTGTAAAGTCTATGTTGGCAGTTGCTCACATGGCAAAATGTACTTCCTGTACATATTAACCTTTTCTAGATTCTATTTTTTAATAATTACTAATATATTCAAGGCTTTAATTCCTTCTTAAGAACTGTTAAAATGTATTTTTTATTGTTGGTTTAAAAAAAGTACAGTATCTAAGCCATTTAAAATCTGTTATGTCTTCCATCTTTCTAGCATATTTTTCCCATGGAGGTATTAAAGACAATTTCTATCACCCATAACTTTTTAAGCAACGTGAGCTGTAGTTTCTCATGAATTTATTTTTTTTCTCTTGCACAGGTCCCTCTGTCAGATCTGCTAAGGTGGCAGGGGATGACTGCAGGGCCCTTACCTCAGTCTTTGTCCATGTGCTTTACCTCAAAAGGAGGTAATAACAATGTATGAGCGTTTTAGTTTCCCAATTCCCACCTTTTGCCTTCATCTTTGCAAGTAAGTTCATCACTGTCAGCATACAGAGCAAGACAGATTTGGTAACCAGCTTCAAAGGACCAATCTTTCCTTAACAGAAAAAGACCAGACTGTATAGGAACCTGCTGTGCAATGGAACATCAGCTTCATTTTTACATTCAATAACTTAGACTATCAGAGCTCCCCAGTGTTGGGCCTCCCCAAGCCCAGAGCCACTCTGAGCTTTCTTTCAGTGGTGCTCATACAATCTTGCATTGTTTGACCTGCCTCCTTGCTTCATTTTTATGGCACTTCCCTCTCTTCCTCCTCAATTTTGCCTTCCACAGGCTTCTGTGCTCACTCCTGCTCTTTCAAGTGACTGACTGAAAAGAAGTGAGCCAGTATTAATCTAGTAAAGTGAACCTTCTCTGTTCTTAAAGCTGCTGAGAGGATCTTGAGGAAACAGCCTGAGGTAGGAACAGTAAGGACAGCAAAGGTCACAACTCTTCTGACTCTTGTCTGCAAGGTGAATATTACCATTTCACACATGCTGCAGTGCTAAAATGCATCAAGGAGCTGGATAAGGGGTACATATCTGTATCTATTTTCCCCCTTATATCAACTCTGTCACATTAATGACATCAGATTAAGTCTTTGCTGGCCACTGGGTTTCAACAGTTTCATCTGCTTACTGCTTAACCACCATTTTATAAGTTGTGCCTGAAGTACTTGGGAACCCCATGTAACCTCTGACTCAAGATTAACCAGGTTAAAGCACATCTAGCATCTGAGCAGGGATGCTTTTAGTATGGCACTGATATACGTGAAGGAATAAAGACTGGACCCAACAAAGTAATTTCCTTCTCTCTGAAAACATTAGGAGGCTAAGAGGAAAACGGACCCATTGCTTCTAGCTTGAAAACTAGACTACAGCATATATTTAAACCCATTAGTATGTGCTGAGGGATGGGAATATTTGGGCATGATTAACAGGGCTTTCAGCTGATGAGTCACATGTCAGAACTGACTGAAAATCTAGGGGGACTTTTGGGACCAATGACAAGCAGTTTAGCCTGCAGCGACTGACAGCCTCTTAGGAGTTTGCTGCTGAATGCTCAGGCTCTCAGAACTTGGACATGATTGCTACAGGCACTAAGGAAGAGGCGCTTTCAAGAGAATGAGAAGTTCTGTAGTTTGAAAGCAGGTTTCCAGGGAAAAGTAGGTCTCCTAAGAAGAGAAATCAGAGAGAAGGAAAAAAACCAAAAGTCCCTGAGGACAGAGGAAAAGTTCTGACAGCACAGATATGCTGTCTTTGCAAATCTTACTCTGGCTTCAGGGGGGACAGTGTTGAGCTGATGCTTCTCATCTTAGGCTTAGAATGGATGAAAATGCCATTCAGCTCTGAGATTCCTGAAGGATTCTCACGGCAAGTTTATCCAACAGGAAAATAAGACTTGTACTTTGATTCAACAGAACTTCTAAGCATATGAGTTTTTTCATCTACCTTTTACTTAGGTAAGTCATGGACTGGTCAAAAACATATGTCCCTTCACATCCTAAGATGAATAAGGTTATGTTTATTTGGTATTGAGTGAAATTAAAAAAAGAAAGATGGACCAGGAGTCACTCACCTGTAATCCACAATTGCTGTCTGATTCTGGTCTAGATTGTGCACTAGTTCACCAATGTGGACTCAGTTCAGTGGGATGCTTTGTTGGTAAGAGAAGAAGTGCTAGCGCTAGAAGTGCTAATTACCTGCGTAATTATAAGCAGAAAAATCCTCCATATCCAAGTGGGGCCTGGCTGTCTTTTAATAGGTGAGCAGATGGCCTGGTGCATGAAGGAAGAAAGACAGAAAAAATCCAGAATGGTGGTGGGGAGGCAATTTAAACCTTTTTTTTTGTTTTGTTTTTTGTAAAAGAATATCATTGGCCATTGCTACTGATCCCAAGCACCACAGTGGTTTTGGCAGGTAGACAACTGTCTACTCCATTGTACAGGTGAGGGTTTAGATGTCTATTTTTTACTTTCTTGTAGCAGCAAGACATAAGAGTCTATCAAGATCCTGTATATCCTATACAACCAGTGGATGTCTGTGATATTCTAAAGTTGGCCCATTATCCTTGATGCCATCTGCAGTATTTATTGGGTGTCATGGTATTTCTGTTGGTCTCATTCTAGGCTCAGCTTTTGCTATGAGTGAATTTAGCCTTTTAGCCTGAACAGTCACAGAATCACAGAATAGTCTGAGTTGGAAGGGACCCAGTAGCATCATCATGTTGCTGGCAAAGCTGGCTGGTAGCTGTGCTGCAGCAGAGAGATTTCCCTAGAGCAGTACCCTACCTGAAGAGCATTCTGGCCATGCTTTCAGAGGCACACCTGCATCAGGGCTTTCCAGAAGGCTACCACAGAAATCTGTGTTTCCATCCTTATCAATATTCCTAAAAAAGTTCTCAGAGTTGTTGGTTGTGCTGTTTCAAAGAGTTCTATTGGAAGCACAGATAAAACACAGGCATGACCATGAAACAGCCGCTGATACCTGCCTCCAGCTCTCCTCTCATTCTTCCATCTGTCCTGCTTTTATTCAGCCCATCACTGAGAGATATGAGTTCTTGACTCCTTGTGCAGTCAAGCCTTTTGTCAGAACAAAGACCTTTTGTTCAGGTTAATTCCATTCTTCTCAGTTATACCTCCTTCTCCCTCTGCCTTGAAACAAGACTCAGTAGTAAACCTGACTTTCTTTTTCTTACAATTGCATATGGTTATTTGGTCCTCATCCCAGCAGCCACTGCTTGGCTAGGCTGCCTAATCCAGACAGTTCTGTCCCCCAGATCTCTGATCACTTTAGTTACTCTTTGAATTTTGCTTCTGTTTGAATGAGGATACGCTGAATACCATAATGGCTATTAAAAACTGCAAAGCATGGTAGTACAAGTGTCACTAGCTGTGAAGCACAGCAGCATTGTTTGATGCGAGCTAACAGCCCAAGCCTTTGCTTAAGTTCATCTGAAACCTTATCCACAGCTAAGTCTCACCCAATTAGCTGAAAATCTGCACAGCAGTTAAGAAACACAGTGGAGCTGGTAGTGCAAAAAGTGTTACTTAGCTCAGCAATGCTCAAGTTCTTGCGTTGGCTTCCAGCAAGGAGGACAGCACCATCTGCTGCTATCCATGGAAACTGCAGACCTAGAAAAGCTGAGTAATGTCTATTTCAGACAGTAAATACTGTATCCTTTGTAATACCATGTCCTACCTTTATGAAGCACTTTAATTTTGATGCTAAAGCAAAGCTGTCAGTGAAAGGTTCTATGACAGTCACCTATTGGGATGGGCTTGTGATGAGGATGGACACTCATTTAGATCAGACCTGAAATCAATCAGTTTGTTTTACACAGTGAGCAAATACCTATTCACATTCCATTTTTTCTCCTCAGTGCTCTAAGATCCCGAGGTAGCAGCTTCTCCAGAAGATCAAAGGCTTTGCTTAGTCAGTCTGTGTGTACTGAGATGTGTGAACATTGTGACTCTCTTTGTGCATTTACTTTTCTGAAGGAACTTGGCTGAATTTCTCACTTGGAAGAAAACTTACCCCTTTGAACCTCCATCCCTCCAAGTGTCTGGAGCATATGTACTGTGTACAGGGAGCTAAGGACACAAATTCAGTAGCTCACCTGAATCACTTCCATGGGATTTGGATGCTGTTGGGGATCTTGCTGATACAGCCTTTGACCTCACTGTAGATGACATCTAATTCAGGATGCATTTAACATGCCAAATCCCACAACTTGGTAAAAGTTCAACTCATTGTGGTACAGAGGGCAAGGAAAGTGCAGTCAGTGTGGACGCCCAGAGAACAACAAAGCCTTTCTTGTGTTCTTAAATACATTAGCCATTCTCTCCTAAGGTTGGTGCCTTCTGCCATCTCTGCTCTTCATTTTCAGGAAACCCCTGGAGACCAAACCATAAGTAAGTGTTCATCATTCTCTTTTTCCATGTCTGAGATGGAAAGAGATCTACTAATTTGTATAGAAATTAGCTTAATGCAAGGTAGGTGTTCATTAGTAAATGTCTACACTAAAGATCTCTTATTTTTGGCATTTCAAGTGATTCATGTTCATCCCTGAGACAGTTCCAGATGGGTCTCCTCTCCGTTCTGTTAGGACTTGCAGACTGCAAGTTGAACAGTTAATGGCCACATTGTGCCACAGAGTTCTGAAAAAATAAAAAATAAAAATAAAAATCACCCAAGACCTTAAAGGATTAATATCTCCAGCAGTGGAGCTTTATAGCCCAGACAAGAAAGATGATCCTCTCTGGGAAGGGGCTGGGTGTCTCCGGATGAAAAGAACTTCTGGCAAAGCTCTGCTTCATTGTGTAACCCTAAGAAGAAGTTCCAGTCAGCAGAAGAAGGCCCAGCATTTGTTTTTTCCTAAGAATTTCAAACAGGGTAGTGACAGCTCAGCATTTCAGAGTTCATGTTTTATGTTTTAACATTTACTGAATGGGCAGCAGCACAGTGTCTTGATTCAGGGGTTTGGAATATTAGAAAGTAAGCTATCAATGCAAATATTAGTGATGTCACCGTAAATTATTCTTCTAAATTTAAATTATTTTAAAAATAATTAAAATTAAATAATTAAAAATTTTACTTTGCCTTGATTGATCTCTTAAAGATGCGACTATGATTTTGTTCATACCCATGATGACAGGGGAATTGTTCATGTATTATGTTAGTTATATACTTAACTGTTGAAAGTTTCAAGGCAGCTCAGGAAATTCATGAAAGCTTTTGTTTCTGTCATTGTTAGAGGTTCAAGCACTGTATTTTTCCCTAAAGTTTATTTATAAAGTTTATCAATGCATTCTTACAGCTTTTTTTTTGAAACTTAAGATCCACTGTTCTGTAGATCCATCTAGAAGCTTATCATCTACTGTGCAGGGAGCTCTTGGCTGTTACTACTCAAGCCCAGTCTTGAACTAGTCTGGGTCCAGCTGGGTTTATTAACTTTCATTCAGCACCAAGGGTCTGATGGATGCAGAGTGGCTCTCTGGAGAAGCCATTCGGACATCCTTGCACTATGGACAGTAGCAGAGTGACCTAGTCTTGGGAATGCAGCACAGGAAAGCTTGACCTGGCTTTAAGGCTGCTGGCTTTCCCCAGGGTTGCCAGCCTGGTTTGACCCCCTGGCAAAGCTGGGGGACTGCCAGTGCAACCTCAGGAGCAGCGTAGCCAAAGCACCATGTCTGGCCTAACAAACTGTGCTGAGGTCGGGCAGCACCTGGAGGGAGCCAGCTTGGGCATTTCTGCATGTTTGACATAGTCAGTCCAGTCCAGAAAAACAACATGCAAGCAGCTGAAAAGCAACAGTAGTTTCTTTTGTACCGTGATGCTGAAGATGAGCATGTACTGGCTACTTTGATTCATGATTTGTGAAAGTGTTTGATTGCCAGTATCTGCAAGTTGGAATCCTATAAAGAGTAGATTGTAAATAGAATGTGGGCAACAGTAATGCTTAGAAATGTTGTCAGAAGGAATAAGCTGTTGTTAAAAATGTGCCTTTCTGTTGCTTCACCATTGCTAGTACTGTCAAACCCATGTAAAGGTTTCTAGATATGATCCATATTCCAAATTCCTCTTATAGACACACTAATTATTCATTCTTTAAAAGTGAAGATAAGCATGCATCACTGAGAAAAGGGGTAAAAGAGGCTTTTGTTTATGTCTTTCCTTAAGTCTCCTATAAAGGATTAACACCTTTACCAATTTCTCAAAGATTTAAGACAATATAAGGTCTTTGGCACTGTATATTTACAATTACTCAGAATTGAAATGCAAGACTTCCTACATCACAGGTGGAATGAAATCCGTCAGACAGATGAGATGATTATCTACAAGCATTTGATTCTGATACAGAAATGTCATTGTAAATTTATGCCATTGACCATTTATCTTGTGAAATGCCAGGTAATTTAGACTTTTTCAAGGGTGAGGTGAAGAGAACAACTATTAACCCTAAAAAGCAGATTCATAGTGAGATTTAGGTTGAAGATTAACTCCTTGCCTTGAAGTTTCTGAAGTGTTTCCTATTAAATAAATGCATTTCAATAATCTCTTTTAATGTCTTAGAATTTAGCTAAAATTTATTATTCTTTCCAATTTTATTAATTGTTTAGGTTATTAGTAATAAAACTAGCAGGACCACATCTACTGTAGTGCAGTTCTTTACACCCATACAGCCTGTTTTAGTTTTCCTTTGAAGAATGAGGCCTGACTCCTTGCAGACTTGGAAAATAATTCTCTTTGATCTTAATTTATGCAGGAAAAAATCTTTACACTAGGGGAATGCCTGTTCTTCAGATGATCTCTGCTGAAAGTACTTGATACTCTCAGGAAAGACTATGGATGAATATTATTTATTCTGCTTATTTTTAGTTTCTTTATTTAATATAGTAACTAAGAAACACATGCAGATGTAACTTAGATACAACCCATTACATGAGTGTCCAAAACTGCCCATAAGCTTTATTTTTAGCTTATTTCAAGTGTGAACATAATATTTACGTTCCAAGTCCCAAATGTAATTTTTGTGAAAATGCTCTTTCCTTTAATCATGGTGCTCCCAAACGTGGATGGAGGGCCCTGAGGCCCCTAACACCTTCTGTAACTGCTCCCATGAAGAACCAGTGGATGGATGGGAAGGCCAGGATTGGATTAATATATACCCAGGTCTCTCCCCAAGTTTGATCTTCAATGCAACCCCTGCTCTTACTCAGGAGCTTAGGAACATTTCTCAGTCTCCTATTTCAGAAGCAATAGAGGCAGCGCATGAGGTTACAACAATATGTGTCATGCTCCCATGTTGCTACAGAGTATACTAAGATTTGGTCTCTTTGGTTTCTTTTTCCTTTCTACCAGCCCTTTAATGTTTGATTTGGATTTTTTTTTAAACAGAACTGCCTTGCTTTCAATGCCCTGAAGCATCCATCTTCTATTCCTCAGACATACTGACAGAATATCAAAGTACTTCACAGTATCTAGCATCTTAGGTTACCCTGGAGAAAGACAGCTCAGGGGATGAACAGAATTTGTCCTCCAGTGGTAATTCACTCCTTGTTCTATTTCTGCTGTTACAAAATGGAAGGGAGTGAAATGTGGTAAAACTACAAGCACCTCTCCAGAGCTAGACCAAAGCCAAATTCTTCATGGCTCCTGGAAGGGTTGTCAAATACTAGCTTTTTTTTATTAATGACTATGCAATAAATGAAACAAACAGCAAGTGGCAAAACAGTCTTGGAAAGGGGCAGCTCTGTGATCCACCCACTTCCTAAAAATGCGTAGTGTATGGTCCTGGAGTCTTGAATTTGGAGGGAGATCTGTTTTTTCTGATGGTTGTGACTAGTGCAGTGGCATCTTCTGTGGTCAGGAGATTACTGGCCATCTGTAAAAGAAGAGACCTAGATCCAGACATGGTGAGAATGAGGATGTCATGTCTAGCAGAAGGCCTACTGTAACCTCAAGGATGACCCTTTTTTCCCATTCTTCAGCAGGCACATGGAAAAACTGCGGTCCCTTTCAATGGGCTTGTCTGTTATCTCACCATATCTTGTCTCTGTCCCACAGAGGTCTGCAAGCTTCCAAGTGGAGTTACCTTCTCAGTTTCTCTCTGCCTCTTAGTGTGAAATTCCACATATCAGGTCCCTTACATCTGTCATACAGAAGGATGTGATGTGGATCATATTCACTCATGTGACGGGGAGAGGCTGACGCAGTGGGCTGCATTTGAATGTGTACTTGCTAGTAAGGCCCCTCTGGCTGGGGTTGTGCCCCTCGGGACATTTCCCATTCTCTTGGCTCCTCTTGGCAGCACAGCAGATCAGAGCCCAGGCTGGTCCTCTGCCTTCAGCCTGCTACAAAGTCTGGCTGTCTGGCGTTACAGGGTTGGCATTGCCATGTGCCTCTCTTAGTGCATGAACATCATCTCTCCCCCTCCTTGGACCTCATGTGCAGTCCCCGTTCCCATGATTAGAAAGAAAGTTTCTTTGTTAGCCTGGGCAAGCAGAAGACATGTCCTCGTTTAGGTCCTTCGTGCTATCAGCTCCTAAGACAATCTGAGTGGCTACAGAGAGAGAGGAATGCCTCTGGGTGAGCTAGTGACTTTACCTCAAGCCAGGTTAAGAACAAGGCATGCAGACACATTTATTTACATAATCTGAAATAGCAGTCCCAAAGACTGGTATGGTTGCAGTGATTTACAAAGACAAAGGGGTCCAGAGACAGGCCTACATTAATAGCTTTAAAGATGCCCCTCAACCACCATAGTGTCATTTGCAGGCTCTCAGGATGGTGATGTCTGAGAATGCAGCTTGCAAGCAAGCTGACTTTTCTGAGCTGAATTCCTAGAGTCTGGTCTTGGATTAAGAAGATGCATTAGCTCTCAATCCTTATCTCTGGAGGCATTTTAGCTGGTGATTCAGTTTTGCCCTTTCAGGGATTATTGAACCCTATCTTACTAGAAGACAGTTTTGGCTTTCTTTTTCCAGGACTTGGTAATACTCCTCTATTTTAGGTAGTGCTGTGGCATTGCCCTGTTTTGGCAATGACAGTTTATCCTGTGCTTGAATAAATTCTTAGCAAATCATTTACATTGTGAAGGAGGAAGGTAGAGAGAGGGAGGATTTCTTTTATAAATAGACACTGTCTGTTTTTCTCACTATGAAAAATGGCCAGATTCTCCTTGTCACATCTAAAATATTAAGACTCACCCTGCTTATGTTTGATTAGCAGAGGAGAGGAATTCAGCTTCATCTGATAGCTTTGCCCAGCTGTACATGTGCCAATGCCAATTCACATGCATCACACACCTCAAGGTGTAAGTTCTACTTAGAGCAGGGTATGTGTGAATTCATTTGTGTCTGCTGTGACACTGGGAGAGATAGGACTTGCTGCCAACACTTGCTTCGCATTCTCAGAGAGAATTTCTCATCCAAATTTTCCATGTATGGAAGGTTGGATGGAGGCAGATGGTGAATTTAGCTGACTTAAAAATATTCCTTTAAGAAACAAAACAGAAAGAAACAGATCCTGCAGTAATCTCTGCTGCTCCTGCTTCAAGTGAGCTGGAAGGAGAGAAGAGACGTAAAACCTTGAATTTTGGAGAGGCATTTTTCTGGACTAGGAAGATCAAAAGTTTTAGTACTGATCTCTGTGTTGCCTGCAGGCTTTTTCAAGGCAGGGGCATGTTGACTTGTCCTTGCTTCAGTTTTAATTGTTCCATATTTTAAAAATATAGAGTTTTATTAGAAAGAGATATCAATGGAAATACTGAACTAGGAGAAGGAAGGCATGAATGAAACAGAAGGCATTATGTTACTGAGATGCTCAAGGAACACTGGATGCTCACAGCACATGCTTATGGCCATTATGGTAGCATGTGTGTTGAACATACTGAGGGAAGAAGGACATTCAGATATTCATGCTAGTCTTTCACAGTGTAGTAACAGCACCTGAGATTATTGAAATACTAGTTGTTTTGTTTGCTTTTCCTCTGAAGGACTACTAGCATACTTGGGTTCTCACTTTGTCTGAATAGGCAGATTAGGCAGCTTAGTTTTGTTCCTTCCCTAGTCTGTGCCTTCCTAGTCTTGCTTCTTACTGTGCAATGGCTAAAACCATTAGGTTTGGGCTACTTAAGAAAAACTGAAACAGCTCCTGAACTTTGCAATCCAAAGCTTAAAACAAACAACAGTTCTGATCCTGTGAAATTTTAGTAGAGTGCAATTTTCTGCTTTATATGCACTGGGGTTCTTCTCTTTCAGCCTCTTCCTCTCTGACAGACTGCTCTGTTACTGTGGTTTCTCATGCTGCATGTGTGTTCCCATACATGATTCACAGCTGCTAGACTCACCTACAATGAGGGTGAGCCTATGAGCCAGCTAGAAAGCTCTGGATCTGGGTGCCCTGTTTTTTGTACTACCTACCAGGTCATGGGGCACTTTTGCTAGAGAAGGAAATACATGTTCACTGTGCTGACACTATCCAGCTCCCCAGTGCCTGTACTCCTGTGTCCTGGCTTTTGGCCACAACAAAGTTAATTTTTTTGCAGTAGCCATGAGGGGGCAGAGCCTGGACCCACGTGGGCATGCGCTCAATTTCCCACAGTTAGAAGCTTTCAAAAGAAACAGACGACAAGAGATGTTCGCAGAAAGGGTAGCCGAGCCAAAAGAGGCGGGGCCTTCCTTGATCTTCTCTTTTATTTGGAGAAGGGGAACGGGGAGGACTGGGGGCGGACCCGGGGTGACTGGCCAATCAGGCACTGCTAAAGAGTTTGAGTTACATTTGGTTTCGCCCGAACTTAGAACAAAGGGGTTCACAGCACATGGCAGAGGCAAGTGTCTTTGGGAGGGGAAGCTCAGAACAGGCAGCAAAAGGCATGTCTAGGTTTTTATTCTCACCACCTTATGTCACTGCCAGGGGTGGAAGTACAGGACTCTCACGTCCCAGAGGAAGGTGGGCGTGACTTGCAGGCCAGGAAAAGCAGGGGCCCAGAGAGTCCATCATTCTGTGTCTTGAGGTCATGCCATGTTGAGTCAGTTGGTGAGCATTCTTTGCATGTAAATCATCCTCTTCTTGTATAATTTTGTTATTAATATTGTTGCTGTTACTGCTCATTTTCTTATCTCATTGCTGTTTCCAGTAAATAGTTCCTATCTCAACCCGTAATCTCTGCTTTTTTCTTTCTCAGTGAAGAGGCTGGTTTTTGTCATGGTCATAGAGAAAAGTGGTGGAGTTTCTAGCACTATTTAATTCCATACCACCCACATCATGGCAGGGGTGTGGGTTCAGCAACAGGCAGCTGGAGCTGGAAGTGTCACCATCTTTTGCTGGGCTTGGGCTCAGGGGTCAGCCTGGTGGAGCTAGCCCCTCTCTGCCACCAGCGGTGCCTTTCCCCTTTCTCTGAGCTGAAGTTTTTCTGGTTTGGTTCTGTAGGTTAGAGCTGGTGAACCTGAGATGCTGCTCTGAGAAAAGGAAAAAAAAAAGAAAAAAGGGAGAGAGCAGTGGCCACGTGGAGTGGAGCCCAGCTGAGCTATGTGGACCCCAAGCTGCAGCCACAATAACTGCAGCTGGAGCTGCAGCCATAGCCCAAGCTGCAGCCAGAGCATTCCAGTCCTGCTCCCACAAGGTCAGGCCCAGGAAGAGAGTCCCCAGCCTGTTTCAGAACTCTCTCAGGTCCCACCAGCTTTTGTCTTGTCCCTGTTTTTCTGTTGTTTTTCATGCTGGTTAACTGGAAAGTTAACCATGCTGGGCACTGTCTTTGCAAAGTGTCTTTCTTTATTTGGTGGGTAAAATACTCTCTCTTTTATATACTCTTTTATTAATGTTGTTGTGGTTATTACTATTTTTCAATAAATAGTGATTATATCTTGTAGCCTCTCCTAGTGTTTTCTCCATTATTAGAAGGAAGCAGGTTAAAGAATTTAATTTTCACACTGTATTTTAAACCAGAACATTTTTTGTGCTGTTCCTAAACCATGACATCCTGGCTTTGCAAAAGTAGTAAGTTACTGAGCTTCTGTCCCAGGAGCTGTCCTTCTTTCTCAGAGAACTCCTTGTGGCTGAGGTTCAGCTCCTTCCTTTGGTAATTGCCCTACAGAGAGACAAGTGTGCAGAGGGAATGTGATCTTCCAGCCAGCTGCAGCCAGATGCCATACCAAGGCTCCCAAGTGAGGATGAAAAAGAGGGATATCAGACACACTGAAATTTTCAGTGCATGGGACATCAGCAGCCCAGAGATTGTGGCACTGTGTGTCCTCAAACAGGCATAGAACATCACAGTGATTATCTTCCTGAAACAGCAAAAGCATTAGGACTTTGTGTTACGCAAACTTCTCTCATACAGCTCATGTCTTGCCTGCAACACATCCTGCAATTCTGTTCTTGTCTCTGTTCCATTCCCACCATTGTCCCTTGACCAAGAGCTCTTGCTTCAGGGCAGCTTCTGAAAGTACCAAATGATTAAGAGGCTTTGAGACAGGAACTATCCAGAGAAGTCAAGCCTCTCCAGTAAAAATATTTACTGGAGAATTGCAAACTTTTATGAAGTTGTGTTCTCTTACACAGTTCTGAAGGTTTGTTTCTCAGCCAGACACACACAGCTGTCCTGAAAAAATGTTGGTGTAGTTCATACAGCACTGTGTCCTCTCAGCCTCTCATATTTCTGAACTAAGCTCTTAGCAGAATTATGCCAGGAAATCATATGGGCATTGCCAAGTGAAATCATGCCAAGTGAGGGCTGCAAATGACCTTGGATTTCAGGTAACTCACTATTAATGCCTCAGCAAAGTATGGTGCAGTCTCCTCTCCAAAGTTGTTTCCTGGGGAAGAAAAGTATGTTAACAATGCACTGATCTCTCTCTTGGTGCTGTGCTGGGGTCTGCACAAAGCTGTGCTTTTAGGTAGAACCTCTGGTCCATCACAGTCCATATCTGGCTGCAAGAAGTTGTGGTAGGTTGACCTTGGTTGTACACCAGGTGCTCACCAAGCCTGTCACCCCCCTCCTCAGCAGAACGGGGGAGAAAATAACATAGAAAAAGCCCTTTTGAGTCAAGAGAAAGTTTAATAAGGCAAAAGAAAAGGTCACACACTAGAGCAAAGGAAAAGAAAATATTTATTCTCTATTTCCCATTACCAGATGACGTCCAGCCACTTCCCGGAAAGTCAGGCTTCCATACACGGTGTTGTATAGTGGTGTATACACATAGTGGTCCAGAAGACAAACATTGTAACAACAAATGTGCTGCCGCTTCCCATCGTCCCTTCCCTCTACCCACAGCTTTTCTAGTAGCTTTTATTGCTGAGATGTATGGTATGGAATATCCCTTTGGTCAGGTTGGATCAGCTGTCCTGGCTATGTTCCATCCCAAGATCTTGCCCACCACCAGCCTAATGGTGAGGGGGGATATTGGAGAGACAGTGCTTGATGATTTGGGAGCCAAAACTTTCCTGTGTTTGTTAACACCTTTCTATCTACCAATACAAATCACAGCACTATGAGGGCTGCCATGGGGAAAATTAATTCCATCTCAGCCAGACCCAATAGGGAAGTTAGTAACTATTCTACTTTGCTCCATGGAGTGGAATTACCCAAAGATGTGGGAGATGCTCCAGAAATTAACTAAGTTTCTCTTGAGGGACTGGTTTTCAGACATGCTGGAAATTGAGCAGGCCAAATATTTAATCACATCACTTTAAGTCTAGATTTCCACTGTTACTCTGGGTTCCCATCGGAGACATAGCTGAGAGATTGATTTTGCTCATGGTCTGAGTAATATTTTCAGGGTGAGAGACTGAAATGAAACACGTTACTTATCTTCTACTGCCATCAGTGTTTGTGTGCATACAGCCCCCCAAGAGCTGAAAAACATTGAGGTAGGACACATTATCCAAAAGCAAACTGGCAATGGTTTCAGCTCCTGATATGTCTAGGTGCTCATTAGAGATGTTTTGGAAGAAAAGAAGGGAGTATAAGAAGGATGAGTCCAAAGAATGTACTGGTTTTACTGTCTTCTTAATGCCCAAGATACCAAGGGAATAATGCAAGATGAGCAATATGAGAAATGTTATCCAGACAGTAATTAATGTGTAGGTTATAGGTGTATTTAACCCTATATCCTTCCTAACACAAATAAAGCCCTAGAGACGTCAGTTTCACATAGATCTTTGTCTTCAGTGAACGAAGAGGCCTTTGGCCAAGAATCTTTTCTTTCAGATCCCATGGCCTATCAAAATGCTTTTTGTATATCCCAATTTCAAATTGAAGGAACATTTGCACCCGTTCATATCTGAACATTTTGCATTATTCCCTTAATCTGGTTAGAAAAGTTTCTCCATGTCATATTGGAGAATGGAATTTCCTGACCAAAACATGTTTTCTGTTGGCTAAGCATAAACTGGAATGACTTAGTTGTGGTAATTACTGTCACATCTGCTAGTGAAGATAACAGTTCCAGTCACCAGACCGCCACTATATGCACACTTCCGCTTTTCAGAAGCTTGTACATTTTAAAAGTAGTGCAGCAGAAAATATCATGACTTTCAGAATGTGAATGTTTTTGCCTGGGAACAACAGTTATTTGGTTAAAATTGGTTTTCTTTCAGATGCTTGAACTTGATGAGCAATAATTTTGACTGCAAACAATGTCAGATTGTGTACTAGTTCTTGAAGGGATGATTCTCTCACATCTCTACTATGCACATGGCTCCTTCTACCAAAATGCAGTTGTCTTCCAATTCTAATTGTGTAATGGTTGTGGTGGACTGGGAAGACAGAAAGGTAAACAGAGACATACAAAAAATTACTGCAAAATTAACAAGGAGGATAGTTTCCTTAGTTCAATGTTCAAACACTGGCTATTTCCTCCAAACTTCAGGAAGCATTGCAGGTCTTGAGCAGGCCAGTGATCAGGGGATGTGACAGAGCCATGGCAGTGGGAATTGGTATACAAAAGAGATGTTTTCCCGGACTGATTTTGACTGGATTGGACCTTCTGTTGCTTTGTGCCAGCCTGGAGACCCAGGTTCAGCTCTGAGCTTCAATTCAGGCATCTTGGGCCTGTCCATTGGTGAATGTAGCACCTTCCTATGCAGAACCCAGAGTGGGATATGAGTCCCTTCAGTCCTATCTGTGGCCCTGTAGGGGTTAGAAGCACTGAGGGCTTGTGTCCCATGGAAGAGCATCAGTTGCTTTTGGGGGTAACTCCATGAAAGGACATCAGTTGCCACACAAAACTTTCATGTGCAGAGGATGAGAAACATTAGGGATGCTCAGAGTTCCTATGTTTTTTTCTACCACACTATACTCCTTGATGACTTTCAGGCCTGGGAGAGGCCTCAAATTCCTGTTATTCTTGAAAACGCTGCCCCCACTGTTACTGGCTACTCACCACCATAGCACTAACAATGTCTTTGATACCTTTATGTCCTAGATCATGGTGGTTCTGATTTATGTAAGGCTTGGCCAAATTTTGAATAAAGTGTGAGACAGTGTACTAGTTTGAAAGCAAACCAGTGAAAGACTCAAAATCAGAACTACAATTTAATAGGAAAATTAAAAATAAATGCAGTAGTACAGAAGCACTGACAGTCAGAATACAACCTGACACCCTGTCTGGCAGGGTGGCGGTACCAGTCCGATTAGGTGGTGGCTGCAGTCCTCCTGAAGTGATAGATGTGGTTCTCTTGAAGGGGTGATCCTGTAGAAGGGTCTGGTCTTCCTCTAAGGCCCAGTAGTGGTTATGTAGCTCTTCTCCTCTGGGAACCCAGTAGGTAAGGGCTGAGTGTGGTGTCCCAAACCTCAGATTATACCCTGGCAGGAATGCTTGGTTCCTCCCTCTGGGTGGAGCATCTCACAATGGGATGATGTAATTTTATGAGTCATGCAGTGAGGGTGGATGGCCCATTAACAGAAGATACCCCCCAGAGGGAGTTATCAGGGATGTGTTGTGGAAGAGATAAAGAACACTGCCCCACCTGGTTTTAACAGATGGTGATAGAATACATACTTTTGGTTACATCTTACATTGTAACCTGACAGACAGGCACCACTTCCATCAGCCTGCATGCTTCCAAGTATATGGGCTCTGTGCCCATAATGTCTGCTAAGGCCTTCTCAGGCTCTGCAGAGAAAAAGTATATTGATGAGTGGTGCATTAAGTGTCCCCCCCTCCTCTATTAAGTAAATTAAGCTACTTAATAAAATTAAGTAACACTATGCAGCAACAGTACAGTTTTACTCCTTATGCATTATCATCCCCTGGTTCTCCCCATCCCTTTATCCCAGACTTCCAGGAGTAAATGTATCCTCCTTGCTTATCCATTTGACATCCAGTGACTTGCTGCAGCTTCTCACCAGTCTGCAATGTGATTGAACCTTTTTTGGTGTAATTGAGAACTTTTGACATCAGGCAAAAACTTGGTTTTTTGTTTTTTGTTTTTTTTATAATCTTAATTGAAGCATGCAGCTGATATTGCCAGCAGAGGTAGGGCAGCTCAGAACATTCTGGCTTACAACCAGCAGAAAGAATCCCAGCATTTTCATCTTGGCCATTGGGTGTTGTTGACACAGCTGCAGTGAGACATATCAGTGCAGCTGGAGGCTGTATTTCCACAAAAACCTGTCATTTGGAATTCCTTCATCAAACTCCATACTTAGAGCTCATATTTCTCCATGTTGTTATATGCATTCAGTGGTCTAACCTCAAGACAAATTCCCCTCTCAACAAAGCCATTTTCCAGTTCAGTCTGAAGCCTCTAACAAAATAGTCTTTGTTCTTGTGTTACTATGTTTTTTGATTTTCCTTCCATTTATAACAAGTTAGAAAGTTCTCTTCCTAAATTACGGATAAATCCTACTGTTACAAAAATGAGTGCAAGACTTGTTTAATCAGATGACTGACTTCATGAGGCAGAAAATAAGAGGAGAGCCACCAGAAAAGACTAGTACAGTTGTGGCAAACCCATGGCGTGCAGACCACAAGAGCTACGCAGTGTTTCACCAGGAGTGCACAAACAGGGCCACAGTCCCATCCCTGGTTTCAGCTAGCTGCTCCTCCTGCTCTGTTAACAACTAGAGGAGACACTAAAGAACAAAGAAATAGTTCTGGTGCATAGAAAGCAGTTGAAGAAAGATGTTTGACATCAAAGGGAGAGCTCTTAAAGGGAAATTCACATCCCCCTCCCCCACCTTTATCAATAGCCAGATTACATGTGGCTGTCAGAATTCTGGCAGGAATCATGTCCTTGGTCTCCTTTTTGGTTACATACCAGTCGGTAAGTACGGCTCTGACTGTAAGGAAAGGCTAGTGAGGGCAGATGGTCAGAAATCATTCCATTTCAACCCCTAGGTCAGTGTCAGGAGCTTGCGTTGCCTTCTCTGCTGAGGCATCAGCCAGTGACACAGACTCCTGAGACTCACCCATTTTGGACATAATTCTGGTGTGCCGTGAAACACATTCAGTTTGTCAATGCAAACCTAGCAGAGATGTGACTCCCTGGATGTGATGGATCTTCCATTCCTCTCACTGAAGGCCCTCTTCAACATGCTGTGGATGTACTCCTTCTACATCCCTGCTTCCTGCCCTGCAGTCCCTGCAACAGTGTATGCATATGGTGCTGGCCCCAGTGTGGGGATGAGCTCCCTCTGGGAGTGATGGACAAAGCTCTCCTCAAGTTCTTCAGGCCATGTGCAGAGAACTCACAGTTCTCCCACATTAGGTTCTTGTTCCCTCACAAGCTGCCTTTATCCCCTTTCTCAATTTCTCAGCCCACCAGGCAAAGCAATTTTTTTATCTTCATCCCATTTCCCCACAAATGTGCAAGCCAAACCGATATCAGCTGCTCCTACCTCTCTTGAACTGACTCACAATTCCCCAGCCACGGGGGCTGACCTTGTGATCAGACTCTGGGAATGCTTTCCAGTATACTCTTCTTGCATGGCAGAAGAAAAAGCATTTGAATGCTACCATGTATTGGGACTGAGTGTAAGTAGACTTACTGGAAGTGATACAGCTTCTCTTGCCCACAATTCCTAGTTTATTTTATAGTTATAAAGAAAGAGAATTTGGAAAATTTCCTTTTACGGGGACTAAATGCATTAAAAAATAATGAAGTGTTATTTTGCCAAAATAATTTCTGGCTAATAGCATAATACATTTTTTTTTTCTACTTTGAATCTTCCTTTTCATTCCCTGTCACTGCTTTTACTGCCTTCTTCCCTTACTCTCTATTTCCCTTTAGAGCTTCAGGCTATTAACCTGTAATTTTGTACCCTTCCTGGGTGTCACCTAGCATTGATGTGTGATGTGGAGCAGTTTTGCTGTTCATTCAGTTCTATGTGGGGGAAAGACTGGCCAGCTGGCACCCATATCACCACATTTCAACCAGTTCTGCAGCTGCATCTCCTTTATTAAGACCCTTTCCTTCTGCCAGATTTTATTTGTCAAATGATGGGTTTACTTGCATTACTCCAGTGTGAGAAAGACAAAAGGAAGGATAAAAATAGGTCTAAATCCCATGTAAAGAACTCATGAGATGCGTCATGTGCCCAGTACATTAGTCAGTCCCACAGTATGTGGATTGAGCCTTCTGAGGTAGATTCAGAAGTGACTCCTGCACTTCATAAATTGCATTATGCACTATTTAAATACAGAAAAACAAGCATAGAGGAGCTGTCCCACATATGTCCATGCCGTACAGTAATTGCATTATTTAACAAATAATTGCATCTATAACAACAAAGGAAAATAAGAAATTAACTTGTAATGACTAAGTGACAGGCCAAAGGAGGTTTATAACTTTGAGAGAAACTGTTATGCTAAGCTAGGAAGTCAGGCCAAAGAGCTGTGAGCAGCCCTGGCACCTGACTCTGCTGTGTACAAGCAGAACCTGAGAGCAGCAGGTTCAGAAAACCCTGCTGCTCTCATGCCCTGCCTATCCTTCTGGGCAATGAAGAGCTCAAACAGGATCTGGTCTCAAAAGATGCTGAGCTCTGACATCTCTTACAGGCATTAGGGGCAGCTGGGTGGAGTGTCCTGGAAGCTGGTACTGGCAAGTCCTCTAGTGATTCTTTTTTTTTTTCCAAGCTGCTCCCAGATGGCAGCTCCCATTTCTGGCCACTGGTACCCTGGATCCCTGTTCGCCACCCTTCTTCTCCTTGCTGCCTGGCCTAGGGAGAGAAGCCTTCCCAGCTGGTGATCAGCCTGTTGCAGTCCCTCTTAGCTGCTGCTGATTTTTCTTTGGCCATTTCTGACAATTTCTGGAGTGAGTTTGCTAGTAAGTACACCCTGCACCTGCATCCTTCTCAGACTCATTCTGTGTGTCATCACCAGTGAGTCGCAGGTTCATTTGCTTTTTCTCTTCTGTAAATGAAGAGTTCACAGCCACCTCCTAGATCTGTAAGTTTCTCACACCTACACAATAAAGGAACAGCTGTTTGGAATCAATTAAAACATCTCCAGGAGGAATGGTGCCACTTGTAAGACCTGGGTTCTTGTGGTACTGCTTATAAACAGGAGAATCCTATGTCTTGCTTGCAGGGGCTGTCCTGGTGTTGTGAGAAAGTCCTGCAGAGCCTGTGGTTGCCCTGTGATACCACATCACCCTTATGTGATCTCACCTGCACCTTCTGACTCCTAAGGGTGGCCTTCAGCGCTGGAAACCCCATCGCTCTGGGATCCAGTCAGCTCACAACAACTGAGAACAGCTATCATTTTGGCTGTGGACCTCCCACCCTCTCCCCCCAGCAGAGTCATGACAGCCTGCTGTTAAGAGTTCTTGTCTCCTTTAAGTTCATATTCCAGTTTGTACAATTTCATGATAAAATCAGACTGTGGCATTACAGTCTTAAATGACATGAGGACAAGAATGTATTCACCTTTTTAGTCTGGAACAGATTCAGACTTCCCTACTGCCAAATTCCCAGTATGTTCAGTAATAAAGTGTGGCTTGTAAACATGTCAGCACTTAATGGGGCCTTGAATCAAGTACTCAGTCATCCCACCAACTACTGTTGGTGCCAAAAGTTGTTCAGTGCTTATTATTTTACATCTTTTTTACCGAGGACTTTGTGACTTTTCCTAAGGTACTAAAACCAAAACTGTAACAGAAGAAGCTTTCTGATAAAGGTTGAGCAGAACTAATTCATACACTTAGAAATACTTCCATTTCCCCAAGAACAGGATAATTTTAGTGGCTTTATTCCCCTAGGTTCCACATAGGCCTCTCAAATAGTCCAGTCATTAGAGAATGTGGAAGGGTTATATTTGGATAAAGAACAAAATGCCACAAAACCCAGGGAAAGGCTTGACCCTGAAGCAGATGACCATTGTCAGCTTTGATTTTATTGCCAAATTTGTAAATATTTTTCTAGTGTAGGCCAAACAACTGTGGCTACTTGGCCACAGTTGGTTGCTTGTTTGTAGCACCAGCTAACATTCCTCTCTGATTTCAGTCTGATTATTCTGATGTGGGTTGGCTCTGCAGATCTTTTCTTAGATCTTTCCTTTTAAGGAACAGGCTGGTTTTAAATGACCCAGTCATGAGCTCTTAATATTGCAGATCCTTCCTCTGGAGAACACCCTCCATTCTCTGACTAGAAACCAGTGATGGATTGCTTACTGCAACAGGAGACGGGTGATCACAGTCCAGTGCTTTGCCAGAGACATCTGTGGGATTTGAGACAAGTCCCTGCTTCTAAGGTCTGTGGTGTTTATTATAAACAGGGATTTGAAAAAGAGAGTGGTAGGATTATTATTTATATACATTATAACATCATCTGAGATCCTAGCTGTGGACACTCATTGTGCTAATTACTGATGGCAGAATGGGTCTTAATGTCTTCACAAGTGACTTGATCTGAAAGAACCAATCAGGTTCTGGAAGAATGGCTGTGGGGATTTTAGGAGAAATGGGTGTTAACGTCTTAAAAATGGGTCTTAATGTCTTCATGAACATCAACCTGCATTTTTTGCAGGACCCAGATAATTTGAGCTTCTATTCTTTAGGACAATGTGTAATAGGCAGTTTGGGAAGTCTGTACCTTCCTAGTACCTCAGCTAATGGGGAAAGGAAGAGGGCAACATGCGGCCAAGAGTTTAGGATAAAAGGAGGCTGCGTCCTCCAAAAACTTGAGAGAGAGCCTATGGGGGTATGGTCTAGTGGACTCTCCCTTTACTTGAATAAAGTTGCAGGCTTCTCTGTCTCTTGTGGACACTGGCTTCTCTGGCTCTTGTGGACACAGCATGATTTTCTGCACACACCAAGTGTTTCATTTAATTATAACCCATAAGACAGCAGCTGGTGACCATCAAGAGGACTGCTTGGCAGCACTCATCAGTGCAAAAGGCAGGGATAACACGAATCTTGACTTCAGTGCAGGTACCCATTTTAGAGTTTGGAAGAAGGCTACTGAGATTACACGTTAGAAATGTGTATTTGGTGTAAAAAGCTGTAGCATGCTCAGCTCAATCTGTTTGCCTTTAGATGTTGAAAACATTTGATTGTGAAGTAAACATTGACATTCTGGACTTCAACCAGGACTTTGCTTTTCATATGCAACTGTTTTCGACATGTGATGGGTCTCCACTTGCAGATGCCAGAGTACTCACAGCCAGGTGATGACTGATTTTGCAGACCTCTGATGACCTCTCAGCAGCACCGGGTGAGGGTACGCTCCTGCTCTGCTGTCTCCCCCATCCCATCAGCACTGCCGCATAGAGGTTGTGCTTTGGAAAACCGTGGCTATCATCAGTGGTGTTCGAAAAGCCTGTGTAACATCTGGAGCAAATGCTGGCTTTCAGGAGACCAAAAAAAAAAAAAAAAAAAAAAAAAAAAAAAAAAAAAAAAAGGAAAATAATCCTGTTTGGATTTCTGGAGAACAGGGGGTGAACATTTTTGTTGGAAAGCACAAATTGCAGGGTGGTGGGGCCATAAAGCAACCGTCACTCAGCCCTGGGTCACAGCTTCTGACACCCTCGGGCACAGCACAGCTGCCGGGCCCTTGAGCAGGCCTCGGGCCCGGGCCGCGCTCCTGCCCTACAGCGAGGCAGGCAGGCAGGCAGGGCCCCACCCCGGCCGGGGCCGTCTCTCCACGGACTGCGGCCTCCCGGGAGCAGGCGGTCCTGGAGCGGCGCTCGGGGAGCGCCAGGCCCGAGCCGGCTGCCGGCCCCGGGGTCCCGACGCGGTGAGTGCCTGGGCACGCCGGGCTCCGCCGAGCCCGCGCCGTGAGGCCGTAGCTGAGGCGGGGCCGGCGCGGCGGCGGGGCCGGGCCGGGGGCGGTGGAGGCCGGGCCGGGCGGCATGATCGGCACCGTGCTCTGCTATGTGCTGCTGCCGGCGGCGCGGCTCCTCCAGGCCCTCCGAGGTAACCCGGCCCCGGGCGGGCGGCGGCGGGGGCAGGGGGAGCTGGCGGGGGTGGCCCGGAGGGGCGGGGATGTCCCTCGCCGTCCCCCGCCCCGGCCGGAGGTGGGGGTGCGGCCCGGCGGCCGGGGTCGGCCCGGCTGCCCCGGAACTCCCCGAGGCCCTGGCCAGGTGGGGCCTGGGGCTGCTGGCCACGGGCAGCGCGGGGAGCTGCGTGTTTAGAGGGAACAGCTGCCGGCTGTTGTGCTGCAGAGGCAGACTGCGCTTTGCGTAGGGGCTCTACCTGCTGCCCCGAACCTGCTCTCCAGGCTTGGGGACACCCTTGGAGATGGGCTGCTCAGAGATCTGTGATCCTCCAAGGACCTGCGGGTGATTTCATGGATGGACTTCTGTTTTGTGTGCATCGCTATTTCACTTAGTTTCCTAGATCCTGCTGCTGCTTCACAGTTCCTGGTTACTGAGCTGATGTAAAGCCACCCTCCAGCCTGAATCTGTCCCCGGCCGTGTAGCAACTACTGGACTGGCATGCTGTGTTTTTTCATAGTAAGCAGCGAGCTGACTCATCTCAAATTTAGCTGCTATTGTGTATTAACAGGCTCTTGTAAGCACTCTTCATGCCAGTGGTGTGTGGCAGCATTACCTTGGTGCATTGGTGTTTCTGACATTCATGAACTTAATTACAAACCGACAGAGAGAAGTATGGTTATTAAAGCTGTGTTCCTGGCACATACAGAAAACTTTGACACAAAATATATAGTAAAACTATACATGGATGTTGCTGACATAGTATGTTACTGCTGTGGCTGACTGACAGGGATGCAGAGAAAAAAAGTGATATGTAATCAACAGAAATTACTAGTTAACAGTAGGGACGAGTGTCTGTGCAGAATTCATAGCAAAATGCAAATGCCATCTCTTGTATAGATGCAAGTGAAAGGAGTCTCTGTCTTTTTCTACTTTACTGCACAAATATTGGTATATTCAAGTGTTACATTAAAAGCAGTTTAAAGTGGTTTTATTTTTTTGCCACATTAGTCATCAAGTGATCTGTAATTCTCACCAGGACTACTTCTGTGCATATACTCTCTCTAATCAGGCATTTGTTGGTTCCTCTGTGTCTTCATTTTTCATCTCTTAGTAACAGAATGGTTTTTCTTCTACAACATATTCTTGTGATATATTTTATTCTCTTAGCTGACTGCTATTTCTTACTCAGTCCCTGGAAAGAAGCTTGCTCCAAGTGGTGATCTACAAGACCTCGGTTTCTTAGCCCATGCACCTGATCAGCTAACTTTTGCAGACTGTGCCTTTACATATATTGCTGAGAGCTGGTAGTTTCCACAAAGCCTTTCAGCTTGGCCGTCTGTGGTGCTGCATGAGTTAGAATTGCATTCCCTGGATTTGATAAAGCCATTGCTGTTGTGTGCAGTTTCAGTGACTTGGACTAATTTAACTGGACGTGGACCGTGGCTTAGCATCCTGGAGGAGGCAGGGGAAGTTACTTAGACTGTAACTGTTTTTCCTCAGAGAAGTAATTTGTTTGGATTGCTATAGTGAATGGTTGTATTGCACAGAGTTATAGCAATTGGAATCAGACAAGAATGAGCGAGTAAGCATTTCTGGCTGTCTTATTTTGATTTTGTTTTTAAATGACAGATGCTTTCTTTACCTGTCGAAAGAATGTGCTTCTGGCGAAGAGCCCGTCCACCCAGATAGAAGGTGTCTTTGCTGCTACCAGAGGAACATCAGTCCCAGAAGAGCAAGAAGCCCTTCTCCAGCAGTGGCTGGAGGAAGGAGTAGAGAATTTGCCAGCCAGTGAGAGTGTTCCAGCAGTGAGGAAAGTGTCAGTTACACTCACTAGTGACTGGTTTGAAGGTTCAGAGCTATTGATGACTAGCCTCAGTGACCTGAATACATCTCCAGAAGTCACCCGGTGTGCTGATCAGCAGCTCTCAGAGCTAAATGCTTTGGCTTCTTCAGAACTGCAAGATCATGCAGTGGCTGAACTGGCAAGATTACCAGCAGAGGAAACAGTGACTGTAGGAGGCAGTGCCCCTTGGGCAGCTGTGGTGCCACAGACAGATCACCAGACAGCTGGCTGTGCTGGTATCAACGTGGAAGTGCTGAATGATGACCCAGCTGTGCTGGCCTGGAGTTTAGCGTGTGATGCAGAGACAGTGCCACCAGTGCTCCCAGCCTGGCCCATTCAGGATGCGGTGCCATTTTATCCGGTCCCAACAGAGGTGCCCTACCATGGTCAGTAACGGCTCTGAATCTGATATTTAGCTTGGGATTGGCATTTGTAGTGAATGTGGTCAGGTTACTGTGTTTGGGCTTGCTGTCACTAAGACATTGATTGTCCCTGCAGAATTGACAGGATCTGCTAGTGAAAACTGTAAAGTGAGTTTTTGCTGAGGAGGGGCTGGTCACAGCTAGTGGTTTCTGTGCTGTTAGACTGTCTGGTCTGAATATCAGTATATGTTCCTTAGCCGAGTGCTGGGTTTATACTCTAAAAACCGCCATAAAAGTGTGTCTGGTGTTCCAGGATGCTTGACTCTGGTCATTTGTTATGCTGTCCCTACAGACAACTATCCAAAGGTATCCAGAGAGAGCATCTGAAAACCAGAGTGGGTGAGGGTTTGCTGAGAGGCTAGAGTGCCCTTAGCTTAGGGACTGAGAATGGCTATTTTCTGGGTCCCAGGGGAACCAAAATATCAGCAAGGTACCCAGTGTGCCTGTAACTTTGTTTTTTGTCTCTTGTATATAGAGATCTTATGGAGAGACTGGGAGGATCTTTCTGTCCAGCCCTGTGTCTTAGAGCAGGTCTCAAAAACCACTCCTCTATTTGAATTTCGAGTCATGTCTTACAACATCCTTGCCCAGGACCTGGTTGAGCAGGGCCTTGATCTCTATGTACACTGTCATCCGGACATCCTGAACTGGAACTACCGCCTTCCAAACCTTTTGCAGGAGATCCAGCACTGGGATCCTGACGTAAGTGTGACTGAGCCCTCCCTACTCAGTGTCACCAGAATGTGAATTCCTTGTTTGATCTAACAGTATTAAGAAAAGAAAAAGATGGGGGCAAGTCCTAGGAAGATGCTACCTGCTTGGTAACTGAGCACTGATTGCTCTGAGAGTGTTTGAGGACTTTCACAGACCCTTTTTTTGGTGTCTGTCTTGCTTTGATTGTAGAAACTAGTCATACTTTGATAGCAGGGCTTAACTTCTATAAACAGCAGAAGTAGAGGAAGAAGGACCAGTTTTCTAAGGCAGCACAGGAGGGGAAGCCTGCATAGAAGAGGACTCCATGAATTTCTCTATTCTTTGAGTCCTCTTTGTGGGATGAAGGATCTTTTGCCTCATCACTGGAAAACTGAATGATAAGCTAATGTGACCCAGAAAGTCATTGCTCTTCATCTAGAAAGTACAGGACAGAGTTGCAGTGATGACATTTCTGGTTGGAGGGTTGGTATGTGAGTGTACTTTTCCACTTTCTTCCTTCCCCCAGAAAAGGTAACTAGTAAAATACTTGCGGAGTGAGTGAGGTCTCTGCCTTCCTTCCAGGTTCTGTGTCTCCAAGAGGTACAAGAGAACCATTACTGGGAGCAACTGGAACCAACATTCAAGGAGATGGGTATGTCCTGCTTTTGTGGGTCTGTACATCAGCTCATGGGACTGGCCAAGCAGTGCTTTCTGCTTAACGTCTTCAAAGCACTCAGTTTCAAGAGACCTATTCCTGTTTGCCAGGTGGCTGCTGGCCCTGCTTCTGAACTATCTTCCTAGGCCTTTATCCTTTCTTTTGCAATTGATGTTTCTGAGTTGAATGATCAGAGTAACAAAACAGAGGCCCTAAGAGGACACGGAGAGAGAAAATACCCTCAATGATTAATAATAAAGGATGATTATTGGAACAGAATTGGGTATATTGCTGTACCCAAATGTAGTAAGAACCTTTTCTATGCAGACTTGCTGAGTCTGAGGTAGTGACTGGATAAGCCTTTTAATAGGTGACGGTTTCTTTTCAGGCTTTGCATGCTTCTATAAGCGCAGAACCGGGACGAAGACAGATGGATGTGCGGTGTGCTATAAGCACAGCAGGTTCCAGCTGATCAGCCTCAGCCCCATAGAATACTTCCGGCCTGGTCTGGACGTCCTCAACCGGGATAATGTGGGCTTGGTGCTGCTGCTACAGCCTGTGCTCCCAGAGGGCCTAGGTCTGAAGGCAGTCAGTCCTTTGTGTGTGGCCAACACTCATGTGTTGTTCAATCCCCGTCGAGGAGATATCAAACTGGCTCAGGTGGCCTTGCTGCTAGCAGAGATTGACAAAATTGCAAGAACTACTGAAGGCAGCTACTATCCTGTCATCTTGTGTGGAGACCTGAACTCTGTACCTGATTCTCCACTCTACAAATTCATCCGAAATGGTGAACTTTCCTACCATGGGATGCCAGCCTGGAAGGTAGTTGCCAGCCAGAACTGGGATTGGATAGCTTTTTATTGCATGCTGCTAGAGAAATGCATGGCTGCATTCTTTCTCTTGTGAGGAAATAGTCTTAATACTGAATAAAGTTCTTCAGCAATCTTCCCCAATGTCTCCAGCACTGCAGGGGAAAGAAGCAGACAAGTGTTTGCCTTTTGTTTCCACCACTGCTCTTTTGGTTTCTCTTGAGGCAGGCTTGTGATAATAGACCACTTAATTTCAAGTCTTTTTTTCCCTTTCCTATGGAGTTGTTATGCCTGGGTGACTGGAAGTGTAGGGAAGTGCAACTCCACCAAGACTTACTGAAATTTTACATGGATGTTTGTTCTGAAAAAAGTTTGAAGTGGGTACCTATGCTAGAGTCTCCTGTGGTTATGTCTTACTGTGTGTCTGTGATCAAATACATGGTTGGCTTTCAAGCTAAATCATCACTCCAGTAAGATGCCTGTAAAGTATCTCGTCAGGTGACTTTTATCTAATTGTATCTGTCCCCTGCAGCTGAAGGTTTATTATGCCTGCACCATACTCTGAATGGCTTAGTTCGTGCCTTTCTATGAGGGCATTCTCCTGTCTTGCTCTTGACAAGTGTGTATGTGTACATTTTCTACATCTTGCAGAAGTTCTGCTTTGTGTCACTGATGGTTGCTCTCCTTTTCTGGACTTCTTGCAGGTGTCTGGTCAGGAAGACTTTTCCCAACAATTGTATTCACGGAAACTGCTGGCCCCACTGTGGCCAAGCTCACTGGGTGTAACAGACAAGTGCCAGTATGTTACCCTGTGCCAGCCAAAGAAACTTGGTGAGCTCCAGTATGCACTGACAACATGAGTTTGCTGAGGATGGGCAGTTTGTGGGTCTTGCTGTCTCTCTGAGTGCATGAGGCACTCAACAAAGATTCTCCCCTTCTACTTGGTATATGAATTAAATACAATTTTTTCAGAATCTATTGCTGTAGCCTCATTTCTACTGTTTTCTTTCTCTAGTCAGGAGCTGAATGTTCCTCTACCAGTAACAATTGCTCTATGTGTCTCTCTCATATTCCCAGACTTAGGCTTTTGTGCAGTTGTAAACTATGTTCAGCAGGCACAGCTTTCATCTGCAGGTGTTCCGGGGTATGGTTTTGGATCGTATTTGCAAACCACTGTTAAGAAATCATTCCTAAGACCCAGTTACACTCATGTCTGTTCTCTGCATCCGTAGAGAGGATTAAAAAAATGGAGCCCACACAAAATAGCTTTTTTTAAAATCTTGAATGTAGAACTTGTATTCAGCCTGATCTCCAGAAATGTTTTCTTTTTCAGCAGACATTTCCTTGAGTTACGCACTAACTGATCTGCTTGAAAGTCCCTTGAACTTGTGGTGTCTCAGAGAGGACATTTATAATTGGTACTGACCATAACTGTTGCATTCGTAAAGGGATAGCAGTAGCTGTGCTCAGTTCTTCTATTTTTACACATCTCTTCTGTTCTACATGTAGGTTATTAGGTGATTTCTGTTCTCATGGTATCAGGGTGCTTGGGCACAAAAGCCACTCTCAAACCAAAGAGGTCTAAGAGGCCCAAAGGTCTAAAATACATGTAGATGTTCCCTAGGGATGTGACTTTGCTGCAATTACTTTCTTCTTTTAACCTGTACTTTTCTCTGCAGGGAGACGTGAATACAGCCGTGACTTCCTGCTCCAGTTCCGCTTTTGCGATGTTGCCTGTGAGCGACCACCACAGCTGGTCCTCTTGGAAGGTGTGACAGATGCTAAACCAGGTATTAACAGGAGACTTTTCAGCTTGTAACGCCCCTATCTCAATGGAGCACCTCTCCTCTGAGGACAGACTGAGAGGGTTGCGACTGGAGAAGAGAAGGCCCCACTGAGGCCTCATCGTGGCCTTCCAGTACTTAAAGGGGGCTTATAAAAAAAGAGGGATGGTGACTCTTTACACAGGCATATAGTGATGGGACAAGGGGAAATGGTTTTAAACTTCCTAAATGCCTTACTACCTTATTTACATAGAAGTTGGTAAGGCACTGGGCCAGGTTGCCCAGAGAAGTTGTGGATACCACATCCCTGGAAAATGTTCAAGGCCAGGTTGGATGGGGCCCTGGGCAACCTGATGTAGTGGGTGACATCCTTGCCTGTGGGATGGAGGGATGAAACTAGATGATCTTTAAGGTCCCTTCCAACCCAGGCCATTCTATAGTTGTATTATTCTATGATTTCAAAGAAAACATGAGGTGGAGGTAATGCCTGGTAAGGAAAAGGAAAGGGAGAAGGTGCCTTCTGTGACTGTGATTAGGTTCTATGAGAGCTCAGAGAAGTACACTCTTACCTCCCTCATACACACTGACTGTGTTCCTTGAGATGCACTGAGATTCAGCTTCTTTTTGAGGCTGTTTCTTATAAAATTCTTTTAAGCTGAAGCACATACATATATTTCTTTTTTCTGCTTCAAGATTTTGGTGGTGGAGAACAACCTGAAGACTGTAATGATATACAATGGCCACAATATAGATGTCTCTGGAAGCTGGTACCCAGTAGACATTGCTGCACCTCTGGGCCTTGTGGCGTGGCTGGTTCTGCTTTCTCCATTTCTGTTCTGCCTTTCTAGACACCCTTTGAGTAGGCTGTAGGCTAAGACAAGCAACCTTTCTTTGGGAGCAAAGATTGAAATACCCTGAACTTTGATAATATTAAATGCTTCAAGGATGTGTCCTCAGCAGGACAGAATATGACTTCTCAGTTGTTTGCACTAATCTGCTCTAAGGATGTTCCTGTTAGTCTTACAGCTGGTGTTTCCTTTGGGTATTTTCCTTTAAGATGCTTGTGACTGGAAGCTATCTGCTCTTCTTGGGCAAAAAGATTAATTTGTTTTCAGGAGAAGCTTCTCAGACTTGGGATGAGCAGCGTGTTCTGGGATCTGTGTAGGTCTGGTTGGAATCTCTTTGCTCCTTTGCAGACCGCCCTGCACACTGGCCCAAGCCTGCTGCCATGGTGAAAGACCCTGATCCCCAGCCATTCATCCCAAGGTAACTTGGTGCACCTTCAATGGCCCCAGTCTTCAAACTCAGCCTTGTTTTCCTCAACACTGAAAATCTGGCTGAAGTAAAGATTGAAATAAATGTGAGTGAAAGAGAGTAAGGAGGGCTATCTGGAAGAGCTAGATCCACCCAGGACTGTCCCAGCAACTGGGTGCTGCTATGTCAGCATTGTGTTGGTGAGATAGAGAATGAAGGGCATAGACGTATACAGGACTGGGTATTGAAGACAAAGGAAGGTCACAGTCTGTCTTGCTTTGGTGTAAGTGGAGTGAATAGTTCTGAAAGATTTTATGTGCTCACAAAGTAGGAATAGTTTAGACAATTGCATCAGCAAGGGACTATTCAGCTGTGAGTGCAGTATTGAAAAGGCATAATTCTCTTTCCTTGCTTGGTAAACAGTAACTGTTTATGTGCAGGTGTTCAGGTGTTATCCAGCATGGCCTCAACCTGACCTCTGTCTACAGCCACTTCCTGCCACAGAGGGGACGCCCAGAGGTCACAACGATGCCCATGGGGCTTGGAGCCACTGTTGATTACATTTTCTACTCAGCAGAGCCTGTGGAGAACAAGGCGGGTGAGTGTGGCAGCGCAGGGCTTATCCCTGTGGCATTGGAAGAGGACTGTGAGACAGGCCAGATGGGCAGTGCATTTCATTAAGCTGGAGTGGATCTACAGGATGTGTCTTTGAAATAATACACAAGGTGGAAGTAACATTTGCTCATGTACCATGCGAAGACCCTGCTTATCTTTGCTGTGTAAAAAATGAGGCTGCTTAGGTTCATGTAGACTTTTGAGGAAGCTAGAACAGAATGGATTCTTTTTTTTCTGTATAAATATCTTACTTGTGCTCCTGGTAACAGGCAGTGCTGCATCCTGAGTTCAAGGCTTGGACTTGAACTGGACTGGAAGACTTCTGGTCTGTCTGAGACCATATGGTGTTCTTGGAAGGAGGTGACTCTGGTTCCCTTACAATGGCACTTTCTCTCTGCTACCTGAAACAGGAATTGTCTTGATGAAAGATTGCATGTAAATGTATCCAGGAACTCTCTTGGAGCTGATTTGGGTCATGTCAGAATCAAATTCGGGGAACTGGTTATGAATGAAGAGATTAATTCCTCCTCAGGGGAAAAACTGAAGCTATTGCTAGGGCACAGTAGCATGAAAGGAACTTCTCATGTAAGCAACTACCTGGCGAATTTCATGTTCTTGCTTCCTATGCCTGCAGGTATATGAAACCATGAACAGCAGTATTGTAGGATGCTCACTGCTTTCACATCTATGCTCAAAGGTGCATGTAGTGTTTGTGCAGGCTGTCTTCATTTATCAGGGAAAGAACAGGAAAGTATTGACAAGCATCCCTCTGTGAGTGTATAGAGTTAATCCACAGTGCCAATCTCTGGTTGATGTTTCTTTCCATTTTCTGTGTCAGGTCGCAGGCTGTACAAGGATGGAGCCCTGAAGCTGCTTGGCCGTCTTTCTCTTCTCTCTGAAGATGTCCTCTTGATGGCAAATGGCTTACCAAATCATTTTTGTTCATCTGACCATCTCTGCCTGCTGGCTAGCTTTGGCTTGGAGATCTCCAGCCTCAGAGAGAGTTAGTGTTGGTACCCTTTCCCTAAAGAAAAGCTGTTCTGAATATGGCAGTTGATGCTCTGGATTGCACAACCTGCTTGCAAGAAAACCCTTTTCCTTGTCATGCCCTAAAAGTCCTTTTCTCCCCTCACACCCTTACTAAAAGCAGGGATGAGAGAGTCAGAGCGTTTTTTGCATTGGTATTTTCTGGGTCTCTGCAAACCTGAGCTGTGTTCCCAGTGGGCTGCCAGGTGTATTCAGGCATTAGCAACTCTTAAAGGGAGCCTCGTTCCACTGCCTTGTTTAGCAGAGGTGGTTTTGTGCTACAGGAACCAAAGTAACTCCCATGTTTATTTGTCCCTGTGTGAGATTTTCAAGGAGCTGGAAAAGAGGGGCAATGCTATCTGCTTTTGGTTAGTTTAAGTGCTACCAAGGAGCATGGGATGTATATGCCAATACTCTTCACACCAAAACAATAGTTTTTTTAAATTTCTCAGTAACAGTTTAGTCCTTTCAGGGCTAGTTGTTTTGTTGCCTTTTAGATTGGATCTGCTAGCTGCTTAGAAATGTGTTTTACTTAATAATCTGTAAGGGGTGACTTGCTAACAGAAGGGTTTGTGTGGTGTAACAGTTTCTACAAGAAACTGCTTGCTGTGACTAATGGACCAGGGAATGGGATTGCCAGGAATGGAGCCAGGGGTTCTAGTGAGCCTCAAACAGTAGCTCTAGAACTGCAGCAAAAGCCTAGAGGCCTTGGGGAAGCCTTCCTTCCTTTCCAGCAGTCTCAGAATGGTACCTAATTTGTCTTTTTTAGGAAAAATATTTAGGATCCTCCCAGTGGATATCCTGTGGAAAAAAGTACCCTGTAAGGCATGACAACCTCAGAAGGCTATAACTCTGGTTGTCCCAAAAGAGATGAAAATGGAAGGCATGTGAGAGTCAGCAGAGCCATCAGATGGAAGAGCTGATCTTGTCACTTGCCCTATTCTTTTCTCTATTCACTCCCTATTGCATTCAGCCTGCCAGGGGTCAATAGCCAACCTGTAGCATCCATCTCCTGCACCAGACTGAAGTCCATGCTGTGTCCTTCTTCTGGACTCAGCCATGTTTAGGTAGATAGAACACTTAGGATCAACTCCTGTCTCTTGACATGCACTGGGAGGCACTGGGAGGAGGGGGAAGGCTGTGTAACTTGGAGCCAGACTGCAGTCACTTGGATCCCAGTGTACCTTTGTTATCCTATTGGTGTGGTTTTGTCAGCAGTGGCTTGGCCAGTACAAAAGCAGTTGAGTTGTACCTGTTCCTGGAGTAAATTCCCCAGTTCAGCCTGACATTTGGTGCTCAGTTTTTCCCTAAGAGATGAGACCGGTATTGGCAGAAATATTATCAATCTTCTGTTCACAAAGGAGGCAGGAACCTCAGATTTTTGTGGGAAGGCACAGAAGACTTGAAACACTGTTTGTTCTTCATGGTCTATATTGAGGGACTTTGATATTTTAAATGTTACTTTCTTTATTGAAAAATAAAATCCTGCTAATCTAAGAAAATACCACAAAGTAACTGCAGCACCTTGTATTTCTGGCAGCTGAACCTCTGAGGACTTGCTCAACAAAGTTTTGCTGGCTGGGAGGTCGAAAAGGGCAAATTGACTACACAAGAAAGTAGTGAGGGTTGAAGAGAGGGAAGAAGTGAGCCTAACTGTTATCTCCCAGCACATGCCTAAATCCCAGAGGTGGCTTCTCTGGCCTTGGGCTTGTCTTGCCCCCTCCCCCCCACAAAGAAAGATTTCCATTCGGGAACCCTTGCCTTCCTCCCAAAGAAAGCAATACTGCTGATCTTTTACAGCCTACTTCTGTAAACTACAAAACAAGGTGTGTGTTGGGGGGGTTGTGTTCTGTGCCCTTATGAGTGTGTAAGGACTCCATATTCCCTTCTTGCCCTGCCAGATGGTGTGGTATTTGTCTGGTGATGTGTGGATAGCTTTTGCTACCACTTGAGAGTTTCTGTAAGTGAACAGCAATCTTGGGGGCATGTGAATAATTTTGCCCTTAGGTAATAGTTCTGGCATGTCACTGGTACATGAGGAGGGATGCAGAGGTGTGCATTTGTATGACTGTGTTTATGTCACAGTTTGACTGATTTCTGCAAGTACTCTTATTTTGCAAGCAGTCGTATTTAGAAAAAGGGAGAGAACGAAAGGGTGAACTGAGAGCTTTACTTTCTATCTGGCTCAAAAAGAGCTTACCAGAAGGCAGCCTGGTTGCAGATGACTCCCTCCTGCTGTTAACATTGTAATAGGAAGCTTAGAAGATGCTAAAGGTTTAACAACAACCAACCAAAAGCACAACAAAAAATTCTGTGACACATGGTGTTGGCACTTGGAACTTTTAACTATCTGCTTCCATTGTAATTGCTGGCTGGGCCTGACGGTCAGTTTATGAGGCGGGGGGGTGTGTGGGGGGGTGTGTATGTATGAAAGCTGCTCGCCCCCCTGTTGAGACCCCTAAGGTGTGCACTGGACACCAGCAAATGAACTGGTTGCCCCTGCACTGCCTGAAGCACCCTGCAGTCCTGTGATGTAACTCAGGTGGAGGACCCGTGTTCCAATTTCACAAATGCTTTTTCCATTTTATGGAAACCAAAGCCTTGACTTGTGGGCAAATTGCATGGAAGCATCTCAGGGAGGTTTTTAGGTTCCGGCTATACTTTGCTGGAAAATCTAATGTTGCACGGGTCAAACTAATGCTTTCCCTTTCCATGCATGAAGTAATGTGGTATGCACTTGGAATGGTTACGTTTTTGAACACTAGATGTGGAGTCGTGCTGAGAAACCCCAGGAGTATGACTACAAGTCCCCTTATTCTTCTGGAGGTTATAGTGCTCCCAGGGTGACTTGTAGCTCCCAAAGACCTGCTTTGTTGGGCACTCATAGGTAAAACTATGGCAGAAATGCAGGACCATTGCTAGTGACTGCATAGACACAAAGGCAGAGTTGAAGACTTGATCTCTGTGTTTATTTTGACCACTGTCCCAGAAGCTCTAGTATAGATTCTTACGGAGGTTGTCTGTTTCAGGAAAATAAAAATCCCTGTGTTCTAGAGCAATTTGGGGTTAATATCAAATGGATCTGGAGACCTGTGAATGCCTCTGACTGTGTGGGATTATAGGAGAAGTTTGGAGGTGGGGTGGGTAGAAAGTTCCCAACTGTAAAATAGCAACTAGCATATAGTTTTTGGGAGAAAATAATGTGTTTTGTGATGCTTTAAGAGTAGCACCCAGAGATACAATCAGAGCCTGTGGTAATGAGCATCATAATGGGATGCAGAACTGAGATTCCAGATGTAGCTCTTAGCATTGTTTCTGGACCTAAATGCATGATGAGTTGTCATTAACATGGCTTTCTGATGAATTACGGAGGGGTCTGTAAATGGTTATGAAAGTAGAACAGCAGTATCTGCAATGCTCAGAAGGGGAAGGTGTCACAGAGGTAATTACCAACTACATCACCTTAGTAGTGATGTAGAGTTCAGGGACACTGGTGCTTAGGTGAATTGATGCCAGAGACCACTGGCAGTGTGTGTGTATTCCCTATTGGCAGCCTCCTAAACTGCAGGAGTATGCAGCTGTAGAGGCCAACATGTATTTGACAAAGTATCTTTGCCAAAAACCAGCTTAGTTTGCGCCACAGCTGCTTGGCTGTATTTAGTTATGCTATTTAGATAGAAGTTGGACTTCCTTCATTTTCTCAGTTTTAAGTTCATTGCTTCAGGAGGTTGCCCTTCATAATCAGTTTTCCCAATTACATGGGATGGGAGGAGTGGTACACAATATAGTTGCTCTAGCTTCTTTCCTGTTCTTAATAAATGAAACTTGGCTGCTGTTTGAGATCTTCTTTCTCCATGCCTTTTTCTTATGAGCTATCTCTCCAGCAGCTGTTTTCCCATGACTGCTCGATCCAGTTATCTTTCTGAGTTACCAATGTTTATTTTTTCTGCAGCTGTATTTCTTCATTTAAAAGTTATAGGTTCAGTTCTCTAGGTCTAAGTTTTATTATAAATGCAACATTTAAATGGTGTCAAGATGTAAGATAGTGGGTTTCCTCACCCCTGAAGAATTAAGTGGGAGGAGTGGGAGCTCTGAAACGAACACTTAGATGGGAGTAACACTTGTTATATAAAACAAAAACCCCGAGTTTCAGATTTATTGTTAGTGCTCTGTATGCCACCTGCTTTCTGAAGGCAGAACTCTGAAATATACTTGACCTTAGTGTCTCTTCCCTGAGGAGTCTCTAAGAGGTCGTAAGAAGTTCAGCATCTCAGAATCTGTTTTAAGAATGGATCAAGGTATGAGTCTTGCTCTTAACGATGTGTTGATGATGGTGTTGGCAAATAGTCTGCATAGCAGGGTGTTGCTACAGTCCAGTATCTGTTCCAATTGCCACCATCTCAGTATACTGAACATTTATTGGATGTACTGTTTAGAAATTTGCAGACATATCCATGGGTTATCCAAATGCAGATGAACTCTTTTGTTGCTTACCTAAAGGGGGAGCACACAAGCGTTAGGGGGATACCATCTCTTTTCAGGCTTCCTGTTGTGCAGACTAATTGAATTGCTGGCTGGCACCTACAGATCTTACCAGACTGTAGCTGCCTGGCCTGTAGTGCTTCCCATAGCACTGTCATGCTGAAATGCACAAGCCGAATTGAATGTAATGCATTGTGTTTCAAATTATGATACTGAGTTTCTGTAGAGAACTCACCTGTTAAAATGATAACCAAGATGACAGATTTAACAGCTGGCCTGCCTCAAACTCCTTCCTTTTGTCAGCTGTACACATTTGGCTTCTCCGGTCAAGGAAAGTTGTCCTCCAGCTTCCACTGAAAATGTCATTCTAGTCTTGAAGCTATTTTTCTTTTTATTTATTTTAAAATTTATTTATTTTCTTTCAGATTTAGACTGTACATTCCTGTGTTCTTGTATAATAGCTGGAAAATTATTCGTAATTTTGACATGACAAACACAGCAGCGTTCAAGGTCTGGGTTTGGCAAATAGGAGAAGGGCTAGGCTAGACACTGGCTTGTGCTACAACAAAAGATGTATTTGTTCATCCAGTCTTTCATTTATACACAAAAAAACCCCAAACCACCAAACAAAAAAAAACCTGTCTTCAAGCCTTAGCCATTTTATTCAGTTTTTTACTTCTTTTCTTTCTGGATGCAAAGCCTTCTACTTCTGTGTTTCTATATAGTCAGTTATTGGCCAGCGTCTGAAGCTGCTCTTGAACTGGGAGTAGATGATTGCAGTAGTTATTCTATAGTTATTCCTTTCCTCCTTTCCTCAAAATGAGAGTAGAAATAGGATGGCACTCACTCTTTGCCAAAATAAAAATATAATCCAGTAAAGCCAACTTTGCTGAGTTAACTTAATTCTGTGATGGCCTGCTATCCACAGCATGTCACATGCCTTTGCCTACCATAATCCTACAGTCTCTGCATGAATGGTGCTCTTAAGACTCAGTCTCACTCTCTCATGAATGAATTTCTGTGTGCTTTTAGACATGTGAGAGCCTTAAGTCTTGGGCCTCTCAGTGTAAAAACTGACAGGGTGTGCTTTGGTTTTGTTGGTTTTTTTTTAAATTTTCTGCTTCAACATATTGTTTATCCTTCCCACAATAAAGATTTCCCACTTAAGGTTGAAGCAGCATAATCTCTAACTGACTTGAAAACCTAAAACTGCAGGAACAACCAGTAGCAGGGGAAAAACCCGATGTAAAAGGGAGCAGGAAGTCTGTGGCCACATCACTGTTTTGCTGTTCTCATTCCACTGTCTAGCAGTCACCCTGATCTATACATCCATAGGGGATATAGGAGTTACCTGATTTAAAGCAAAATCTGTAAGACATGGGGCAGAGGATGTTTTCAAGCAAGCATCTGAAGTAGATGTTTAATACTGTACAATTACTTTCCCGCAGGGCGGAAGCTGTTCATATAATTAACTTGGCTAAGAGGGACTATTGCATGTGCCTTTCTCTTTGGAGTAACAGGTCAGAGAATGTTTATTCCTTTCTTATACACACTGTAGGCTTGCCTACATCCTGGCCCTGGTCCCAGTTATTACTCATTTCCCTAGAGAGAAGGGGTATGTTATGCCTGAAAGATGATAGCCTGAATAAAGTTGGATCCCCTTGCTGGGGATCCTTGCACTGGATCTTGCAGCTGACTGTCCTTTATTAACCCAGTATTTGTCTTGAGAAGTCCTGGTGAAGTCATTAGTTTGGAAGGTCACTAAACACAGACTTGGAGCAGAATTGCTTTTCAGGCCAGGAAGGGAGACTGAATTGTACATTGAAGAGTTGAGCAGTGCAAGCAGAGGTTTGTATTAACCCTTACAGTATTGTAAGACTGAAATTTTTGATGCTGCCTGCACCGATTTTTTTTTTTCCCATCCAGCCTGACTGATGGCAGTTCAAGAGGAAAATGTGAGTTCTGGCCTTTGCTAAACAGCCACATACATACATACATACATACTTAATCTCTGGCAGCTGCCTCTGTGTGCACAGACATACTCACCTGTTCAGATGATTAAAGGAATATGAGGGTTCTTCCATGTCCTCTTTAGTCTAGCAAGTACAGGACATCTTTACATAATCTGCCTGATACCATCACTCAAGGCTGTCCCTTTGACTTCTCAGCTGCCATGGAATGGGAAGCAGAAAGAAGGACAGTACAGACAACTTGTTTTCTCTGCACAAGCTGAGAGCAGTACAGAGGGAATTTTATTGTCTAAGTGTCAAGGGAAGCAGGAAGAAGTATCAACACATGAGGGCCATGGGAAATGCAGTAAGAACTAAATCTAAATAAAACTTGTGTTGGCTACATAAGAACACAGAACCACACTGATTAATTACAAAAAGACACACATGATACTGTTCTTAAAGAAAGAAACTTTCCATTTCTTAGTTCTGAGCTGTACCAGTGATAAAGATGTAAATGGTTTTGGAGCACCGTATCAGTGCTGGAGTAGAATACTGATGTGCATGGAAGGGGACTGCTCTGGTCCCGCTAGCACCATCTCAACCCTGACCTGGAGGGAAGCTCTGCTCTGCAGAGATTATGGGGGATTCAGTAGCCTTCTGGGCCTAAACTGAGTTGCTCTTGAGCAGAAAGGGCCAGGGCACCACTGAAGGAGAATGGTTGTGATACAAGTAAACACCTGCTCAGAAGAAAGACAAAAATATTAAATTCCCTAAGGAGTTCAGCTTGGCTGTAGAGGGGCTATCTCCACCTTGCTCTGGGAGAGCAGACATCAAGCCAGAATAGCACTTGCTTTTTAAGGAAAATTGTAAATCCATAATGCAGGTCTAAATGTTGTCAGGACAACAGTGCAAGGCCACTGGAATGTGTGGTGTTATTTCAGCCAGACTTGCACGCACAGTACACCTGGGACACCCCGTGCCTGTATCTACTGTTTGATCATCAGGACACTTGAAATGCTTCACTCAGAAGAAGCAAGTGGCTAAAGCAACCACACGAAGTGATTAGCCAGAGCCACTGGAGCAAGGTCAAGCCAATCTAATCCAGACTCTTGCCCTTTGGCAGACAGGAGCTTTCTTCTTTATGGTTTCTTAAACTCTGAAATTTTAAGGACAGTCATGTTCCAGTCTATACAACACCACACATGAGCCTACCTTAGGGGGCAGGCACCTGATTAAGGCTTTCACCTGAAATACTCAGAAGAAAATTCATCGAGTTAAGCAGATTTGATAACAGCAATACAGCTACTATGTGAACAGAAACTATGTTTCAACTACAGTTCTGTAATCACTTACTCCGATAGATCCAAGGATACCATGTACTGACCCATAACCTGGCACACATGTAAAATAGTAACTGAAAAAAAAGCACTCCCACCTAAAACACTTGCTAACATACCTTAAGTTCCTGAAGACTCCTTTAGCTTCTACCAGTTAAAAAAAAAAGGCTAGTATGTCACAAACTGATGAACACCCAACCCTGCTCTTTAAAATACAAAGTTTGTATCAGAGTGATGCTGTAGCAGAAAGTTTTGCTCACTAATGAATATGCCCATTAAAAAAATTGCAGTTGGCCAGGTATCAAGGGACTTGTCTACATAAAAGTATAAAGAGGGACTCTTATTTCAAGGCTTACACTACATTTAAAATAGTTTCACCAGTAATAGGTCAGCATTTGTTGAAGTCTTTCAAAACTCAACTCAGCTTTACATACAATGCAGACAGTGTCTATCCATTCCTAGTGTACAAACACAGCTCCCTTCCATAGAGTTCACAGGACTTGTACTGTAGAACAGATATCAGGTGAGACCTACTGAGCAGTGAAATTTACATCACAGAGCTACATGAGTGACCCTATTAATATTTAACATTAAAAAATTAATAGGCCTCCTTGAGATCCATCTTTCTTGTTCTGCAGGCACTAAAGAGTATGAGTTACATTGTCATCCCTTCTTTGTAGCTCTAAAGCCTGCAGAAGTGAAAAAGACTCTCATCACCAGCCTTTTTTCCTCTTAGTTAAAGGCAGACAGATCAGAAACCAGAGCAAATAGATGGGGGAGGAAAGAAGTAGAAGTGCTAAAGTTTGTCCTGCACTGTACCCTCAGGTTTCTTGCTGCATAAAGCTAGATTGCATTAATCCTCTCTGTCATGGAAGGATGTGGTCTTGTTCGTTAGGAAGGAAGCAAAGCTTTGTATTGAAGTGATTCATCCTGTTACAAAGATGGGGGGAGCAAGAGCAAGAAGGGGAGAACTCTATGGTCTTTTTCCAGTTTCTTGCGCTATCTGCTAAACTGGAGATACAGAAACAGTAAGGAGCAGGAATTCTATGACACAGAGAAACACAGTAGAAAGCTTGAAATAGTAACCCTAGCAGAGGGTACTTGTCTGCTCCTGTGTCCATCTTGAGAAGTTTATCAACATTAGGTACATGCAAAGAATTAAATACCTCCTAACATATATAATTGTGCAATTAAATCTTGAGAGAGGATGTTCTTGTCTAGTTAAGAGACCTTGAACTCTACCTGTCATTCATATCTTAAACGTCCATTTCCTTTGGTTTCCTAAGCTATTGGCCTCAGTTACATCCTGCAGGAAAGCACTTAATTACAAAGTAAAACAAAGCATTTTGCTTTAAGCCATTCTGCCCTGGTGATCTAACACTGCTGAACACCCCTGTTGCCCTGCTCTCAAGGAAGCATCATTAACTTGCAGCTGACCCCTCACTTGTCCCATCTGTTTAAAAGTCTTCCTCCCACCCCCACATTTCCCCTTTCCATCTAAAAAAGCTCAAGTCTGTCCAGTTACTGAATGTTCTCTGTATTAAGCTACTAATTACTCTCAAGAGCTCTCCAGTTACTCTGAATTAACTAACCAATTGACTAAACAAAGTCATGGCAAGGATGCATTCTAGTCACCTTTTACAATTTTTTTTTTTAAATTATGGACTTCATCCACTGTAATAAAACCTGACATGCAGTTTCCCCTTGCTGACTGCTGCTTGTATTTATCATGTGATTCACAGTGGCATCTGAACTTTCAGTCCGCTGCATAGCAAACATTATGCAAAGGCAGTTTGTGGCTTCCAAGTGGCCCATATTATTTACAGGTAACTGTGGTACCTTTACAGCTAACATCATTGTTAGAATCCAGACACTAAATATGTTAATTTACAGCCACACAAAAATTACCAGAGGACACATTCAAATGGGTGCTTGGCTCACTACTGCTGTTAATTTTAATTGTTGCATATAGCTGGAATATAAGGGAGTGGACAGGTGTTGCACTGCACTGTGGAAACTGGCATCCTCTTCTGGATTAACCTTCTCTTGGCTCAGCAGCAAGTTCTGCCACCTTCTTACAGATTTTCCTTCTGGTTGTACAGCACAGCAGGAAAGTACAGACTACAAAGGGAGATTGGAAGGACAGACTGCAATGGCATGGATACGCCTTGCAAGTTACATCACAGTTAAGGATGTACAGTTAGGAACCTGTAAGGCCTGAGCTAAATCGCTTGTGGGTGGTGCTTCGAGGATTAACTGCTTTACTAGACAGAAGACCTGATTTGTTTGGGGTTAAGAACTCATTCTCTGCCACCAAAATAGCTCTGCTTATTATGAAGATGTGGCACAGGAATACTGCAACAAAAAAAGTAGTAGAGCTAAGCTCCATCATGTTTCTAACAAAGAAAGAAAGGAAAGAATAAGCCCGGTTCTAACAAAATTAAATAGGTGGTATTTCAGAAAGTTTAGCTCCTTGTCAGTGCTTGATAAAACAAGACTGTTTCTCTCAAGGATACTCCCACTCCCAAGCTCAGTTTTTGCATCCCCTAGATCCATGCATCCAAATCACTTCAAGACCATGCTGTTCTGACTTCTGGAAATCCCACTGTTCCCATGCCCTAGGCCTCAAACAGAGGTCTGACAACACTCCAGATTTCTGACAAGCATTACACTGCTTAATCGGTAGTACAACGCTCCCCCAAAAGAAGCATAGGAAGAGTCAAGGCCATAAGTGGCAGAAAGGCCCAGCCCAGCCCTCTGGGGAAGGTCAATGTAAGTGGCGCTGTTACATACTGCAGCTACCCCAAGAGCCAGGACACAAGCACAGCTCTGGCACTGGGGTAGAGAATTGCTTTCAGGAGGCTCCAGGCTGAGCTGTCAGGAAAGCAGCTGCAATTTCCTCAAGCAGGGCTTCTCACAAACAGGTGTATATAACTCTAGCACTAACACTATAGGGGGGAAGGAGCAAGACCCTTGTGGAAAGGAAAAATTGCTTGTAAAACCTGTTCACATTGTTACATCGTTCTTTAACTATTTACTCATAAAACTTGTACCTCAGTGACTGAAGTGCCTGCCACAAGCTTTCTGAGTAGCAGTCACTAGAAGTTAACAGAGAGAAGTCTGATGAAGAGAAGATGCAAAGTTCAGGTTTTACACTAGCCCCCACCTGCCCCATCTCCATTTCTGGAACAGTTGAGGTCTCTGTGCCTGTTTTCATATAGCAGTGTTATAGGCATATCCTGATCCACTCAACGACAAAAGGACCTACAGCAAGAGTTCACCAGCATTGCCGTGGGCAATGATCCCACTGTCTACTCCCTCAGAGACAATGAAATGCTTTGAAATAGGCGGGACTAAACATACAAGATGTGTTTTTTCTGGATTAGAAGACTTTGTATGGTCAATAAATCAGGCTGAGCAAATTCAGACCTATCTCTCACAAGAGCAATGATAAACAAAGTGTTCATAATGACAAACCCAGGAGTTTTTGTACAAGATTCAGGGGCCATACCATTCCAGCATCACTTCTCCCTCAGCCCTGCAGGCCTTGCAGTGGTTGAAGACTTCTGTGCAGACAGGGAAGAAGTACTGTTGACAAGATGCTTCATCTGCTTGCTGTGAGGGTAAAGATAGCAAGTCCACTGACCCCACTCACTTCATATTCTTTCTGAAGCAAACTCCCACTAATGTAGAGATTTTTTTTCTTTTCTTTTTTTTTTTTTAAAAATACTCAAGTGAATTAAGATGGCCACCTCTCCCAGAATCAGGCAGGCGAATCCTCTGGGACCCATGGGATCCAGCTCTGGGACTGGCCCACTAGTAAGTACCTGGGAAAATCAGCACTCTCTTTTGCTCCCACTCCCCTGTCCCCTTTGTCAGAATCACTGCAGGTAGATCCAGGTCCCAACTGTGGCCAGCAAGAAGTCCATGGAGCCAGGCACACAAGGCACAGCTCTCTTCACACCCGGATCTGGTACCCATTGAGGTCTGGCATGGCTTTGGAATCGGCAGGCTTCTTCTCACCAGATGGCCTGTGAGCAAAGAGGGTAATAACTCTTCAGAAACTGTTTTCAATCAGGAGATGCTGCACATAAGAGATAGCAGCACAGGAAAAGGTACAGGAGAGCTGAGAGAGAGAAGAGAGACTGATCCTGCACTACTGAGGACAGGACTATTCTGCAGCCTGCAGTAATTCTCTTAATGATCTCAACAGAACAGAATGCAAGTTAGGAAGTAGGAAGTCCACTCTGGAACCCCAGGTTATTATCAGGAAAACAACCTTGCTGACAGCAAAATAATTTTTGGAATCTCTTTGAGGCACAGGTCTGTGAAACACCAGAGCTGAGACCCATGCATAAGGTTAAAAGTCAGCTACCAACATCACTGTCTGTTTGAGCTGCTTTCCTCCTCCCTGCCAAAACAAGCAAGCAAAAAAACCCAGCTGTTCCCTCAACTCCCTAAGCAATGATAAACTCACAGTGGTACTGACTAGGGAAGAATGCTACTGCAGGTCAGAGAAATATCCACTGTTCTAAAGAAACCCAGTAGGACATCAGAATGATCCAAAACCAGACAGCAAGGTGGAGTCTGAGTAAAACAGATGTTCTAGATAGGTCTCCTGCCCAGCAGCCCCACTCACCGTCGGTCCCCACGGCTGTTTCGCCGATGGGGGCTGGCCTGACCTCTTTGTGGGGAGGAGACATCTTTCTTTCTGTCCTTGGTGGGAGATGGTGGTCCAGTTCCTTTCCCAATCTGTCAGAAAAATAAAATTAACAGCTACATGAGCAGAAAACCAATATGAGTAATAACAAAACAAAAAAAAACTAACAATGATTTATTATATGGGAAAAAAAGACAAAAAGGCAAAGCAAGTGCATCAAAAATGCAAAAGCCAGAAAAAACAGGTTACAGTGACAGCTATGGCTCCAAGGACTGTATACAGTCCAAGCTAATGACAACTGCAGCACTGCACAAGCATCCATTAGAGAACCAGCCTGTATACAGTGGGTGGTATACAGTGAGAAAGAGGCCCCAGCCTCCAATTTGCTTTCTACTCTGTGCATCTAGAAGAGTCTCCTGTCACTTCACTCTCCTAGTACACCAGCAGCCAGGCCATACAGTGGATGCAGCATTGAGTTACTCCATCCTTGCTGCTTACCTTCAGCCTCATATCACGGGCATGTCTCTCAAGCTCTTTGCGAAAGTCCTCCCGGGTTAGCTTGTCTAGATCCAGGATGGAGTGCTTCCACTCAATCTGCTCCACACTGTGTGGGTCATGGGACACACAGTGGCCCAGCTTCACCTTTTTCAGAGTGTGCCAGCAGCGGCGATACGCCTCCTCGAAGTCAAAGATGAGTTCACTCAGTGTGCGGAAGACAGGTGCTTTGTACATAAGTTCCTCACGTCGGCTGATGCCCAGTGCCCCATAGCGGCCTCCAAAGTTCACCCCCAGCACGATGTGTCGGAAGTAGTTCCCTGAGAAGTGGGTTTTGAAGCTGATGGGGAAACGGTCCAGTGTGGTCATGTTGTTGGTGAGGTAACTGACAGCAGCCACTATTCAGGAAACAACTGGTGACAACAGTTTTCTGACAAGACACTTCCTACCTGCTCCAGACCCTCCCAGCCTGCTTTGTAGACTCCCCATTGATTTGGGCATCACACAGACAGGATTTGTTCTCCAGGTCAAGAGTCCAGCTCATTGCAAGCTGCCCTACTTTCATCTGGGTTATGGGGAAAACAGATTTGGCCTCTTCAAGGTAACAGTCAACAAAGTTAATTTTGATGCAGTTTTGTGATGCAAAAGTTGCAATGCTAGCACCTTAAGTGTACTGTATTCCATAGCTCCCAAACTGTTAACACTGCAGCATTATTCCTCAGTTTGTTTTAATCTGTGTCACTAGCTACTGTTTCACACACCTGTGTCACTAGCTACTGTTTCACACACCTTCAGGATAAAAAGTCACTAACCTCCACTTTTGAACCATTCCCTCACCATCTCTGCCCCTCCAGGTACATGAAGAACCTATAGCCCAAGTATCACAAACTAAACCTGGAAGATAGCTAGGAAAGATGTCTACTTAAAGACAACACATATCTAGAACTAATAAAGGTATTGCCTAAGCTAGTAAGTGACATACACCATAATTAGAAGTTGGGGAGGATCCATAACTTATTTTAATGCAAAACACATGCAGGCTGTAAGGGAACAATGCTATCCACAAAGGATTTCCTGACCTAATTCTAGGTAGTGTTTTTGCCTTTCTTTAGATGTTCTCTTATCTTTTACGATATTGTATAGCTGACCAGAGCAGCACTACCCTTCTTGGTGAAGGAGGAGCAATTCCAAAGAACTAGTTCTGATACTTTATAGAATTGCTTGGATTTGGATTTCAGTGGTGGGGTTTTATGGGAGAACTGGGGAGGAAAAAGGAGGAACGTGGGGCTTGGTGACAATGTTATCATCACCCTCAGAGCATCACAAGCAAGAGAGCAGAGGCAAAAACACAAGGATGGGCAGACATGTACAACTCCAAGAGGAAAGGATACATTCCCAGGATCACAGCTTCCAGGCATTTTATTGGCAGGGCCTCTTTGGTCATTTCTTTGGCCAGGTCCATCAGCCTGCAGAGTGGGACAAAGGAAAGATGAGGACAGTTAGAAGGCTTATGCTATGCAATATGGCCAGTTCAGCCCTTTAGCACTATAGATGTAAGGTAGGTTTCCAGGATAGAGGGTGGCCCACAGAGGATAGGGAACAGAACAAAGTATCTTCTTTAAGAAGATATTAAATCCAAACCAGGTCTCTGCCACACACTGTTGTTGCTTCCAAGGAATTATCTTCAGTGGGTTGCAGCAAAATTGCTTCCTAGGCCAACCTGGGTTCTCAGGGAGACCACAGCACTGGCTCTGCAAGTTCTGGATGGACACCAGTGCATCCACAAGTAAAACCCTAGAAGGACCGAGAGTCAGCAGTGTTTGCCTCACAAGGCTCAAGGACAATAAAGCCTTCTCTGGCATTAACCCTAGTCTCTGTTCAATGAGTACCATGGAGGAGACATTGGACTGATTATAAAACAAGGCATTTAGAGTCACATAAATCTATGGACTAGACCAATAGTGAGAAGCCAGTCTTGGGAGATTCTCCGTATGCTCTTCAAGAGAGTCAATGAACATCAGGTGCTTATTGCCAGGAACTTCTGGGGCACAGCAGTTCCCAAAATCTGCAATGAGGAGAATACCCTTTCTTGTTCAAAGTATGAGTCACCAAAAGCTTAGTGAGCCTAGATTCTGCAGCGGCACTTACAGGAGCTATGAAATCAGACCTGTAAAGATACTTGGCTTCCACAGAGCATTCTTAGAGCAGGACCTAATTTCAGAATCCCTCAGAAGTTCATATAGTTACATTCCAATTAGAAGCAGGCAGAATATGCACATTTTTGCAATACATTATCGTTGGTTTACTGGATTTACTGATTCATGACAAAAAAACCCCTACTCTTATTCTTGAGAAAGACCAGACACAGCTCTGCCCAGCTATGCGCCAGGCAATAAACAGTAAAGTTACCTAAAGCAGGATGGAGCTGCAGTACTGAAAGCCCTGAGTGCCACTAGACCTTGGGCAGGGGATGGAGAAAAAGCAGTGTGAATAGCAGGGCTCCAACAACAAAGAAAGGATTAAATGCTGTAGAGGCTGCCAGCACTTACCCAGTCAGAGGTCTGCTCTTCTTAATCTCAAAGAATTGTGTCCCAGTGTGATTGTACCTGGAAGCGAGAAGTTAAGGGCTTGGCAGCTTGGAAAGTAGAGTTTGAAGAAAACTTGTCTGAAGGACTTCCATGTTATTTACTATTCTCACAGCAAAGTCATGATCCCACAAATATAGCAGCAACACAAGAAAATCCCTACCTCCCTTTCCTGTATTTCTCCCATTTATATTCCCTCCGTACTGTCACTGTATTTCCTTGTCAATTCTTCTCTTCCTCATACGCACACACGGGTTTCCACTCCAATTCCCAAAGGTTCATGCTGAGAGCACATGCTCTGCCCAGCTTTCTGGTTACCAGGGCAGAACAGTTTGATAAATCTCTTCCTGCTCCTATCTGCACATAATACATGCAGCAATGAAACATTAATGGTACCTTACTCTAAGACTGACTGGGATCCAATCCAGAGCACAACCACCCTGGATGGGTGAGAGGTGCCAAAAGGTGAGCTTTCTGATCTTGAATTAGGGCTGAAGCCAGAGCTAGATCTGTATCTCATCAATGAGATTAGACTGTGTTTGCATGTCATATACCTGCTTTCCAGCACAACAGGAAGGGAGAAATCTCATTCCCAGAACACAGTCACACAGGCAGCTCTGAAAATAAATGGGTAGGATACCACAGATGAGCAAAAGCAAAGTGGCCGAGGGTCATTTAGACAGGTACAGAGAACACTGATTGAGTGGGATGACCTGAGAAGGTTTTCCCATCACCACAACTCATCCACATCTTAACAGTGAGGTGATGCAGTTTGTGGTACATCTGACACCTGGCTGTCTGGATCTCAGATATGTGTTTTTAACGAAATACCACTGTAAAGCCACTGACCTGTAAGAGTGGGTAGTGGGGAAAGGCCCTTGACAACATGCCCATTTGTTACATGGAGTGAACAGAACCAGAAGGTAACTTGGGGGGAAAAAAAAAAAAAAAAGAAACAAAGCACCAAAACAAAACATTATCCCCAGTCCAGCTTCCTGTTTTCAGGGAACAAGTTTCAGTTTTCCTCCAGCTACAACAGAAGGAGCCTTTCTGTTTGTCACAGGGAAAGAAAGTCCCCTTGATCTCTCTTCCTGAGTTACCACACCAGTGAGTAAGGTAACAGCAAAGGATACTGAAGTTCCCTGATGTAGCGCTGTACAGCTTCCAGGCGCTCAGGGATGGGGGTGGATGGCTGGAACACAGGCACACTTGGTATGGGAATCTGAAATGAGGAGCAGAACATAAACCACTGCTTCCAAACTTCTCCAGCTTCTTGCTGAAATCAGTGGCACACAGCTATAAGGAACATGTTCCTCTGAAACCAGACTTTTTTTGCTGCCCAAAGTGACCACACCAGAAACATTCCTCTGTTTCCACAATGGAAATTGGGAAGGGATTCAGAATGAAGCATCACCACAGAGCTGTAAGAGATACTATGTGAAAAGGTCCTGCATTTATGCAATGTTACACTGAAAAAAATAGAATTACTGACAAGGCAAGATACAAGACAGGAGAGCTATCACCTGAGGGAGCTTGGCCTCATTTGAGTATTGAAACTGAAATGCACAAAATAAAAATAAAAGAAAGAGAAAGGCAAAAACGGAGAATGAGTTTTCCAATATCACCAGAGGGTGGAACAGTCCTGCAAGCAAGGGTAGAAAGGTCCTCTGCTGCTTCCTGGCATTTCAGGTGAGTTGGCACTGGCTAGGCCACAGGCTTGACAGCATGACTCCCTGCCCTGCAGTGTCTGGTGTTTTGAATTACATGGTGCAAGAATGACTTCTAGATGTTCACTTTTCAGACTGCTGTCCCACTGAGGCCTCAGCCTTATGGGTCCAGTCAGATTTTCCTCACCATTTGCTCCACAGGGATAACTGTAGTCTTGTCAGCAGCTGAGAAAATGTGTCTAGGGAAAGAGAAGGGACCTGTCCACAGGACAAATAAAAAGAAGACAAATTTGGGATGACTGACAAACTTGGAGAAACAGCCCAGTATTTTCTCTCTAAAGGATAGCTCGTGCCTTGCATGCACCTTGCTCATATCAGACCGCATCTTTTCTCAGCAGTTTGGTTTTTAACATCAGTTCCCCCTCAGACTTCCCCCAGAGCTGGCCTATCCACAGCTATGAAAGAGTGAGTCAGAGCCAGTTCTTCCTTTGAGCCTTCCACTCTGCTGTGCGCAACTGCCTCTGCTGGACAGGGTTTTGTAGCCTGGCACTGCTTAGTGCACCCTTCACATGTATTTCTCTGGCCACTCATTTCCATATACCTCATTCTTCTGCCCTGTATTGGTACAACTGACTGGTGAACCAGGTCAGGCACCTGAAGCAGCTGAAAGCTGAGCCAGCAAGCATGGGTAGTTTTCAGCCAGATCAGTTCTCTATCCTGGCTTGCCACACGGTTGCACTCTGCTTGTGCTCCCCCACGGTGCAAGGACCAGAGACCACTTCACCTTGAGATGGGCTGGTGCTGCCTCTTGCATCAAGCAGAGGCACCGGCTGCCTCACTCACAGGGGGCAACACAGCCACGGTGGGAGCAGATGTGAAACTGGGTTTGTTCAGCTGCAGCAGGAGCAGGGAAGGCTCCAGAGAGTGGCACAGGAATGGAGCTATCTCTGGAAGCGCACAAGCTGTGTCAGTTTGGATGCTGTGAGCTGACACACTGAGTCATAGGAAATAATTTCCCGGCAGAAACAACGAAAGAGGTAACAATCAGGGCAGGCTGACTATTTAACTTTGTTTCATTTCTTCAGCATGGAGACTTTCATGCTTTTGAGTGGAGACAGACAGATTAAGTGCATGTTGACAGCACAGACTAATGATTCTGGGTAGTTCCTCCTCCCTTTACTAGTACAGACCCCCAAATCCCCTTTTCCTCAAAGGACTGTGCAACACTGAGACAGCATAATGGCAATCAGTTCAGCAGGGGACTAGTTAATGCGGAAGAGCCTCTTGCACCTTAAGTAATTAAACTGATGAAAGTACACTGTGCTCTCTCAGATCTGGGCCTGCAGCCCAGACTGGACTACAGTTTCTTTTGCATCAGGTCTATAGCATTTTAATAGGGTGAGAGAAGCAGGAGTAGAGGGTCTCCATCCCTCAATCCCACACTGACATGATGAGAGACCCTTAGACTTTTTTCTTACCCAGCATCATCCACTGTACATCTCAAAAGAGCTATAAATATTGGGTAGTTTTCACAGTCCTTCAGAAAGCAGAAGCGAATGTATTTATAACAGAAAAGATAGGAAATCAGATCTATTTTGACTTCCCTCTAGTTATTCTGAAAGCTGGAGAGAGATCAAGGAAGAGAGCCCAGAATTCTCAAAGTATGTAACCTCTGCCAGGCCTAGCAGACCAAATGAACACATCCTTGGTCCTTCATCACTTGTGTGGAGTAGTTGCATCACCCCACTCCTAGATTCACACACCCTGGCAGGCTGTCTATATGCATGGGATTGGTACTCTGCTTTTAGAAAGGGGATGCTGAGAACAACCGAGGTTTTCATATACTAAGTGGGCCACGCTGTATGTGAGGAAAGGCAGATGGGAACGAGGCACAGGCAAAGCTCCACCCTTATCACAGAGGTGCTCTTCTGGCCAGCCTAGTTTAGCAACAGTTTCTTTTATGGTATTTATGTGTATCCAAGCACCTCCCTATTCTTCCTTCTGCAAATAACACAGGAGCAGTATCAGTCTCGGTTGAGAGCCTGACTGAAAAAAACAGATTATTTTTTCCGGCTCTCTCGGTCTGATTCCATTAGATGCAACTCTTCCTGTCTTTGCCCTCATAACCATCTCATTTAAAATCCATAATTTCTTAGTGAGCCAAGCACACATCACTTTGTACTTCCAGCATGGACCCATTTGATGGTTCCAGCAGCTTGAAGCAAAGCAATACCCCACCCTGTTGCTGGAAAGAACACAACCTACAGGAGAGTGGCACTCTCAAGCCTGCTCAATTGATGCCCACTCACCCCAAATCTACTGGAAGGAAATGGAGATTAGAGGAGATCTCTGAGCTCTCAGACGCCAGTGAGAGACACAGCCCCTGAAGTAAACATGTGCCTAATCACAGCCTCCTGCAGTCATCATTTTATGGTATTTTAGTTTATTGACAGCTTTTTTGAGAGTTATTTCCCCCAAAACCCAATGCTGGCTATGATCCATGGCCAAAATTTTGGAGTAGGCAAGTCACTGTCCCATTCCCAACACCTAAAAAGGACTATTCACCCTCCAGCACATGGAGAGAACCTGGCTTTTCAAAGGAGCTAGCCTTGCAGAGTACACTTACTACCCTGATTCTCATCTGTTGCACCAGCCTTTCAAAGAAACTTGATGGCATGGAGACAAATGGCAATAAGCAGCCCTCAAAGATAAAAATACATCCCTACAGGGGAGAAGGAGCTAAGGAATCAGAGCTCATCCATCCTTGTGGTTTCCAGAATTCCAGTATCATCCCAGCTATATGCCCAGTGAGCTTGGGATCTCAGATGGTGGAGTGCTGAATACAGTTTATAGGTCTATTTCCCAGGCGTGCTAGCAGATGCAAAAAAAAAACCCCCAACAACCCAAAACCCAACAACCCCCAAAAGAAAACAGCTCAGTTTCACCTCTTGTTGCAAGAGCTCAGACCACTTGTGTCCCCTAACTGTAACCCTCTTGGATCAGGACTATAAAGTGAGAACAGTGGAAGTTCTTCACGTAAGACCAAAACAAGGGACTGAACACTGTATTTCCCCCCTGTCATTCACTGGAGTCTTGTTTGACAGCTTCTTTCTTCCATTTCCCTCACCTTTTTTGGCCAAATCAGTCCTTATGGTTAGGAAATTAAATAGTGTGTGTTCTGACTGATCTGAAACATGTTTCCAGCCTTCACCTAGGCTCAGGACAAAGTCAGAGGAAAGGAAGGAAATCTGAAAAGGAAAAGTCTAGTGGAGTTAGAATAGGGACTGTAATCAGGACTCAGGATTTGTTCCAGTTGCTGCCACAGATACCTATAACTTTACTGCACAAAGGATGTTGCATCACATGCGTCTCCAGAATTCCTCATGGAAAGCAGTATAGATCATCTGTGCACTATGTAACAGCATGTTCTTCCATACTTCAAATTACTTTCCCAAGGAGGTAAGTCCTTGCTAAAAAAGCCTGAGATGAAAAAGCTTCATCTTTTTGTATCTGAGTTTCCCCTATTAGAGTAATGGGAATGCTCTTATTACCCGCCAGTGTAGTGACACACCAAATGTTTGCAGTGTCTTTTGTTCACAGTATGCCAATGAAAGGGAGAGATTTATCTCCATCTGAGGTGCAACACAGCTAACAACAATCACAAGAATTCACATTCGAAGGTTTCAGTATGGTACAAGGCTCAGTGAAATAGTCGGTGGTTCCTCTTTTGTAGAGTTCTCTGCAGCAAGGCCAGGAACATGCTTCGAAATCACATCTGACCATACACCAGCAATAAGGTCTGCAAGCATTTGCTAAGTCCTCTTAAAACGCTTGGCATCAAAAATCTTTTTTGACTGACACAGTTCTATTCCAGAATGCCTTTTGGTGTGAGAGACTGTACCCAAATCGAATTTCTTCAGGTTCAAAGGCTCACCTCCGCCTGTCTCAACCCCCCACCTCAAGTATTTGGACTCTTCTAAATTTAACTCTCCTCATCTTTTCATCATTCATTCAGTCTTTCTCTTTAGGCATTGCCCATTTCCCCCCATCCCCCCTCCAGGCTGCTCATACATTAGCTACCTGAAGTCCGTTTTCCAGCAAGGCCGCAGAAAAAGAGGGTGCTGCTGGCGCACCAGACAGGGCAGAGCCCCGCAGGCACCCTCTCGCACTCCGAGTTAGAGCGTGGCTTTGCTTCCCGCAAGAGCACTCCCGGGGCCCGTTTTTCCGAGGGATCGCTCCCGAGCCAGGGAGACCAGCCTCCTAAGGGGACATGCGGGCGCCTCCTCCCAGCGGGATGCTGCCTTTTCCCCATTCCCTTCGTCCGCCCTGCGGGAGCGGTCCGCCCCGGGCGCTCCCGCCGGGACCCCGCGCCGCAGCAGCCCCGGGGTGGGGGGGGTTCTCACCTTGGGCAGGTCGGCGGCGCCCCGGATCCTCTGCGCCACCCGGTCCCCCTCGGGGTGGATCCTGCCCACATGCCGCCACATCCGCTCCCAGGTGGGCTCGTCCACGGGCAGCCCGCCGCGGTTGACGAAGAAGGGGACGCCGCCGTCGCGAAGATCCTCCTCGCCCTCCTCCTCCTGCTGCTCCTCGTCCCGCGGTGCCGCCGCCTCGCCGGACGGGGGCTGCCTGGCCGCCGCGGCCCCGTCGCCCCCCGGCATCGGCATCGCCGCGCCCGCACTCAGCGCCCGCCGCCCGCCGCCGGGCCGCTGGGGGCCGCGCCCCGCATGGCCGGCGCTCCGGGCACGGGGCGTCACCGCCCCCGCCTCGCCCCCGGAGATATCAGAGCAGAGGGTTCGCGGCGAGAAGGGGAGCAAAAGCCGGGCGGGGCGGTGCCGGGTGCCGCATCAGGCCGCCGCCGCGGCGGGGGAGGCGCCGGCGGCCCGAGCGCCCGCGGCAGTGACGGCGGGCACCGCGCGAGGCGGGCCTGCCGCCGGGGCGCCCCCGCCGCGCCGCCTCCCGGGCGCTCCGCGGGCCGGGCGGGCACAACCACCTCCCGGGCGGGGGCTGCATGCGGGGGAACAAAGCCCCGCGCGGGGCGGGGAGGGGCGGGGCTGGGACGGGCCGGGCGGGGCCGGGCGCCGCTCCCCTCCGCCCTGCTCCGCCCCGGGCCGGGTCTCAGCGTGCGCCCACCGCCGTAGCGGAGCCGGGCTGCCGCTGGCGGGGCGCGGGCGGGCGAGCGGCAGTGTCGCTGCCCGCGGGCGATAAGGCAGAGAAGGGCGATAAGGGAGGCGGCTGCGGCCGGGCGATAAGAGGGCGGGGCGAGAGCGGGCCCTGGGGGGCGTTGGGGCGGGGCCACGAAGCGACCGCTGAAGGGTCGCCGTGAGGGGCGGGGGCGGCTGAGCGCCGCCCGCCGGGGGTCTGCGCTCGCCCTGCGGGGGCGTGAGGGACGGGCGGGGCCGGGTGGGCGGCCCCGCGGGCGATAAAGCACCGCTGGGAGGCAGGGGCAGGTGTCCGTGTTGACATAGCTTTGAGGAACGGAAGAGCTGGGATGAGCTTTCCAGGTAGGAAGCAGTGGGGGGTGGAGAGCTTATTGGGATGCTCCTGCAGCACAAAGCAATGGTGAAGGATGGACTCTTGTGGAACTGCGCCGCTGATCTGTGGGTGTGCTACACATAGCCTGTCCCTCTCAAGGGACGGGCCCAGAAAGGCTCCCCTGCCTAGGAGGAGGCAAAGTACACCGTACCTGAGGTCTGGAGATGCACCATAAGTGAAAGACCGAGTGTTTTGCTAGGCTTCATCGTCTGGTTTTGTTTCAGACCTCTTGTAGTGCTGAGAAGTGTGAACTCTCATGGGAGGTTGTCCACATGTTGCAGGAGATTTGTAAGCCAGTTCTCCAGTATGTATCTGCTTCAATGGTTGTGTCCTCATCTGTAAGAGCCAGGCTGTGTCTCACCGTAGACAGGACTACTGGCTGTGTTTTCTCACCACCCTGTAGTATTAATCTATTTTGAAAGCTCTAGCATAAAAGCACCAAGTACAAGAAATGTGTACAAATTACTGGGTCAGCTGCTGAGGAACCCTCTGAAAGGCATCTCAAATTACTTGCACTTAGCGCTCTAAACAAAAGGCTGCGGTTCAGCATCAGTGTGGGGAAATGAGGGGAAAAACATCCCGGTTGCCATGGAATTTGATGTGCCCTGAGAACTGGGTTTAACATTTCCAGAGCTGGGTAGAGGATTTCAGAGAGAAATGCCACTTCTTCTGTAGTGCTCTGTAGGCTGTTGCTCACATGAAATCATTTCTGAAGGCAAAATACTTGAACACAGTTTTCTGTTGAACTCAACATTGCCCAAAATGCTGCAAAGTTGATTTTTTTAAAGGAAAATTAAGCTAAATGTCTATCCGTCCTTCTGCTTTCCAAACAAATCACCAGCATTACTTCATATAGCCTACACTGACTTCTGTAAGACTTAAAAACATGTAAGTCACTGAATAAGGGTTTCTCACTGAATGGGTCCTTAATGGGGACCTTAAGCACTGCAGATTTATCACCTCAGGAAGGCTTTTATTGTTTCTATTGCCTTTGCCTTTTACTTATGAGCAGTTGACGGTTGGTAGAAATTGACTCCTTATACCTAAAGAGGCAGCAAAGCCTGTGACAGGAATTACTTCACAGCCCCTGAATGGACACATTTTGCAAAAACAGTTCATAACCTCCCATGTCCTCAGTCCCTTCTACCTCAGTGGTCCTCAATCCCTCTAGAGTCATGGGACTGGGAGTGTGTCAGTCATGCTATGGCACAGGCATACTGGGGGATGTCATCTGAACTTCGGTTGAGGGGCAAGTATATTTCTAGTAACAGCACTGTGGAAAGGACAGGGTGCAAAAACGTTAAACTCTATTTAGAGCTGTATTGCCTCTGGCTGAAACTAGGCACAGCTGTTCATAGAGGCAAGGATGCTTGTTTTGATTCTGAGCTCCAGCACTAATTCAGGGCTGGTAGTTCATATTGCCTTCTGTACTTCAGCTTTTCTACCTGTTAGAGGGAAATGCTAATAACCCTGACTGGCAGCCAGAGATTCTGTAAAGATTAGTTGGCAATTTTGACACATTAACAACTACTCTTTCTTAAAAAAAAAATAGTGTGTCATAGTAGAAGTGAAATACAATTCTTGTATGTTTTATGTCTCAAAATATATTCTCAAATCTCAGTTGGAGGAAATGTAGCTGGTAAGTAACAGCAGGCCTCAAAATAAGCTTTTCAAGGGGTTTTTGTTTCAGTTTGTATTGGATAATTATTAGGCAGCATCCCTCCCTTCTGACCATCACTCAAATCATTGGTCCCTTGCAGGGGATCTGTATTTTAAGGTAGTGCCATGGCACTAAGCTTTGCATAGCTGAAAAAGGATGGAGCAGAGCCATGCCAAGCGAGCCAGTCCCTGCAGTGGGAAGTGGACACAACTGAGGTGACAGCAGAGGACAGAGACTTCACTTCCCCTTCTGCACAGCTTGTGCTTCCTTGCTGTGGACACTGTTGCCCCCAGTGCAGGCTGTGTAATGGGCATTAAACACTGCCTTTCACTTCTGGCAGCACACTGTTGTGGCTAGGATGATGAGGGGCCAGAGTGCCACGCAATTTCTGTTTATTAACAACATAAATCTTTCATTTACCTGTGCTCTGTAGAGGAAGACTGGGCAAATGCTCTGTGTGTGTCACACCTGAGAATGGCTTAAATGGGTGAAACTTTGTGAAGACAGAGTTAAGTTTTGCTGTTAGTGAAAAAATAAATAACATCGATAAAGGATTGAAATCAAGGCAGAACGTATTTGAATAAATGTTATTTTTAAAGATATAAAATATTTGATAACAGTATGTAAGTGGTATAGATACCACTTGAGAAATAAATTCTTTCCTCTGTTCTTCTGTGTGAAGTGGGAGTTTTGTCTCTATAAGAGAGGATCCAAAATTAGTTTCTGTGAACATGGATAGTGAGTGATAGTGTTGACTTTGTTTTCTAATGTTTTCTAGATTTTTGTTAATATTTAATTCTTTTTACTCCTGACAATCATTTATTCTTATACTGTCATTTTGTGGGGTTTTTTTTTGTTTGTGTTTTTTTTTTTTTAATGTTCAAATACAGTGTCTTTGTGATCTTGCATAAGAGCAATTAAAACACTTAGCAGAGATTTCTTTTTCTTGATGGCAAGTTTAGGCCACTGTTCAGTTACATTTTCTTAGAGTGAACTGGAACATCTCAATCACCTTAGGAGTTTTTTCCAAACTACATGATTCTATGTAACACTGAATGTTGCTTAGAGCATGAGTAGGAGTTTTGCTGTCTTTATCCAACTTGGCCTAACTTTTTGAGATCTAAGGTTCTCTGTGCCACTAATTTCTGTTTTTATAACTGTTTTGGACTGGGTTCCCTTTTTTGTATTCCTGAAATAACTCTGTGAAAAGCCTTGTGACAAATCAGCATATTTCTGAATTTATTTCCCAGAACACTTAGCCTTGAGGCTATTATCTAAACTTGTTGGATTTCTTTCAGTGTTTTTAACATGTCAATTCTATTTAACTCTCTGTGCATTCGGAATGCTTCTTTCAAAGGCACCTGTAGTTTTTCTAATTTGATTTTTCAGAACTTCGCCTTTGTTGCAGGCTAACCAGTGTGATACAGAGGCACTGAATGACTCAAATTAGGTGAACTACCTTTTTAAAGTGTTTTATTTTTTTCTTTCCTGTCCTGTCCCATCCCATTAAAAATAGAGAGTTGAAACTCATTGTCTAAATGGTGTTTATTTGTGTGTTTTTCCTCTGTCTGTGTTTAGTTTTCTCCAGCTCACAGTACTGCCTTTAGCCAATTCATACAAACGTCTCCACTTGCAGTGAAATTCCCTGCTGTGCAGAAGGCCTCGCTGAGATCACTGTGCTGCTGGGCTGTATGCATATGCTGCAGTAGATCTTTGCCCCAAGCAGGAATTCTACCTTTGCCCCTAAATTTGCTCTTGCCTTGGCTCTAATCAGGACTACCTCTGCAGATAACAGCAAAGCTTTTGTTACTTGATTACAGCACATGTAATGTTTAGTCTGTCTGGGAGATCAATTGGCATAGCAGTGCCAGAATAGCCCTATTTTGTGGGCAGCTAAGAATGGCTTCAACAGAGACTGATATAATGACTGATATAATCCATACATTTTTCTCTTCAGGTGCAGTAATTCTGATTTCTTTTCATGTGTAGGTCACACCTAAGAGAGAGGAGACTTAGATCCAATCAAGCGTTCAAATGTCAGCAAATATTTATGAGACTTCTGTGTTTATCATAGAACCATAAAATGGTTTGGGTTGGAAGGGACCTTAAAGACCATCCCATTCCAATTCCCCTGGCATGGATGGGGACACATTCCACTAAACCAGGTTGCTCAGAGACCCATCCAGCCTGGTCTTGAACACTTCCAGGGATGAACTATCCACGACTTTTCTGGGCAACCTGTTTCAGTGCCTCACCACTCTGACAGCAAAGAATTTTTTCCTAATATCCGATCTAAACCTACTCAGTGTGAAACCGTTCCCCTTATCCTGTCGCTACATGCACTTGTAAAAAGTCCTCTCCAGCTCTCTTGTAGCCACCCCAGCTTTGGGTATGGAAAGTGGGCCTACAGGAAAGACCACAGACTGATGTGATTTCGCATCAAACGTCAATCAAAGGAATATGGCTGTAAATATAACAGGTATAAAGCACTGTACTTAGCTGGGAAGAAAAAGCCTTTTTCTCTGAAGAGTGTGGAACACAAATTTCAAAAAATTGTACCTGTTTTAAAGTTCATTAACTTCTCCAGTGAGCTTTTGGATAAAGGTAAAATTTTATTATGAAATTCTTCATTTCCTTTCTGTTTAGCTGATATTTTTTTTCTAGAGATGGAGAGCAAACAGGCTCCTATCCCATAAAACCTTTTTCCTTTCTACACTGGTACAGAACAGACACTTCTGAAAGATTCAACTGGAAACAGAATAATGAATATACCAACAGACAGGGTATTTATTTTTTATTTTTGAAAGAACTGCTTTCAAATCCCAACAATGCTTTGTGTGAAATAAAAATTTAAATGTAACATTCCTCACATCCAAACAAGTGTGCTGAGCTTGGTCTAGCATGTGAGTCTTTCTTATAGGGGTTACGGTGAGCATTCAGTTGTACATACAAAAGACACTACTCCTGTACTAGCCAGGTCAGGAACTTATGTAGAGTCTTAGTTTTAATTCCTGGTGCCAAGTCTTGTGCATGCAGTTTGAACTTCTGTCTGTCTTACCATTGACACTGCAGATTGTAAGTACATTCTGGAATTGGTGCCTCTCCCTTTTCTCAGAAAATCTTCCTTGAGGCTGAGTAACCTTTCTCAGCAGAAATTTATTTTTCTTCAAGAAATGTCAATAAAGTGGCACTTTCCAAGAGCAAAGGTATTTTCTTAAGACATTTTTTTATCATTTTCCAAATTCTATTATCCTGAGAAGTTTTCTCTTCACAGCTTGGTCCTTAGTGTCCCCAGTTCTAACTTTGTCATTTAGTAGTAATAGATTTTTTTTTTTAATTTTTTTTCCTGATGCCTAAGATAAAATTATTGCAGGAAAGCAACTTTCAAGTGCTGCATGTGTTTTAGAGTTCTGCATGCATTCCCTCCTCTTTTGTACTCAGTTCTGTCTGTACTTCCCCAGTTTTCTTGCTTGTATGCCTACAGCATCTTTGCAAAACATGGAAGGGCTATTCTTCGAATGGAGAAAAGAGATAAAGAACCAGAAAGTGCTTTTACTGTTGGTGAAAAGACACCTGAGCAGGCTGTGTGATCACTGACCTCATGAGCCAGGCAACCACCTCCATGCAATAATACCTTAATGGACCAGTATGGACTGGTGCATACAGGTTCAGCGGTGCTGTGCCATGTGTGTTTTGTGGCTTCGGAATCTGCAGCTCAGAGCACTCTGCATTGTTCTCTGCTGTGAACTGTAAACATGTCCTGAATGACTTCTCCAAGATCCCACAGGAAGCCAGTGGCAGAGGAGGGATATAATGTGAGTTTTCTCCTAAGCAGCAAGCCAACCTTCTTTATTTTGGTTTCTAGGCCACATAAATTGTAAGTGAATAAAAATTCTGTGCACGTGGAAAGACTTCAATATTTTTTTGAAAGTAGGTTAATTCCTATGGCAAGGTATGTTTGGGGGACTGGAGAGGACTGACTGGAAAAGGATTAGCTGTGCTAAAGAAATAGTTTCTTTTCACTGTTGGAAATGCTTTACTGAAGTTAGAGTAGAAATGCATAGATCAGTAGGACTATATTGATCTGCTCTGTTATGTCATCGATTGAAAAGAATATAGGAATTTGTTAATATTCTAATACACTGAGAAATGTATTAGAAGAATATTTATAAAAGGTTTCACCAAAAACAATGGTCTATGACTATAAACAAATGGTGCATTCTTTTTGTAAGGGTTAATCTCCTTGTTCTTGATTCCCTTTCCCTGTTACTATCTCACAGTCTTATCATATGTTCCCTGGTTTGCTGAAACATGCTAATTTAGTAATTATACACTCACATTCAGTTTTGCATTACATTTTTTTAAGGCATCATATGAAATGTGCTTGATGCACACAGTGACGTCTGTTCAGACAGGGGAGAGAATTTATCATTGCAGGTTTTGCAGATGAGGTTGGGGTTTCATGAAAATGAAGGTGTAGTACAAAGAGCTGATTTCATTTTTCAAACTGGCTGTAAACTAAAAAGGTACATTTTCCAAGGGAATACCTTGTAAGATATATGGAGAGAGATGGCAGGTAGTCAGCTTCATTGGGATAGGGGTGGGGTGCCCAACTGAAATGCAGGTATGAAATTGCATGCAGTGTGGGGAACAAACGAGAGGAACTAGAGATGTGTGTGTGCCTGCAGGGCTATGATCTTACTGGCATCACAGAGATGTGGTATATACCTATATGTAGTGACTTTGTCCCTCTGCTCTGGTGAGATGGTGAGACCCCCCCTGGAGTGCTGCATAAGAAGGGTCATGAAGATGGTCAGAGGGCTGTAACACGTCTCCTGTGAAAGCAGGCTGAGAGAGCTGGGGCTGTTCAGCCTGGGAAAGGGAAGGTTCTGGGAGAACTCCTAGCAGCCTTCTGGTACCTAAAGGAAGACTGTAAGAGAGCTGGAAGAGGGACTTTTGACATGGGCATGTAGTTACAGGACTATGGTGGAATGGCTTCAAACTGAAAGAAGGTAGGTTTAGATACTAGGAAGAAATTCTTTACTATGAGTGTGGTGAGGCACTGGAGCAGAGAAGTTGTGGCTGCCCCATCCACAGAAATGTTCAAGGAAGGCCAGGTTGGAAGGAGCTCTGAGCAGCCTGTTCTAGTTCAAGGTGCCCCCTGCCATGGCTGGAGGTTGGAACTGGATGGTCACTAAGGTCCCTTCCAGCTTAAAACATTCTAAGATTCTATGATAAGGAATATACTGCAGGGATCAAGGCTCACACTTTGGGTGTATAGTGGACTTTGCAGAGGCTTAAGAGGTGTTGCTTTCCACCCAAGATGTTCACTTTGTTGCTGTTTGAATTGGAAATTAAGTGAACAGTTAATGTCTGTGCCTGTAACTATGGAGTTGATCTTTTTACCCTCTCCAGCTGAAAGTGGTGCTGAATCTGAGTCTCAGCTCCAAAACATCTTGACCTATGTGTATTTGAAAGCTACTTCAGGCTTACAAAGAGGTTGTGTTTGGGAAAACTTTGTGCCCTATTTGACATGTTCTCTATTTCTCCGTAGCGATCATTTAGCTTTTTGTTTGTTTGTTTGTTTGTTTGTTTTTTCCCTCGGGAGTAAATTACCGTGGCGGTGGGCATGAGACCGAAATGGGTTGAGTGACATCTAGTGGTTAGGAATGAAAATGTATAGGATCAAGTGTTTTTCCCGCAGGACAATGAAAAAGTAAAGCAATTCCTAAAAATGGACTGGGATTAACTTAGAATTTAGAAAACTTGAAATTTAGAGAACATTTCCAATAAGTGCAACTTCTTCAGTCAGCCTCTGTAAGCAGTAACTTTCCTGAATGATGTCTGATGCCAAGGAGTGAATTTGATGTCTGGTGCCAAGGCCAGTTACTCTCAACACATTCTAGTGTCTTCTTGTGTCTCTTTCTCATTTCATTGCTTGCTTGGTTTTAGGAATATTTTTACATGGCTCTCCCTTTGCCACAACTGTATGAAACTTTCATACTGTTTCCTGATGATTAAATTTTTTTTAGGCCATTGGAGAGATGTGATCTCATGAATAGCTCAGTTGTGAGAAACTGATCTTGGTAAAGATCAAGAGTTTTGTACTGCTGAGAACTCAACTGTCTTATTTGTTATTCCCAGTGTTAGAAGAGTTGACACTGTTCACTGTTCACTTCCACTGGGAAGGATGCTAGTCCAGGTCTTTGCTATCTCAGACAACCTGATTGAATCGATTCTGTCCAACGGTACAGAGTGGAATATACCTGTATGATGCCTGGTAGAGGAAATGGATGGCTTTAATAGCTTCTTTCCTCTTGTAATTTCCAGTGATTTCTTTCCTAGGCAACTGGACCAGTGTAATTCATCTTGCTATCAAATAAATACTTATGGACAAATTCCAGCTGGCCAGTTGCCATTGAAAAGGGAGCTAGATAAAATCTCTGTCACTCTAGGGCAGTGCTTGGCTCCCTGTGTTATACAACACTATGCTTTCCGGTTAAATTTGGAATGCTGAGAAACGAGCTAGTGTATGGTCATATTTTTTTAGATTTCAGTGATGAAAATGTTGTGCCTTTCTACTTGCCTTGCAGGCTTCAGAGAAAATGGAAACAGATGTTTCCTCAGACTTGAGAAAGGAGTGGGCTCCACTGAAATTAGATTCATCTTTCTTATGGCTTCCTGGGAAGTCACAAGCATATTCAGAAATCCGCCTACCCGTCCATTACAGTATGAAGCTGGGTAAGTTGTTTGGTCAAGTTTGGACTAGTGACCACTGCATATGTAGTTATGGAAAATTCTGGGGAAAGAGGTGGCATTTAATACGTAGGAGGAGCAGTAGCGATAATAATCTGTCTGGTCTCATGAGTCTGATCGGGCCTTGCATACATCCAGATAACTCTGGCCGGCTCTGTTTCCTCTCAGTTCTTCAGGGGTGCAGAAATGGAGAGAGGAAGATAAATAAAGGAGTATGTGGTGCACATGCTGTGTGTGTTAGTAACATATCCGTCACAGCTGTGGGATCTGAAAGGAAAAGGAAGGAAGCAGGTGAAATCTGTTGTGCTCAGAGGAAGCCAGCAAATGGAGTGCTAGCAAATGACAGATTTTTTCTTTAAAAATCTGGGCTCTCATATTGTGAGAGTGGGACAGGCATGCCATTGTTAGATACCTCCTTTATGAAGCTGTAAATTGAGCTAACGTGTTTGGTTGCAAGTTTGGGGGAGAAATTCATGCCATAGCAGGGACAAAACCTGGTGCCATCATTGAGTTCCTCTGGAGTGGCGAGTATTATGGACAGGAGCTGCATGTAGGGAAAAAAAGCAAGGAAATTTTTTGCAAAAGTTCAGTAGTTATAGCTACTGGGATATAACAGAAACAATTCTGAATTTAGCTTCAACGCTCTGCATGGCAGAAGCAGTTCTTCAATGTGTAGGCCTACTGCATTAATACTTCTGCACAGGTTTTTAAAGTACATGTGGTCTGACAGCGATTACAGGGGAAGCCATGCCAGCTGCCTTTCCTGCAGTGAATCCAGACTCAGGCCTCCAGTGCCCATGACTTTCTCCAGTCATGGCTTCATGCATAAAAGTGTAAGAAATACCTTATTGTGTCAAACCTATGGCCCACCTAGACTGGTATCTTTGCCTTGGACAGTAGCAGCAGGCAATACTACATGGAGCTAGGACATGATCCTGGCCATTTATTTGTTCATTCCCATCATTCTTTCTCAGCATCCACAGTCACTGAATTAAAATCTCTGGGAAGTATACCTGTGGCCATTCCCTTACCCATTTTGGAATGGCTGTCCATAAATAAATTCTTTTTTTATAGCCTGCTTTTTTTGTCTAGCCTGCTGATATTATTGGTCTCCTAGTCCCACATCACCAAAATTTCACTATAGCTGTGTTTGCAAAATAAAATTATTTCTTTTGTTTGTTTGAAACCTATCTTGCATGTAGTTTGAGTGAGTGTCCATACTTGTAGTATTGCAAGGTTTGGTGAGTAACAACCTGCTCTCATTTTCTCGACTACCTTCATGATCTTGCAGTTGTCAGTTGTATCTCCCTCAGCCTGCATGTCTTCAAATTAAGGAGAGAAATCTCTCCTCATAATGCAGCTGCTCCATCCCCTAAATTCCTGTTGTACAATTTATGTGCTCACATGAAACACGAGTGCTTAAATGCGGACACAATTCAGTCGCTCAGTAGCTACATATCCCAGCTGTCTGTCACAAGGCAGAGTTGGCTGCCCAGTTAAAACAGCCAGAGTGATCATAGCATAACTCTTTTTTGAGCACCTTCTATCTGACCATTTTTAAAGCTGTAGCAAGCAAATTCCAAGAACACTTGTGGGATGAATGGCAGCAGCTTTCTCTGTGGGTGGAGACTGGCCAATTCACAGCCATCCCTACAGATGTTCTGCTTTTTCTTGGCCTGAAACCAACTATTACAAAAGGCCAGCTCCTCACTTGTTGCTTGTGGAGTTTCTGGTCACTTGGGTTACAGTGCTGGCCAGACACCCATTTGTACTTTTTGTGGTGATTCCTGCTGGTCTCAGTGCTGACCAGGTGTCTTGGGGTGACTTTATGATGTGTATCCCATATCGCTGCCCTATGCCCAGAAATTAATTTTTTGTGCCTTTCTATGCCTTTAAACTGAGCCTGAGAGGGGGAAGGAAAAACTGAGCAAAACTTTTTCAAAGCAGTTTGCAGCTTGTCCAAGGTCACACAGAGATAGTGAGTTTTTTTTTCCAGCTGCGGCAGGGGAGCGAGGAAGCACCTGGCTTGTGGTTTTTTCCAGTCCGCTTTTGGCCAGTTTCAGTTTCTTTTTCTCCAGAGAGAGATTGAGAGTTGAACTTTTTTTTTCCTTTCCTGGAATTTCGGATTTTCTCCCTTTTCTACTGGACTGCTTCAACCTCAGAACGCATCAGGAGGACTTTTCACTGAGCACAGAGGGCCTGGCCCTGGGCCAAGCCCCAGCTCCGAGGAGACCAAAGGGAAGACTCCAACACTTTCCCAGGTTTTTTCTCCACAGCAAAAGATTTTATTATTTATCATTATTTTCCTTTTCCCGTGTGTTTGTTAAATAAATAGTTTTTATCTCTTTCACTTTCCTTCGAGGAAAATTTACTTTTTCCCAAACCTGGTGGGGGAGGGATGGTAGAGATGGTGGTGACCTGCCTTCTCTCAGAGGATATATTTCTAAGTTTGGCCAAACCAGAACACCAGGTAAAGTAACTTCTACTTCTCGGTAGTTAGTACCCTTGCTGTATGTGACGGGATAGCCACAGTGAGAATGTGGTCAGCTGCAGGGCAGATACATGTAGCAGTCACACTTGGAGGCACTTGCATTGATTTTGTCCAGGACACTGATGCCCTCTAGATTGGGAAGTGGATCTTTAGAGGAAGTTGATGCTGCAGGCAGCATGTATCAGTTCACTAGTCCCTGGAACGGGTGGAAGTTAGCTTCCAGTGGTGTGGTTATGATAAAACTGGTTCTTATATGTTATCATTCTTGACTTCTGGCAGCTTATTGTATATTAAGATGTCTTGGTTCATTGAAAATAATGCAAGTATTTTTTTTAATCAATCAATTTTAATAAATTGATGAGTTATTTCTTTCATGGATGACTGAGTTGCTCTTCTTGGGAACCCATGTTGAAAAAAGGTCCTTTTCTCAGTTTTAGATCCTGTAACTGATTTGACAGAATAACAAAAGAAAGGCTAAAATGTTAAATCTCATTATATTAGTAGGAATCAAAGGGTGTAAAAGAAAAGATAGCTAAGACTAACACTTGGTCTAACTAAACATGTATGACTAGTCTGGTAAGCCGAAGACTGCAAATGGAAATTTGCTGTATTTTTTCTCTTTTAGAAAAGCAAAGATTTAAAGAATAGAATGAGAGCAAGTATTGCTTTTAGATATTAATACAAATCACTGATTGTGTCCTTCTGCTCTCACCTTATTGCTGATTTTGCCATATTCACATGCGATCAGTGTGAGCTACAATGTTTTGCATTGCAGTGACCCAAATTGTGTAAGGCACAGGGCACATCTTCTCTATGAGGTTCTATAAACGCAGTGCTATGAAACCTGCAGCACCTTTTCTAGATGCACTCTGAATTGGAGTGTCTTCCTGTCTCTTAATAAGAATAATACTCCCCAGAGTCAATCTCCTATGTCTCTAGCTGCGACATTCTCCCTGCCAAGAATGTAACCTTGTTCAGTCTTTGCACCAAATGGTGTCCTGGAAGCTTTGTAGGTCAAACTAAGACATGACTACACACCAGAATAAACTCTCACAGAAAACTAGTGAAGAATAAACACATACACAGTTGGTTTATCCCGATCTCACATCTTTTGTTCTCAAAACACCTTCTATATCTTAGGATATGAAACTGTCACTATAAACTGTAGACTCAGCATAGTTATTATAATGAATGATAATTTCCCTTCTCACAAATTCTCACTATTTCACACTAGCAATTATCAATCTCTTTTCCTGAACAGAAGGAGACCAGCTGCTTTTTCTCTTGGAAGCTTTACCAATGCTTATCGAAGTCAATGCAGTCAAAGCTGTATTCAAAGAGGAGTTTTGATCTTGCAGGCTTTATCTTTTTTTCAATTCTATGTTTCATCTAATAAAAACTACTATGCTGGTGTACAAACTCATCTTAGAATAGTTTGCAGCTACAGTGATGCTAATGCTGTAAGGAATAAAAGTGACTCAGGGCAATTGCTGCCTCTGCTGTGTAATCCTCCTGCCAGAAGTTCTGCCCAGTGGTTGTTCAACTTTGCTTTTCCTGTGACACAGTTATGTTGCTGGGTGTTGGTGCCTTGTGCATAGTAGAAATTTTGAGAAACCCTCAATCCCTGGACTTTCAATACTAGAACACTAATTTTTTTAGTCCCAACAGTTAAAGAAAAAAATCACATTTTAATATTTATAAATATTATCATAACAATAAAAATTTTTAACAACAAAATAACTGTAAAATATTTTGCAATCTGCAAGATTCATTCAAAGATTCATTTATGAATCTTTTAAATACAGTATTTCTAGGATTTTGGTTTTATGAAGCAACACTACACAAAGAAATTTTTGATTTACAGGAAAATGGGAAAATCCAGTATTTTCAGTACTTTCAGATTTTCATGTACAGAAAATATACTGCTTCTTGAGAACCTTCCATATAGCACAGATAGTGTTAATAAAATCCCTCATTTGTATTTATGTAGCATAGACAGAGCTAATAGGCTAATCATTCCTTAGTGGTGGTGGGTTTTGGGTTTGGGTATTTTTAGCTTTTAGTGTTTTTATTTTGTTATCCTTCTTCTGGGAAAATTTGGTTTTTAAGGAACAGACAAGGATCTCAATATTGTTAATGTTATTCCTGTGGTAGACAAGATGTTTCAAAAGGGAAACAACATCTGGAAAGTCATGCAGCAAACACCTGATCTCTTGAAGACTGTTTTCCAGGCAGATGCCCAAGGAAGAACACTCTCAACTCTTGCAACTTCCTTGCCCTGGTACTTGTGAACTGCATTGTCACAGGGGAGTGCAGCTTCAGAATGCTGGGGTTCCAGGTGTGCTTCAGATGCATCCAACATACAAAGAGCCACAAAAGTCTGAAGCAGAGACTTGTTCTCACTACTGCAAAGCCCACCAGTGTGTCCTGAGCAATCATGTACCATTAAATGGCTCTCAAACTATAGAGAACACTTGCAACATTGAGTCATAGAATATTTTGGGTTGGAATGGTCCTTAAAAGATCATATTGTCAACACCCTTTCACTGAGCAGGGACATCAACTAGAAGAGGTTGCTCAGAGCTGTGTCCAACCTGACCTTGTATGTTTCCAGGAATGGGGCATTTCTGTGGGTAACCTGTGCCTGTGTTTCACCACCTTCTTCATAAAAAAAATTTCTTCCTTATATCTATTCTAAATCTACCCTCTTTTAATTTAAAAACATTATCTCTTGTCCTACGACAGGACTTACTAAAAAGTCTGTCCCCATCTTTCTCATAAGCCCCCTTTAACCACTGGAAGGCCACAATAAGGTCTTCCCAGAGCTTTCTCTTCTCCAGACTGAACAACCCCAACTCTCAGCCTTTCCTCATAGGAGAGATATTTCATCCTTCCAATCATTTTTGTGCCCCTTTTCTGGACCCACTCCAACAGGTCACTGTCCTTCCTGTGCTGTGGACCCCAGAGTGGATTCAGTGTTCCAGTTGGGGTCTCATTAGAGCAGGGCAGAGGGGCAAAATCACCCCCAGCCTGCTGGTTATGCTGCCTTTGACGCAGCCTGGGATGTGTTTGGCTTTCTGGACTGCGGGTGAATGTTGTCAGTTCATGTGCAGCCTCTCATCCACCAGCACCCTCAATTCCTTTTCCTTTTCAGCTACTCTCAATTCTTTCATTCCCCAGTCTGTATTGATACTGGGGGTTGCCTCAACTCAGGTGTAGCACCTTGCACTTGGTTTCATGAGGTTCCTGTGGACCTACTTCTTGATTTTGTCCAGGTCCCTCTAGATGGCATCCTGTCCATCAGGCATGTCACCCACACCACTCAGCTTGGTGTGATCTGCAAACTTGCTGAAGGTGCACTCAATGCCACTGTCTATATCATTGATGAAGATATGAAAGAGTGCTCATCCCAGTCTGAGGGACACCACTTGTCACTGATCTCCATCTGGACATTGAGTCATTGTCCACTTCAGCCAATTCCTCATCTGACAAACAGTCCATCCATCAAATCCATATCTCTCCATTTTAGAGAGAAGGGTGTTGTGAGGAACTGTGTCAAAGGCCTTACAGATGTCCAAATAACATCCATAGCTCTTCCCTTGTCCACTGATGTAGCTCCTTCATCACAGAAGGCCACTGGCTCACTTGTCTTCTTGTTGACAGATTTCCAGTTTCCACTGCAGGCTGGGAACTCCTCACAGGTGTATGAGCACAGCATATTTATCATGATGTTCTAGTCGGCTTATAATCATAATGGGATCTGGAATGGGAGCCAGTATTGCTGCTGGTTTTTGATCTGTTTTAAATACATCAATGCCTGTCTTTGAAGTTAATGCTTTTAAAATCATAGTGTAATACAGCTTCACTGGAATATCTTCTTCCACAAGCCACAGCTGGTTACTTTGAAAGTTTAAGAGCAGGCTCCTCTCACATGCACAGGATGTAGGACTACCTTATTCTTATGCCTTTCCCTAGGCGTCCATCTTTGGTCTCTGTTCACAGCAGCATGGACAGCAAGATGAGCTCCTTACATGCCTCTGTTCAGGCTGACTGTTTCGGAGTTGAGTCTGCTCTGGGATTGCACATTCAGCGACTATGAGGTAGTGTAGGAGACAAGTTATCAGGCTAGACTGGCCTTTGGTCTGACCCAGAACAGTTCTTGTATCTTCCATCTCTGTTCTCTTTGCTGGGTGAACTTTGCAGAATACCTTGTAGGTCAGCCAAAGGTGTAGCCAAAGAAGAGAAATGTTTCAAGACCCATCTCAATGAACCTTTTATTTGTAGTCGCCAGACATTTGGCTTTCTTATTTCCATTAACATGGCTGTAGTCTTTCCATCTGGCTTTTCCAGGCATGAAAGGTTTACCCAGAGGGTGGATTGTATCCGTGACAACAAGTAAAGATGTGCTGTCTGTTTCTATTCACCTCCCCCATTGTATTGCTGGAATTTTTACATTCTATGGACTGAAAATTAAACAAATACTGAACTGAGTCCACTGATAAGAAAAAATGATCTCACAAAGACAGGCACTGAGGATATGTGTACTTGAATATGTGATTAGCAAACAGATCTGTGATATCAGCCCAAGGAGACACTGAGCTTGTATGTGGTTTGAGTTTTCTGCATTTTTGCTTGGTATCATGCTGTGTTTGCTGGAAATGTGGAAAGTGCAGATAAAGAAAAATGTAAAGATCAGTTAGTGAAAACACTAACCCATGTTGTTTTCTTTTAGATTTAGAGTGGTAAAATTATGTGCCAAAGTAGTTGAAGGGCTATTTCTGCCCAATTTACAAAATAAAATCTGATATAAAAACTCCTTTATCTGCTTCTTTCTGTTTCTGAGTAACCTTCAAGTGTGCAGTGAGTTCAGAACTGACATAAACTTAGCTAGATGTCAATGTTATATGGATATTTCATATTCTGACACTCTGGGAGTACAAGGTTGTGATGGCTTAAAAAGTTGAATCTGGAACACTGCTGAATGCTTATGTGCATGTAAAAATATATAGGGAGGTGTCAGCCAGAGTACACAATAATCCATAGCCATTGATTAAATGTATGTTGAAATAGTGTGTTCCAGTGTTTGCCCACCAACACAGTAAACTTTTCTTATGTTTAAATGGAGCTTCCTGTGTTTCACTGTGTGCTCATTGTCTCCTGTCCTGTCACTGGATACCACTGAGAAGAATCTGGTTCTGTCTTCTTTCCTCTTTCTGAATAGGTATTTTTGCACATTTGTAAGATCCTCCTCACACCTTCTTTTCCTCAGGTTAAACAATTTTACCTCTCTCAACTTCTCCTCCTATGATAGGTGCTTCAGACTCTAAAACATCTTTGTGGCTCTTGTGCTGGGCTTGCTACACTATGTTCAAGTCTCTTGTTCTGGGAAGCTCAGTTCTGGACACAGCACTCCAGGCAGAATCTCGCCAGTGCTAAGCAGAATGGAAGGAACACCTTCTTCAACCTGCTGGCAATGCTCTCCCTCATCCAGTCCTGGAGACTATTTGCCTTCTTTGCCACAAGGGCACATGGCTGGCTCATGTTCAGCCAGTATCCCTAGATCCCTTTCTTTAGAGTGTCTTTCCAGCTAGTCAGCCCCAGCTTGCGCTGGTGCGTGTGGTTATTTCACCCTTGATGCAGGATTTGGCATTTCACACTGATAATTTTCATGACCTATTGACGAGGGTCCTTCTGATGGGAGCACAAACCTCTGGTGTGTCAACCACTCCTCCCAAGTTTGTACCATCTGCAAGATTGCAGAGGGTGTACTCTGTCCCATTGTCCAGACCATTAATGAACATGTAAAATACTGCATCAACCCCCGACATACACTATTAGTAACAGGCCTCCAGCTGGGCTTTGGGCCATTGATCACAACCCTTTGAACCCTTTGATGGTTCAGCAGGTTTTCACTCCACCTTATAACCCATTTATCCAGCCCATGCTTCATCACCTTCTGAGGAATTGCACAGAGTTAGTTAACAAATGCCAAGTATGAATAGGAAAGTGAATCCTTGCTCTTGTACAATATATAACATATTTATTGGATAGACAGTAGCAAAGTGTTTCTGCTGAATTTGTTTGATTTTCAGTTAACAGAGAAATTCACAACTCCTGCTTTGTTATTTCTGCATGGCTGAGAGCAGTGTCAGGTTAATTTTGTTATAAAGAGTGAATTGATCACTATTCACTGCATAGCTGATTCAGTGAAAGTATGAATTCAGTTATATAAATTATTTAATTTTATGTATTGCATGTAGCTAGGCCATCTCTAGAAAGCTGTGTAAACAATATTAAATTGTGTGAGGATTTTCCCCAACTTTTAAAATAGTTTCATTTTCAAAAACTTAATTGTCCTTTTTGCCAGGTCAGATCATGAGTGAGCTCGTGTGAGTGAACTCATATTACTGTATCACCTGGAGGGCAGAGAGTTTTGCATGAGATCTCTGTGCAGAATAACAGCAGAAACTGAATTATTGCTCTTTCTGAGAGCACTTGCTTGATATCCTAATCTCTTGTGTAGGGGGAATCAAGAGCTGTTTCTAGGACCCATCTAACTGAGCCACAGCTAGATCTCAAAGAACCAGCTCCTCCAAACTCCATGCGAGGTCTCCACACACTTTGATGCTTTCCAAGTGAATTTTTCACTGTCACAAAGATTGCTGCTTGCTATTTTAAAATGATACTTCTGGTTCTCAAACTTGGGAGTGAGAATATGTTCCTGTTAAGGTGTTGGATGATATGATTGAAACACTTTTGTCCCTGGTTGGAAAAGAAAGGTCAAAAACCTTCCAAAGTACTTCTTCCAGGAGGCTGATGCAATGCAGTTGGCTCTGAAACAAGCCCCATGCTAAGAGATTCTGGTTTTGGAAAAGGAGTGTGTTTGAATATTGCAGCTCTGGACAGTCTCTGTTTTTAAGACCAGTGTGATTTCAGGCATTAGTCCCTGTCAGATACACTGAGAGAACATAATGGACCTGATCTGTGAAAGCCTGCAGTGAGCAGCTGTATTGTGAGCTCTGCCAACAGGCTAAGGTGCTCAAGCAGGAGGAATCCAGAAGCAGCGCTGCTGTTCCAGATGCCACCAGGTGCTGCTCCGCAGGCAGGCTTTCTTGCCCTCTTCTTGTCACCCAGGCTGGGAAGAGGAGTCAGCAATTAGTGACTAGTGCTTGCAGTACTCAAGGCTAGGCTTGGGCTTAGACCAGGCTCCACGTATCTTGTGAGTCAGTACAATTGTTCTCAGGGATGGTCCCATGTTTCCCACCAAGCAGAACTCAGATAGCTTGGTAACTCTTCAGTAAGCACTGACCTGAGCACCTCTAGAACCCACTAGTTTAAGCACCTCTAATCAGCTTTCCTTCTGCTACATGCCTCAGCTTTCTCTATAGATATGCAGGGCCTGCCTATATATACAATGCTTGGTACTGATGGAGAAGAGAATGAAAAAGTTTTTGGAAGTGCTTGAATGGATGCTGGTCTGTTCTTGTGATTGCCTCACCCCTCCATAAAGGCAGGCAAATACTGAGAGTAGCTCTGGATTACTAATATAAAACCTGAAATGCACTTGCCATTTCAGTGTACTTTTGTTGGTTTGAAACCACTTTCTAGTGGAAGATTCCCTGCCCATGGCAGGCAGGTTGGACTAGATGATTTTAAGGTCCCTTCTAACCCAAACCATTCTGTTATTCCATGAAACTATGTTGTTGTGAACAGGTTGATTGAAAGATCTCATTGGAAATAGTGAGTTTAATGTGGAATGGTCCCACAAAGAGAAAGTGGAGCTTCTTGGCAAGAAATTTATTCCAAAACTGCATTATATTTTGCTGGAGAATGGAAGCAAGATTATATGTGTTACAAAACACATATAAGGAATTCATTGTACATAGGCTCCAGATCAAGATTATTCACATGAATTATTCAGTGGATTATTTTACTTGAACAAAAGTGGGTAACAAAGGACAGGGGTGAGCTACCAAATGTTCGGAGACAAATTCCATCTTAGTGAACTCTCTTCATGTTTGCTTGACTTTGCTTAGTTTCTCTTCTATGAGAAAATTTAGTGTAGTCCTGTGAATAGGGGCCATGGGACTCCTATTACTTGACTTCTGCAGGTTTTTATTCCTTTATGAACTGCATTATAAACCCACTTTCAAAACTATTTTCGTTATAGTTGTGACTATTTTCATTATCGGAAGCAGCGGACTAAAATAAAATGGTGAGACTGTAAGTGACAGGTCTGAAGCCAAAGAGGGAATTGTTAATTGAAACGATTAGTACTGAAGGTTTCTATCACTTCTGACCACTTGTGAGCAGGAATTGGTTTGAGAGAAGTTACAGAGAGTGTGATACTGAAGAAAATGAGGGAATTAGGGAAGATTAACACTTTTCATATCAAAGAAGAGCTGAGAAATACGCAGCCTCAACTTTCTAGTCCTCCATACTAAAAAAAAAAAAAAAATTAGTATTTTTCCAGAGAAAAAATTAGCAGATGTATCCTGATTCTGCCATCAAGATCAAATAACTTTTCTATGTGTATCAGTGTCTTCTTTGCAAAATGAGGATAAGGGTATTGGGCAGTTTTTGTAAGGTGCTTTGAGATCTGTAACAGTAAGTGCAGGCTAACACAGCACTACTCTCCTTTGATGCTGGATGCTCACCATGATGCAGGACTAACAAGTTGCTGGTTAAATGATTGTAGGACATAGGAGCATATGACACAAACAGTGACATTTCTGATTTTGCATAAATTCATGTGATTTATTCTGTTTCCTTTTGTATTTTTTTCCCATGGGAGAAAATCAGGCAATTGCTTTTTCCAGTGCTGAGGATAAGCTACAAAGCTGATTCTGATGAAAAAATAGCCTATGATCCCTTGATGATTGATCAAAGCAGGTGATTTTGGACTTGGTTTTAATATATTATTTAAACAATATGCTAAATAAAAAAGCACTTGAATAACTTCACATTTGTTTTACCTTTATAGTTCTTAGCTTTTTTTTTTTTTTTTTAATTAAAACAAGTAAATTTGTAGGTTTTGCTCTGGTTTTCCCAGGCCTGTTGACATCAGTTCTCTCCTTGAGCCACTGCACATAGGAGTACAGTTCACATGGTACCACCTAACAGCTCTGCTTTTTCCCAGAAGTGTCAGATCTCCTTGTGTATGTTGTAAAGGCCTCTTCTGTGTGGGTGTGAATGGATTCCATAGGTATTTATGGATGGGGGGTAGAAATGGACACCAGAAGAGAGTGAGTCAAAGAGAATAAAAGAGTGTGCTAAGAGGTCGTGTCTGAAAGTCTCTCAGAACCTGATTAGCTCCAGAGTCAGTAATGCTGTTGAATCCACAAGCATGGATATATTAGCATGTGAGAGAGCCAAATCTGTTAAGGCCACCAGGCCTCCAGCAACCATCAAGATCAACAGTGGGATGCTGTTGGGGTTTTAGGAGCTCTCCTGGTTTGTTTTTTTTTTTCCTGTTAAAGGAATTTTCCCCCATACATGTTGCTAGGGGGACAAATGGCTGGGTATTTAAGAAAAACAAAAGAGCTGGCTACTCTTTTGTTTCACCTGGGTGTGTGGGCAGTCGCTCTCCAGCATTTGGACAGAGAGGGAGGCTGCTTTCTTTGGCTGCTTTTCCTTCTGCTGGAGAAGCCCCGGGTTCCCAAAGCCCACCTTCCCCACCCTGCTGGGAGCTGGGCTGTGGCCGCCCTGCCCTGCCATGGCTCTGAGCCTTCGCTACGTTGTAGCCCTGCTACGTTGTAGCTCTGCTCGACCTGCCTGCCCAGACCTCCGGGGGGTTCCCCATTTGGATACACCTCTTCTGCCAGCTGGGATTTGTGCTCGTTCCTGCCGTTTCCAGCGTGCTGTTCCAGCCTGCTGTTCCCGAGGGTCCGGCTGGACACCGGGATCGGCTGCCCAGGGGTTTGTGAAGCCTCTGTTCCATCCCTTCCCGGGATCCCAGGCTGCCTGTACCGGTTTGGCCAAATTTAGAAATATATCCTCTGAGAGAAGGCACAACCACCCCTCCCCCACCAGGTTCGGGAAAAAAAAATTTTCCTCGAAGGAAAGTGAAGAAGATAAAACTATTTATTTAACAAACACCCGGGAAAGGAAAATAAGGTTAAATGGTAAAATCTTTCACTGTGGAGGAAAAACCTGGGAAAGCGTTAGAGTCCTCCCTTTGGTCTCCTCGGAGCTGGGGCTTGGCCCAGGGCCAGGCCCTCTGTGCCCGGTGGAAAGTCCTCCCGATGTGCTCTGAGGTTGAAAGCAGTCCAGTAGGAAAGGGAGAAAATCCGGAATTCCAGAGAAGGAAAAAGCAAAGTCCAACTCTCAGTCTCTCTCCGGAGAACGAGAAACTGAAAACCACTGGCCAAAAGGTGACTGGAAAACAGCAAGCCGGGTGCTTCCTCGCTCCCCTGCCGCAGCTGGGGGGAAAAAAACCTGCTGTCTTTATATGACCTTGAACGAGCTGCAAACTGCTTTGAGAAAGTTTTGCTCAGTTTTTTCCTCTTCCCCCTCTCAGGCTCAGTTTGGAGGCATAGAAAGGCACAAAAATTAATTTCTGGGCATAGGCAGCGATATGGGATACACATCATAAAGTCACCCCAAGACACTGCCATTGCCGCGTGTGTCCCGAGCTCGCTCCGGAGCGCCCCCTGCAGCCGCGGGGGAACCATCGCACCTGCCCTGCTCACCGGGAGCCGCCAGCGCCCCTGCCGGCTGCGAGCGGAACTGCACCCGAGGGGAAAGGGCCCGACAGCCGAGAAGGCTGGCACTGGGTTTGTGATTGTTCGCTGTTACTGCCAGAGTTGTTGTTGTTTCTTTGGCTGGTTATACACATATAGATATATAATAGTAAAGAACTGTTATTCCTATTTTCCACATCTTTGCCTAAAAGCCCCTTGATTTCAAAATTATAACTCGGAGGGAATGGGGTTGCCTCTGCCATTCCAAGGGAGGCTTCTGCCTTCCTTAGCAGACACCTGTCTTTCAAACCAAGACAGATGCCCAACTCACATGGCACCTGAGGCAGTGGTGGCAGCTCTCTGCAGAGAGAAACTACAGGTTCAATACTAGATGAGACAAGGGACCACTTGAAACACTTTCTGAGCCCCTCTAGAAGCCTTTTTTGTATTAGTATTGTTTTCTGCTTCTGATGGAATGGCTGGTGTTGGCCTCCCAGCTGTTGCTCCAGTCTGGGAACTACGAGTTACTGTGTTGTTGTGAGCTTTGTAAAGGGGATGTATTGTGTGTAGTTATCTGCTATTGAAATTAACAGCTTGATTTTATTATTAACAACAGCTTTATTAAAAAAAAAGTGTCCTTGTAAATATGGGTTGTTATCTCTGTCTTGCTCCAACTTGCTATTTTCAACATACACACAGAGTAATCCAGGCACACAGATAAATCTAAGTTTCTCAATGATTCTTGGCAGGTAGTGGGACCAGAACAAGCCTGGAGGACCAGTCCGGGTACTTCAGCTGACACATACAGGGTCTGTATGTCATGGATGGGTCCTTCCTGTAATTCTGTTCATATTCATTTGTAAAATTAATTATACAGACTTATCTGGACTGGTCAGGTAATTTTTCTGGGTGCCACATTTCTTAGGTACTAAGATGTGGTGTTTGTTGTTGTTGTTTGTTTGTTTTTTTAATTTGGCAAGATGGATTTTGGATAAAAATTATAATTTATTAAAAGTTGGCAATAAAGCATTAAAATTTTATTACAGTGTCTGACATATGTTAGGCATATTCATTAACTTAAAAAATTTTACTAAAATATAGGCATTTTATTAGTATTTGGACATTTCATTATTAGATATCTAAATCCTGAAGACCAGAAGCAAGAGTGGCATGCTGGAGGACAGAAAGTGTTATATGAAAGAAGGAAGAGCAACAACAGATGAAAATAGTGTTGGACTATGTAGGGGAATAGACTGGATGGCCTAGGCCTTAGTTTGCCATATTTTGGAAGTGGTAGATGCCACTCTCTTTTCTCTGGCTCTTAGATGTGACTGGAAACAGGAATATTAGTTTCCTTCTTTCTCAATTCCCAGGTGAATTTCAACTGTCATTGAGTTAATGCATCTGAAGAAAATTATCTCTTTTCACTTTCTGGCTAGCAATAGCAAAACTAATTAAGGCATAATTTTTTGTACAACGAGAGCTGAAAGTACTGGAACAATGAAAATACAAGGTTTTGTTCTGTGGTGAAGACTGGAATTGTCATGAATAACAATGTTTTGTAGAAATGAAAGACTATTATGTAAATTTGTATTTGTCAGAGATGCAAAATGGAGACTAAGTACCAGCTATGCTGCCAGTGTTATGCAGACCTTTGATTATGAAAGGCTGAGTTCTGTGGAGCATGCCAGTGCACAAGAGACAGGCTGGTTGGAGAAAAATACTCAAGACTTTTATTCCCTGCAAAGGCAGTTCATTCAAAGAGGTGTTCAGACTGCTGGGAATATCTATTTCACCCTAGGCATGCTTTTACTGCGTGCTTCACAAAGTTTTAGCAGTCCCCTGAAAATTTTAAATCTGCATGAAACATGGCACAAGCTTGCGATGATGGTAGGATGGCTTTCAGGAGATCAAAGAGCAGCTTTTAATATTCAAATGCTGTGACTGTGTATCCATAAAAAAAAAAAATCTGGTAAAATCATTAACCCTAAATTTTAATGGAAAAAGCAAAACCTGTTAGTTCTCCAGCCCTTACAGTGAGATTTCAGTTGACTTTGAGGCAAGGATTTTGCTCAGTTATAAAACTGTTAACTGATTCAGTTGCTACAGTAATTACTTGTTTGTGTTTTGCTGAATGGTGATCTAGCAAAGCGGAACATGTCTCTCTACAATTCTCAGTATGAAGCTTATAAAGAGCCATCTATGGGTAATCTCAAAATTTCAGGGAAAAACCCCCGCTATTTTATTAGCTATAGATTTAATTTTCCTTTTGCTATTACAGCATAAATGTAAGCATGTTACAATTAATGAAAATATTCATGATTTGCAAAGCTGTGTAAGAGAGAGGAAAAGCCAATTTTTCTATTAGCTGTGTCTCACTTACTCACTTCACCCTCCTGTGAATTAATCCAGTACTAGACACCAAAGCATCAAATGTAATATTAACTACTGGGGGATGTTATTTTCCTCATATTGCTCACCTATTGTAATCTTAAATGAAAAAACCTAATAGAATCCAGCTCACGAGACAACCCTTCACTGACAAAAAGTCAATGTTAATTCAGGATCTTCCTTCGATTGAACCAGTCACTGCAGGGTACTGACTAGGAACAATATTTGCTGCAGACCTCAAAGTGGGGAAATGCTTCCCCATATGAATAATTCCAGTGTTCATCAGCTCAAATGATGATGAAGGTGTGTGAGGAGAGAAACAAGGTGTCTAAGTACACGAGGTTCATCCCATAAAGGGAGATCTCATACAATGATGGGTTGTGTTATCTTCTGTGATGGCTACAGCTGATCCTTCTCCTGGCGCTCACCTTATATACTTCCTCCTTGAATAAAAATTATCAAGTGCATACATATTAAAGAGAAAGGGTAAAATATTCTAAATTGCTTTTATTAGCTAATTTAAAATCTTCATAACCTATTTGAGATGTAAAGGCCTAAAATATTGTACTCATTAGAAGTGCTTTTCCAACATTTGTAACTGAATTCAAGTTCTTCATCTTCCAGGATGAAAGTTTGAGTGTGCTATTACAAGAAATACAGGATGAGCACAAGGAGAAGAGAATTGTTGACACCAAAATCATAGATTTGCTCACTCACCTTTGTTCCGGACCAAGCACCATCCCTGGAGGAGTAATTTCTCTTCCTTATTCTTTTACAAGTTAAATCCGTACACAAAGAATTCTTTGCTGATGCTCTTACTCTATCAATTTTTCATTTGTAAGTTTGTGGTCCCCAAAACAGATCAGAATATCAGTGTTGTACATGTCCTTGTGAATCAAAAGACCTTCAGCTCTGTGGGGTTTAACCTGTTTTACTTAAGGGAGTCATGGCTGCAATTGTGTACCAGGTTTCTCCTATAATTTTTCCCACATTACTACGTTTTGAGACTAAAGACAAGTCTATGATGAGCTATGGAGGAATGGAATTTGGTGACTAATGACTTTTAATTTCTTCTGCTGTTGTGTGGGTCTGTAAAAAGAGAAAATCTTAGCAGAGCATGTTGTTCAGTAGCAAGGTGAGGTTTGGATAGGGTGATAGGGCCCTTCCAAGCTGTGGTACCTGTCTATCTGACTTAAATGACACCTAACCTTGGTCAGGCCTGGAAGGACACTTTTTGTTCAAAAAAAGTAAAAAAGGTACACGGTGATAAGACCATTTCCTTTCTCACAGCGTCTCCTTTAATGTCAGGCCTGAAATATGAAGTCATTAGGGGATATTAAAACAGTGCTGACAAACTAATTAACAAAAGACATTACGCCGGATGGGCTCAATTTATCCTTTTTAATGGTTCTTATAAATGGGTGCCGCCAATTAAAATTAATAAAGATTTACCAGCGATTGCCCAGCATACACTGTTAAAGAGCTTCACTGAAGGTCGCCTTAAAGTCAGCCTTGTCAAAGCTGCAAGTTCAGCTCCCAATACCAAGCCATGCTGAGTTACTCTCAGTTACATTTTCCCAGGCAGTTTCTCTTTCTTTGTGTTTGGCTGAAGTTTATACACTTCTGTCTCTGTCTCTCTAAAATCTCATCCATCTGCCTGTTGACTCTATTAAAAAATATCCCCCCATGCACTATTAGATTTGTCACAGTTTCATAAAGGAGAATCTCAACAGGCAGTATAATGAGAACTTTGTTCTTTCCAAATCTGTCTGTTATGAAGAAATCCTTGACTAACAGCTTTCATTTTAAACCACTCTTTATTTTCTTGCTGTCAAATTAAGGTACAACAGTGTCCTTGCTTAGGGGCAGAGTATGGATGATCAAGAATGCCCTGTGTGGCTTATAGCTTTGTTCAGTCTAGATCAGACTCAATTCTGCCAGGTCATGCTCTTACAGCTTCCAGCATTCCTCCATGTTTAGGTGATTAGATATTAAAAATATGAATTATAAATGCATCAAGAGAGAAGTCTGCTAGTACCCCAGTGCCTAAAAATTGGTGACAAAAAATAATTTCTTTGCAATCTGTCCACCAACAGGAAAACAACTAGGAGACTAGCCATGCACCCACAAACTCGTCTCTGAGGTTCTGTCCTCCATTTCCATTTTGTAAGGCAGTGGGGCAGGCAAACCAGCTGAATGCCATTCTTTTTTTACCCATGGTTTCCTTGATAGAAATGCTGTCAGCAAGGCTGCTGTAAGTGGATAGATGGAGGTGCAGCTGTAGCTTGTGCTGGACTGTGTTGGCAGGTCTGTGCTGATCTCTGTGTCATGGGAATGTACCGGCTGTAATGGGCAGGAGGCAGACCGTGGGAGAACGTGGAATTGTCTGCTTAAGAAATGAATTCTCTGGCACAATCTTTTTGTGCTGCTGCTATTAAGGATTCCGCAGAAGGCAGCACTTAGGGGCAGCTGCTGTTGTCTTCTCATGCATATTTAGAACTAGATTGCCAGTGTGAGATGGCAAGACATGCTAATGCTTTTGGAGAGTAGCAAACAGCTCCAGATTCATTACTCTTCAGTGCCTGGTAAGCAACTGCTGTATGCTGGAAAGAGGAATCCAGAAATTGTGCCCTTTGTTTTGTTCTTTGTAAAAACACTTATGAAGCGCAGTAAATTAACAGTGCAAGAAAAAGGAAAGAGACCCATGGGAGCAGTGGTAAATGTAGTGTTACATGAGTTACAAGAAACAGCTCAACTTATTTTGTGGGAGACCACCTCAGATTGCCACAACCAGGGCAAAGTGACCCTGCTGGGTAAGGTGATGAAAGTTCAGTGAAATGAGAAGGGAAATGAGAAGGATTAAATCTCTGACAGCTTCAAGAGACCTGAAACCTCACGTTGGTGTATAATTGTAACCATCTCACTGGAGCTGGTTCCTTACTTTTTTTACTTTTGCCACCTCATTCCCCCATTTTGAGTATGCTAAGCACATACAGGAAATCTATACATTATATTCCAGGAGTGAACATGTCCTCCTTGTAAAGCTTAAAGGACATGATAACAGAGAAAAGATTTTCAGATTTTCTGAGCAGGAAGAGAGGGAGGGGAGAGGAAGGAGAAAGAGAAGAAGTAAAATCTAAAGAGGAATTGTAGAGAAAGTTAAACTGAATAATTGTTACTGAGTAGTCTTTCAAATTGCTCTTAACCCTTGTCTGATTTTAGTAACTGATTTTAGTAACTCCTCTAGACGAACACTGATAAATCCTTTTCTCACTTACAAGCAGTTTTCTTTGGCAGAAAGGTACATGATTTTTTCGAGTTAGGATTATGACACATGGGGACTAAGGGTCAAACTTTGGCTTTTGGAAGCAAATTCTCTGCTCTATTGAAACAAATCAACTGCAAAATTATAGGGTTAGAAATGTGAGTCCATCCAAGGTTTTTCAGGAATGACTTGTGGGTTCCACCTGTCTCAATTTCTGTATTTACTTCTCTTATATTTTCTGTGTGAAAAGACATCAGACATAGTTCTGGAGGGCAGACAAGGTACAGCGGTGCAGCAGTTGATGGAAACTCTAAAGCCATTTATTCTAAGTGGAAAAGGGCTAAATCTGTTACCAGGCTTCCTGTAGAGTGAAGCTCTCATCTATGGCTAAATCTGATGATTTCAAAATACATCTCATTACAGAGCTCTTGGAATTCTTCTTGAGTTGACTGAATACTAAAAGCCCCAGTAGCAGCAACACCTATGGGACCAGTTGCCCAATGCAGATTCTCTGTCGGTTTGTCTAGTGAGTCTGTATTTAAGTTGATGACAAGAAGGTATTTGCATACCACTTCAGCATTGATTTCAGTAGTATGCAAAGTCTGTACTCTTCCTATTCCACTTGTTTAAAATCTCCTTTTCTGTTGTGTTGCAAATATCCTTGAAAAAAGTATTTTGTTGAATCCAGTTACTACCTTGTGTCCTATTACACCTAATGTCACAGGACTATAAATTGTTTACTGTCTCATAGTAAAATTTTGGCACAGTTATTTATGGCAGAGGTCTTAATCTTTGTAAATCTCCTTAAATGTCTTTTTCTGTGGTACATTAAAATAAGGACAGTCCTTTAAGCTTGTGATGCCTAATAATGGTGCTTAGAACAAAGATTATCTTCAGAAGTTAATTTTTCCTCTTCATTTTCTTTCCTTCATTTCTGATGCACATGTAAGCAAGAGCTTTGTAGTGTCTCTGTAAGCTGTTCCATGTTTAGTATTCAGTTTTCATGTGATTCTGGAGAAAGGAAAATGAAGAAAGAAAATGCATCTTCTATTTAAGAACTATTCAGCTAATGGCAAGAAAGGTATTAAGATTTCTCTTACCTGATCCCCTACCTGTCCTGTAGTGGAGGATCCACCTACCTGGATGCTGCATTTTTTCCTAGCTTTGTACTACTCAGTCTTCAATTTCCAGTTGCTTTGCAGATTTTCTTGAGCTAAATCCCCACTAAAACAAGTTAAATGGGCAGAAAAAACAACAGGTGAGAACTAACAGTGAAAAGCAGCAGAACACTGTGATTTCAAAAAGTCTAAATAGTGGGAAAGAAAACAGAATGTGAGAGATTTCACTTTGTTACCAAGTTTTGTTCCTACAGACAGTGGCTGTTCTGGAGCCTTCTTGGCTTCATTTCCTGCAGTGTGTAGAGCTGAGGGGACATAGTGATTAACAGTGGCAGTTCTCTCAATACTCCTTTGGATCTTTGCATCCTGATGGGCCATATCACCTACACTCCTTGGCATCCTAGAATCTTCTCATGCAATGAGCATACAAAACCCCCTGCTATTCAGGAACAGCCATACATAAGCTTCAGTCTTCTCTGGCTTGAAAGTTTGCTTGTGTACGTTTGGGTATGAGCTGTCATCCTCCCATATGCAGTGACTGCCGAACAGACTTTTTCAGGATATGTTAAAGGGGAGTATTGGGGTATATGTGCTGCAACCTGGTTCCAGGCTACTAAGCTTTGCAGTTTCCTCAAACAACCCTGCACTAAGGGATCACCAGCTTTTGCCTGCACTCTTGATGTACAGTACATTAATCGTGCCCTCCCTAATTCCTGCTTCAAGATAAATCTCTTGCGCTCCCATTATTGGGCTAATTGCTGTGGATTATATGGCAGTCAGTTGCTCTTTGGCAGGGAAAGATTAATGGAGGACATTTCCTTTGTTTTGATTTCATTTGCTAATTGCTGTATGGAGAGGTGGTTATGTTAATTCATCCTCTCCCCTGTTAGATATCAGGGTTTTGTTTAGCATGTGCTGGGAGAGGAGTAGTTGCCAGGAATCCTAAACGTTTCTTTGTCTTACTCTGTGGATTTGAGAACAGGGAGGTCTTCAAGCAGCAGGATGGTTTTAGTAGCTCATAGAGAGAGTCCTCATATGCTTATGTGCTTTTTCCCATGTTTCCAGTCATAGGATGTGCTAATTATAGGTGCACAAAACGAGGAATAAAGAATTTTCTGCATTTTTGGTAGGGGCTGAATCATCTTTGTACCTCTGTCAGACTCATGGCAGGAAGTCAGAATCCCACTGAAAAACCTGGGCCTTCTAACTGAGCATGTATTTCACCATTCTGGCCACTGGACAAGAGGCAGAGTCAGAGCGTGTGAGCAGCGAAGCATCTGGGAATTGATTGTTGTTACTAGCTTTGTTTTTATTAGGTAATTTAAAAAACAACTGTCACCAAGTGTGCAGTTTTCTCATCTTTACATAGACACAGAAGTCTGAGAGAACTGGACAGATAATTAAGCCATTCACACTTGTTAGCCAGAAAGGAGTCCAAGCCAGTCAATGGTGAATGAAAATTGCTGCCATCTGTTGCCTGTTCTTTGGCTTTTGCAAAGTGTCTGGATGTTTCCTGCTGAGACAGATGTTTCCCACTGCACATCTGCAGTCCAGGATTTGTGCTAACTGCCATCCTCACCACAGCAGAGATGCCTCAGGACAGAGATTTTATTGGAGTAACAGCTGAAAGGCATAGTTGTGAGGAATCTGCCCAGTGCCTTCTATAATTTAATTGCTCTGTGAATAAATGAGACACCTCAGTCTCCAGGTTATCAGCTTGACAGTTTTACTAGAACAAAATTCTTTTGATCCAGTGGCTGCAGCTATTAATTTAGGGATCCAGACATAAAGTCTTTTTTACAGAAGACTGCCAGTCTTTTTACCAAGAAACCTGCAGCCAGTTCTCTTAGTCTGGGGAAGATGAACAATCTGGCCATCTTTAGATCTGGATGTTTCAGTGACCTTTAAATTGAGCACAATAAAATCAACCATGGATAGTGACAGAAATAATTGTGCTAAACTGTTTATGTTTCTGATTGTTTGTAGCAAAATGGAGGGAGAGGATTTAGTTATCTTTGGATTTATGAACTCTAATTATTATTATTTTTTAAATTCCTGTGGAAGCCTATCTGTCACTTTATGAGAGTATAGAGCACACGTACCTGCTCTAGACTGTTCATTATTTTTCTACTGCTAAGAAAACATTCTCTTTTTGATAAACTCCTCAGAAGGAAACATTTTGGGGCCTCTCACAGTTTTGTTGCTCTATTGTTATTGCTATTGTTTCAAGGTAGGCTCCCTTTGTTATATCACCAGGAATTTCTTTTGTGCCTGCCTTACTTTTTGTATCCTTTTTAATCTTTTCCCCATTGCTGTGAGCTTAGCCTACAGAGGATCTTCTTGGCTGAGCAGTAAAATTCCACCTCCTATAATGTCCATACTTCAAATAACCATGCAATGTCATATCTGATCTTGGATATTGCTGGATTACAAGCTAGGACTCTTTAGGCACTTCCTTAATCTTCTTTAAGAAAAACATAATTTTGTGTTCAGAGTGCATCTTGTAGGCAAACTGTCAAAACTGCTTTGCGTAGGTCTTCAAATTGTATTTCATGTCTCCCAGGAGGATGCTGATTTCAAGAAGTTCCAGGAGGTTTTAAGATGCTGCCCTGTTTCAGGTCTCTCAGAAGATGACTGGACAGGCTCAGCTCTTCTGTGTTATAAATGGTTCCATTTGGAGCACTTGGAACTTCTCCCATGTCAGGTTGACAAACTTCAGCCTCAAGCAGGTTTCTTGGTAAAAAATAGTCATTGTCTGGAACGTGAAAAATGGTTTTCAGAAATCTCTTCATAGCTACTGAGAACTTTAGAATTTACCACTCATGATCTAGCTGGGAAAACTGCTTTACTTTGCCATATATATCAGTGCTAGAATGTTTCTCTAATTGTGAGTGAGAGTGGTGGAAACATGAAACATTACAGGACATTTCATGTTAGAAATGAGTTTGAGATAGGCTGTGACTAAGAGTGTTTTACAGTAGGTGTCTGAGAGAAGGCCTACTATGAACTAAGTCATGTGGAAATGATTCCAAGACACTTAATGTATTTTGCAATTCATAGTACTTATTATCCATGGCTCTCAAAGCACTTTCAAGAAAGGTTAATGCTGTGAGAAGTTTTTTACACAGGGGCTGTTGTTTTGCATGGAATAAACTCACAAAAGCACAAAATGTTGAAAAGGGGAAGCTGGTTGAGAAATCCTGAGACGAAAGTTGGTTAGGAAAAAGATGAGGCTCAGCTCCTCAGATGATTAAACAAGCTGCAATGCATGTGGTACTCATTTGTTCCAAATGAACTGAATTTTCCCCAGAAGTTCTTAGTTTATGTCTAAACTCCGCTTATTGCTCCCTAATGTGAACCATCAATGAAATAATTGCAAGGCTAGATAGGGGAGACACAGTTCAATAGCTGGGAACAATAGCATCAGCACACCAGGACCTCTTCAACCTATGGGATGAAACAGTCAGAGGCCTGTGAAGACTCTTATGGCACTAGGAACAACAGACAGCATTGCCATCATGACACTGAAGCCATGAAGCCTAAAGGTAAAGTAGCTAGTGTTGCCCTGAAATAGCAAAGAAGAAAATGTGCTACAGTGACCTAGCACTTAGCCAGAGGTGGCCTTCATTGTGCATGTGTGTGCATCTGAAGATTGAACTGAGATTATAAAGTTTTGAGTGGGCCACTGAAACCTGAGCTTGCAACACAGGTTGCTACTGGGAACATGGTCTTGCACACACCAGTCACCTGTAAAGTAGTTCTTGATGAAACATCATTAACAGCAAATTCACCAGGAGAGTGGAAATGAATTCCATAGGCCATAGAACTAAAACCAATCACGTCAAGTATCAGTCCCAGTCCCTTGCAGTTTCTGATAAACTTGAAAGCTGTGTAAAGGGAAGGGGGTTAGGACATTTAGTCACATGTCTCTACTACTTTGCCAGCTGTTGTTAATTCTAGTAATAACTGATTCTTCAGGGTGACTTTCCTGATCTCCTAATCTTTTAATTAGCTGGAACTGATAACAAGGAGGTGACCTCTATACACAGGGCAATAGAAATTTTACTGAATCCCAAACAGAGGGGAGACTTACACTATTTTAGAGTTGAAGGTATTTAAGGTATTGTTCATTGTTCAGAATGTGGCATTTCCCCTCTTAAATTAAACACAGGGGGAGGACACAAGCATGCAGCTTTGAAAGACACGTAATGTATTATTCATGTACTTGCTACAGGAACAGATAATGATAACCCCATGTATTACCGCAGGCCTGGTTCCTACGGTATATCACCGTGTCCCGCAGCTATAGGGAGGAGGAGGAGGAGAAGATCCAGCAGGCAGGAATTGTGCAGCAAGATTGATTTATTTAATTATTTTACAAACTCTTTTATAGACTTTTTTCTTCATAGTCTAATTGGACAAAGGACCAGCCACCCCTTGGCGGTGATTGGCCAAAATCCTAAAACATCCATTATCAAAATATTTTCTACTATACCATAAACAAGACTTTCCAAGGTTGCAGGTGGCTTAGTTGTTTACATTCCCTGCTACCTCTTCTGTGAGAGAGAAAAGTCTCTCACGGACTTAGAAAAATAACAAGAAGATCCTCACTAACAGCATTTTTGTACCTACACCCATGCATATCCACATTACACAGACATTTTATTTGTGCCCTGAGTAGGAGAAATACCACCTGTAGCAATGGAGAGATGGAGTTGGTGTGATCCATCAGGTTTTTGACAAAGTCTTCTAACTGCATTGGATGTTTGGACTTCCTCTGCCTGCCTTCCTTCCTGCTTCTGTGCTAAAATTTGCCTATTCACTTCACATAGAGGTGACTCCCAGTGTTCATTGAGGAGTCACTGGCATCTAAGTATATGCTTTTGATGAAGTTGATGCTGATTACCTAAAAAAAGAATCTGTCTCTCCCATAATGCTCTGAACTATTTCATCTTCTAAGCCAGCTTCCACAGGAAGTGAGCTGCTGGACATCCTCCTTCCCAAGTCAAAGAAGCCAGAGAAATTGGTACCTGCTCTCCGATGTGCAGGTTGCATTCTTGTGGATCTTTGTAAACTAGCAACCTTGTAAAGCAGGAACCAGCTAATATTCTCTCAGTAAGGAAGGTAGCCTATTGCCTTCTAACCAGTGGGGAATACACTGTCATGTACCTATCGATATGTAAGAGAACATAACAGAAAGGGATGTATTTTTCATGCTTTTCTATTTCCACATTAGAAATTATCATCATGGTATGTTTCTACCTTTAAAGTACGTGATGGGTGTTTCAGGCAGTTTTCTCCTCACTGAGGAGAGACCTAAGGGCAGATATGGGGTCATGTGAAGTCATTTTACTTCTCTAGCAGTGCTGCTACAGCTATGGCTTTGCTAAATATGGCTATATATGACTGTTGTACAGCTGTGATGTACCACATCTCACAAGCTGCTGCCACGGGGTGAGGCCATTCCCAGGGCTCAGTAGTATCTGTGCCTTATAAGGCCAGAAGTGCAGGATGTATGGAAAGCTCCTTTATGTTATAGTACTTTGCCTTCCAAGGAGAGTTGGTGTCGAGCAGGCAGGAGGCAGACAGGGAGCTCAGTGGCGAGTCTTTCATGGCAGGATGTGGAGGATACCAGGTTATCTTGGAGTTTTGAAATGTATCTATGGAGCTTTTGTTTTGCTGACATTGCTATCAACCCGTGTTTGAAACAATTTTTAAAGCTGTGCTTCCTGCTTATTTTTAGAAGGGGAAGCTAGCTGGGTTGTACACATCCAGTGAGGTGGAAATGTGTGTGTTAGTTATTCTTTTGATTTACTTACTCATGCAGAGGAGGTAGGGATGAGATATGACCACATGGGTCCAGTCACTACAGAACCACAAAACAGATTGACCCTTACCCTAAAGATGTTACCGTGTATATGTAACTGAGCTGATTTTTATGAGAAAAGGATTTATCACACAGTATTTGAAACACTTGAAGATTCTTCCAGGTCTGTAAAGCTACATGGACTTATCAATGGAGAATATAATGCCCGGTTGTGCAAAACCTTGGGTGATTACTAGGGCCTGACTGTGAGAAATTATTTAGACCATGGTAGCTCAGTCTGAAATTTGTAAGAGAGCATAAGCATAAGCATTATGAAAGCAGTTTCATAATTCCCCATAGTTTCAGAAGGAATGCCATTAAAAAATTAACTTTGTTGCAAAATGAAATTTAAAATGCAGAATGCAATGAGGCAGTATCCTTAATAGAGGCCAGAAAGGTCATATTCATTGATGCCAGAAAGGTCATATCCATTGATCTTTATTTTTCTCCATGGGATGTTGCCATCTGAGAATACTGCCATGTCCCACGCTGAATTCTGAAATAGGGAGTGTGCAAGTTCATTTAATTAATCTGTAAGTATTGATGTGGTTTCAAAGGGGAATGTATGGTCAGTGAAATGACAGACTGGCTATACTTTCTAGTCTCCTCCCAGAAAGATCATTACAGCCCAAGATTGCCAGAATCTGTCTGAAGAAGGCTCTTTGCAATGACTGCCCTGTCTTCAATGATTCCTGCACTGTAATAAGGAACAAAAAAAAGATTTCTTGTTCTCACACATGTTGTGTTCACTTGCTTGAACCCTCAGAAAGAAAATTCCTCTATTACAGCAGCTGGCAGGTGTCCAAAATGGATTATAACCAGAACCACTACCCCAAGAGAGTATCTGTTCTTTCCGGGAAACATCAAATGCACATCAATCAGAAAAGCACACACAAAAGGCAGGCCATAAAATGTTAGCAGACCTGACCACAGATGAAGCTTTTGGTCCTTGATACAAATTTAACTGTGCCATGCCAAATCAATTCTTGAGCTTCCAACTCATCATAACCAACAAAATTTTCTTGGGTAGATGCACCTCTTCCAGCTTGTACAACAGCATAAACCCCACTGTTCTTAAACTGTCTATGGCTCATTTCCTGTTCCTGTCATCAGTTCATTGGAACAAGTTTACAGAAATAAAAATACGTGGACTGAAAAAAAGTTTAGTGCTGACACAATGGGAAGAAGTAGTAAGTTATCTGTGAATGAGTCAACAGAATCCTACAGACCTCAAAATTAAGACTGGATGGTCAGTCACTCCAAGAGAAGAAAGTACAAAGGAACATAATATTTCCAACAGAAATTTGCTCATACACACTTTAAGCCAAAAATAAAGAAAGAGATCCTGAAATATGTAGTGAAAAGATGAGCCTTGTAAACAAATAGAATTGAGGTAAATAGTGGGAGGAAAATATACCTACTTATACTACAAGAAAGTTATAAGGGAAAGGAACAGTAGATTCTTCAGTTGATTAGAAGGATGGTATTAGCTGAGGATATCACTACATCTTTTTCAAGTCACATGGACAAAGCATCAAAGACAGAATGACTTCTTAAAGACTAACAATGTGAGATCAGTCTACACAAAAGACAGGGAAGAGTTCCGAAAAGTCAATGTAACTGCTAATAAAGTAGCACAAACAAATGTATTTAGGCTTTATTTAAGCATCAGCTAGTGCTTGCACATAGATAATATGGACAAAGGGATCCCTGGGTGAAGAATCTGGGGTCTGCAGTAAAAGTGTATGGTTCCAATGAGAGATTCTGAGTGTCTCTTTTTACAGAGCACTCATCTTCAAACTGTTTTGATCCACTATACCTATCAATAAAAAATTTTTTGAACATGGTCCACAAAGCCTGGGCCCTTGGAGTTAGTTCCTGAATCTGCTAAGCTCTGAAGGAGTTGCCTGATTTTCTGAGCTGATGCACACCCCTTGCTTCAGCTGGGATAAAACCCAGGGTGGGTTACTCTCTGCTGGAGACAGTGTAAGGCCAAGGGAGACACTAGGGAAGAAAAGTGACCTAGTAAGATTGATGTCTCCAGAGAAAACTCCACTTTCAGTGCTTAGATACCCACTGCTTGAGTTGATTCTCAAAGTCCCCTGCCACTGTTCGGGTGGATGTTTGCTAGGAAGCGTTTTCACTGTTCTTGGAGACTATGGAGGATTGAAAATTATTTATTCTAACAGACAACAGTTTAGACACAAAAATAACCATTTCCATCTGGTTGTAAATGAGGTACCAAACCTTTCATTAGAACACTTATTTTTGATTTAAAATACTAAATCATGAACTGAGCAAAAACAGCATCATTCCACCTTTTGACTGTTAAAGGTTTGACAGTTTAGGATACAGAATCAAGACATTTTTGGAAGCTGGAATTTCTTCTCTACAGCCTGTTCTAGTCTTAGAAGTGTATAATTTGTAATTTTTCAGTATGATTTGAAAAATGTAGTACTTCATGTTTTTTTCCCCGTTTAATAAAAGTCATGTGGTTTTGAGTTATGTAATGGTATATTTAATGTTTAGCAATAATGTGTTTTCATTTTAACTGCCATCTATCTGAAAGGCGCATCTAAGTGATTTCAAGGAAACTTTTTTAGCTGTAGCAATCTGGGAGAGATCAGCCTGTCACATAGCAAAAGTTCAATTTCCAGTGTGTTTACATGCATAGAGCAAAGGCAAAACCCTTTCTTCTTGTCTTTCCTGTGTGCCAGGGATCAGGAAGAATATTTGTACTTAGTAAGATTTCTCAGTTGTCTGGAGTAAAGAAAGGAAGTGGTCTCTGTATTTGTTCTTCTTAATAAACTTCTGTTTTCCTGAGTAGAAGTTTAAAAATCCATTGCAAATCAAGAATTTTCTCACTGTTGAGCAACATGCAATTCCAGGAAGATTAATGTAATCCATCAGATTCATTATCTTGTTCTTTGGATTAACAAATTTAGCTAAAATCTAATTTCTTAGTCCAATTTTATTTCCACTCCAGGAGTTTTCAAGGTTATACGGATTCAGATTGAAGACTTAAACTGAGGAACAGGAAATATGCTCTTAAATCTATTTTAATCTTGTCGTGCAACTTTACATTTTTAAATTTCTGTGGAAATACTAATTTTATTTTGGTGTTCACCATTGCTGCCTCTTTTTTTTTTTTTTTTTTGGCAAATACATTCATCCTGATATACTAGGACCAAGAGGATAGACTATACTGTACCAGTTTGAGTCAAGCGATGGTGTAATTTAATGTACACCCATTTAGGATCCTAATTTTTGCATTTCATTATACTAAAAAAATCATGGGTTCATTTTTATCAGAAGATTAATTTGTGTCAAGATCTAATTGGATTGAAATTGGAATTCAGTTACAATGCACAAATAACTTTAAATGTTTTTATTTGTTACCTATCCAGACTGTTGCTGGTAGCTTTACTTAAAGCTTAAGAAAATATTTTTTACTGAAAACTGAGTATTAAAAATCCATCTATACTTAGGGAATTGAACAGATTGTTTCTGTTTGTTCATGTCTTTTGGTATTTTAAACTAGCTTAATTTACACTCTCACATGTTATTTTTCTTAATGTTTTGTAAAAGAAAAATGAACTTTCCTGGCTTTTCAGCCCCCAGTTGATTTCTCAGCTTTCAGTGAACAAGTCTTTGAACTGAACTAGTTGAAGAAACCAAAACATTTTCCTGTATTAAGAAAAAAGGCTCCTGTTGTCAAAATATGATTCCTGTTTTAACAAGCCACGAATCTAGAAGTTTGGATAGTGGGTTATGTGGACTTAGTGGTTTGCTTTAAAGTGCCAACTGAGAACCTGTACTACTTGCTCTTTTCAAGCTGATTTTTAAACAAGTTATTTAAAAAACCCCAAAGGGAATATGCTTCTGCACTTCAGCTGCTCTGGTTTACAGTCCAACAGAAGTTTAAATTACCGATATTTGTAACTTTTCCTACATGTCCCGTGACAGCAGCAGTGGCTGATGAAAGGAGCAGGTACTGAGTAGGTTACATGTATACACATTACACTGAAAACAGTAAAAATGTAATCTCCCTCACACTGCTCCTGGAAGGTAGGTATCCATAATTTCATTATATTCTTTCTGCCTAGAGGTGAGTGTGCTTTCTTCTAAGCTAAGTCTAGGGTTTGGGTTTTTTTCTCTTCATTGTAGACCATGAGAATAGATTTAGGAAGCCCATTACACACTGAAAGTCTTGGTTTGGTCAAAATTTAGATTAGAATTAGGGTGAAGGTATTCAGGTACTAAATGGTACAAATCCTGATTTGTAAAACCAGCCCTAGACTGACCACTCCAGTGTCTCTTCAGCTATTCATAAAGAAGATTAAACTTAGTCATTTCAAGGGAGATGCCCTGTTCAGGTTTTCTTAAAATGCAGCCTGCATTAGGCTTTGCTTTTTGCCCCCTGTCAGGTCATCCTCTTGCATTCTCATAATACTACTAGCTGAATTAAGTTTTATTTTATTTCTCTTTGTAAATCTCTACTGCCAAACAGTTTACAGCAGGACCCAGCCCTGAATATGTGTGGAGTAACCCCAGGAGATGAATGGCTGTCCCTCTGTTTCACAATGAAATGTCTGTACTCCTGTACATGGGGTGCCTGCATTGTACTGTGAACCCCCTCTTCCTTCCTTCTGTGTTCCACTTCTGTCCAGGGAGCCTTCCTGCTTTCAGTCTGAGTACACCCGGTAAGTATGTAACATTGGTTTCTTTTTTTTCCCACAGCTCCCTTTGAATTCTCTCCTTTAATGCCTGGAGCTCTTTTCAGTCACCTATTCAGTCAGCAGAATTTATGACTACATACTGCTTTCCCTTAAGTTTTTCCTGTAGGTGTGTTTAAAGAGTGGTTTGAAGGAAGTCGGGTTAGTGATTCTTGCTCTTTTTATGAGGAATAAATGCCTCCCATTCACAAAAAAAAAAAAAAAAAAAGGAAAAAGAAAAAAGGAAAAAAATGTTCTTCCCTCTCTCCCTATTCCCAGGGGAAAAGCCTGCATCCTTTGCTGTGTTTCCTATGGGAGGGCTCTTTGGAGAGGTCGAAAAAACACAGGAAGATTCACCATCCTTCATAATAGAGCTGCTGAAGCCTTTTTATCCTAAACAACAAAACCTCTTTACTGCCTTTTTCGCTCTTGCCTGCGCGTAGAAGCAGGGCAGAGTTAGAGCTCTGTGCTTCCGCTGCTGAGGAGAAGCGGGGGCAGCTCTGCCCCGCTCCCAGCCTCCCCGGACAGGGTGCGCGGTGCTCCCCCGGCCGCTCCCGGGGCTGCTCCTGCCGTTCGGCCTCTGGCCACGGGGCGGCGCCACAGCACCGCGCTTGGCTCGCCGGGGGTTCCCTGTGCCCTCCTCGGCTGGGGCCCCGCTCTCCGTGCCGAGGGGCGGCCTGGGGGCAGGGCCGGGGGTTCCCTGTGCCCTCCTCGGCTGGGGCCCCGCTCTCCGTGCCGAGGGGCGGCCTGGGGGCAGGGCCGGGGGTTCCCTGTGCCCTCCTCGGCTGGGGCCCCGCTCTCCGTGCCGAGGGGCGGCCTGGGGGCAGGGCCGGGGGTTCCCTGTGCCCTCCTCGGCTGGGGCCCCGCTCTCCGTGCCGAGGGGCGGCCTGGGGGCAGCGCTGGCGGAGGGGACACCGGGAGCCGCTGATGGCCGCGCCGTTGGGCCTTTGCCGCTTCCTGGCGCGGCGGTTCCGCGGCTGCTCGCGGTGCCCTGCTCTGCTCCCTGCGGCGTCGCAGCCGTCGAGCCCGCGGTAAGGGAATGCTGCGAGCTCCGGTTGCAGCCCTGCATTTGTACTGGGTTACTTACCCGGCGGCTGGGCGGAGAGAAGCCGAATAGGATAGCGTGTCTTCTCTGGGAAGCTTGTCACGTCGCCCCACACTGTACTTGGGCGCTGCCTTCAGCCACCACCATCTCTCAGGGTACCAACCACCTCCTGCCAATCAATTCTGCATCGTGTTTTGATGCCACATTCAGAAATCTGGAAAAGCTTTTCAAAGTAATGTCTTTAAACAATCTTCCTTTTCATCTGAGATTGGCAGACACTTAGTGAAGATCAGTCCAGGATCCCAAGGGGGTGAAACAACTGTGCAGCTGTTTCACGCTGATCATGGTACAGACTCATAGAAATACATGTGATATGAATCTGTTCCTGTAGCTCTACGGGAAGACAGCTGGGAGAGCCTGATTCTTCACTATGAATGCAGTAGAGCATATGACTGTTGGCTACTCTGGGGACCAGTGCGCACTGAAAGGTACAGTGGACACCTTTGAAAATCATTGTCTTATGGTTTCACTCCATTAAAGGCCACCATTTTGCTAAACAGAGATGTAGGGAAGCTCTAGTCTGCCTGCTGGCATCAGCTTAGCGTACAGCAGCTAGCTTGGTGGCAAGGCAGGAGGAGTTGCTGGTCAATGGTCATGTTAGGCAACGTGGCGAGGGAATCCTTGATTACAGTTTGGTCCTTTTTGTAACTGAGGTAGGGAACTGATCAGGCCTTTGCAGCTAAAGGAAGTTGAGTAGAAGACAAGCTAACATAAAATGCATTGATAAAAGGTCTTTCTATTGCACAAAAAAATGTTGGTGCTCAGGCTTCACAAGTCACAATCCCACAAACTCTGTCTCCAGTGACATTGCCCAGATGGTGCAGCTCAGAAGAGTTCCTGCCTGGTGCTGGCAAAAGGGCTGAGCTCAGAGCTGGCTTTAGCCCAGTGCACTCTTTGGCTTCTCAGACCTGAGTTGCTCTGTGGATCATGAGGGAGTGTGGAAGCACCTGGGAACAAACACATCCCTGGACACTAGTGGAGAGTATAAAAAATAGATGGCATGTTAGCAAGAAAGCAGCTTAGCAGTTGTGTTATTGAAGAGCATGTACTCGTAGTTGCTTGCATAGAGGTTGATAGCTCAAGCAAGGTTGTGAGTGGCTTCCTGTAACCTGTCCAAACAGCACTGCCCTCTACCTGTCTTGCTTTCTGCCTCAATGGAAGGTTTTGTTCCCAAACCCTTGCTGTATAGCCATGTAGTAACACATGGTCATGGAAATGCTGAGTATTCAGCTGCAGCAGAGTAGCAGAATTCCTTCATCTCTTGATGGAAATGCCAAAAGCTGCAGAGACTACAGCAGTGAGGAGTGGGAAGGGCAGTTTGTGGCTTCAAGCTTCCTACATTCCTACCTGATGACACCAGTCTATATAGTTTTGAGGCCCCCCAGGAAATTGAGAAAGATGCTGAGAGATTGAAGTCCAGAGTACAGATTTCTATTCAGGGGATAAATCTCACAGGAAACTCTTTTACTGTCTGGTGCATGAACCCTGATATCCTGCAATCCTGTAGTATCTTTCTCAGAGCACCCCAAAGTACTTAGCTATGTTTTTAAACGTCCCTCTCTCCTACAAGTTGGTTCAGAGTTTAAAGTCCTGACTGACTGATGGGAGCCCCAAGGCATAGAACTAGGTTACATGATTGTTGCAAGGTCATACTAGTTTATCAGCTCCCATTTGCTGGCTTAAAACTTTGAAGGTTTTACAAAGCTTCAGAGCTTAAATCCCTTTTCAATTCTCTGGCTCTGTGATTTTCGCCTTTATTTTTTTTAATGTAAACCTATTAAATCTCCTGTGGGCAGCCTTTTCTGTTTGTAAAAGATCACATAATCTAACTCATGGTGGGAGGAGACTTCCAAAGCTGTACATGCTAGACAAAAATCCTGCTGAGTTTTGTGTATTTATTTAACCTCTGCAGAACCTAACACATGCAGAAAGTACTTTTGTCCTATGTCTGAAAACAACGATGTGCTTGTGAACCACATGAGGATCCATTGGCCCTTCTGGTCCATTAGTTACCACAAGTTAGTGTTAAACAACATTCAAAATGAGAAAATCCTTTTAAATAAGCAAGTCATGGGTCTTAGGAAATCTCTGAGTTACTGATACTAGCTTGTGTTCCATTTGGGCATTTCTTTGCTGTTTCAAGGACCGTGAGATCACCTGGAGAATATTCAACCTGGATATGGGATGGAAGGCTGTTGTGATAAGAAGCGACGCAGATTCCCCAGGCAGGTGAAGGGAGAGCCGCCGGTTATCAGTTGACATAGTTTTAAGGCATAACAAACATAATTCAACCAACCACCACATACCACGATGTGAGCATGTCACATGCTGCTGTCATGCAGCATGTTTTTCTCATGTTTTTCTACCCCTAATTCAGCTGTGTCTCTTTCCCATAGTCCTTTTCTACTTAGCTGAAATAACAGGCCTGAGGCATGATTTTACAAAGGCAACAAAGCCTTCATTTTATAAGGTTTTACCTATATGCAACAGAAGACTGCTAGGAAGGCTGCAATTTCCTATTAATACTGTTTGGTGGTGCCTTTGAGAAAGACAGTATCACCACATATCTCTTCTCTTGCACTTCTCCTATTCCAAACCATGCTGTGACTGCATCCTGCCCTGTCTTTGTATGCCAGAAGTCAAAAAAGAACAAGGCAGTAATGGAAAATCTGATATGGAAGTCAGTTGCTAAAGAATAGGGATATAATTAATGCCAGTCGACATAGTTTTATGGAAACTAGGTCTTGTCAAACAAACTTGATCTCAAGAATGTAATCTCAAAGAATGGATTGTTAAAGGCAATTGTATAGATGTGAGGTACTTAGACTTTCATAAAGCATTTGACTTAGTTCTGCATGATAGTCTGGCTAAAATTTTACTATTACGCGATATCAGTAAAGTGCCTGTTAAATGGATTAGGAGCTGGTTAGTGAAGAGAGCTCAAAGACATCATCTGTGGGAAGTATCACTGAATGAGAAAGTGTCCAGGGGATTTGGCAAGAACTGATATCAACTTCAGTGCTATTCAACAGGTTTGTCCATGATTTGGAAGTAACTATAAACCATAGCTGAGTGTTAAGTTTTGCAATGTCATAAGATAGAGAAATAAATAATGAGAAATACTATAATACAAAGTGATTAGCATCACAGGGAAAGTTAATTCTAACAAAATGTGTATTAGAAGTCATATTCAAAGTAATACACTTGGGAGCAAGTACTGTATCTTTCAGTCCTCCATTTTGTAGCTTTCTATTTAAAAAAAAAGCAATTGCATTCCTTAGAGTTGACCACAGGAGCAGGAAGTGGGAGTGATCTGTAACCTACATATATGGCACTGACAGACTGCTAGCAGAATGTCACATATAGCTCTAGTATATAGTTTTTGAAGGAATGTAGAAAAACTGAAGAGAGCAAAGCAGAGGAACCAAGATGACTTGGAATGAGAAAATAGAGCTCAGTTAGTTTCAAAAACATTGAGAATTGTTGTGCAGAAATACCTTAATGGAGAAAAAAATGCCAGGTGCACTTTTAACCCTGCCCCCCCCCATGATCAGAGGATCATTTCAGAACAACAGGAACCACCATCTGGAACCTAGAACAGTTTCTATTAAAACTGCTAGAGAAATTTATATTAAAATAAGGTACATTTCTTTCAATAGAAGAATGAACAAATATTGGAAATACTTAAAAGGATGCTTTTTATTTTGCATATCTTCAGGATCTCTCCAATGCCTTAACAAAAGAGTCATTTTAACTCATTGTCATTGGGCTCAAAGTGTAATTTTGTGGTCCGAAACATAAAGGAGGGCATCCACATGGTCTTTACTCTCTTAAGTATGATTCTGTGAACACGGTGCTGAAGTTTCCTGTTGGCTAAGCATCCTCTTTGTCCTTGCATCGTATGAGGTTATAGGCACCCTTGCTGTGTTTCACTGTGCCAATATTCAAAAAGAACAAACTGCATGACCAGGTGATATATTGTGTATAGTTATACACACACTCTGTATATGTATATAACTTGCAAAACCCCATCATTCTTCCATCTTGTGCTCCCAAGCCATGAGTGTGTTTCTAGCCATGAGAAAAAGCCTTCTGTTAACAGCTTAGTCTGCATTTCCAACCTGCTGCCTTCAGTCAGGTTGCTAAGTCAGGCAGCCTGCTATATTCCAATCTTGTTTTCTGGCCCCTCCACCTACACCTAGAGCTCCTGACTGTTCTGGAGACTTTGGTCCGTACTGCTCTATTTCTCTCTTCTTCAACATAGAATTTAGGTAGATTATTTCTGGCCTTATCTATTGGTAGAAGTCAATGTGGGGAGCTGTGAAAAATGAAAAGGGTGCTAAGGAAGTCTCAGTAGGTCCAAGTAAGAAAATGCTCTGCTGTGTCCCCTTTCTTTGCACCTATGAGTCTGCCGATACAGGGCAGGGGCAATATTGGAAATACTCAGAGGCCCTGGACAAAAATTAATAGGCAAAGATGGGAACAGGCACAGGAAGATATGATATAGAGGGGGCAGAAAGAACAGTATGAGGAGGCTGATAGGAGGTCTTTCTAATATTTTTTTTTTATTAGAAGATTTCAGGAGAATAAGAAAAATTGTTTGCAGCCAAAGCTGCAGTTTTGAAAACCCAGAGGCTTAGGTATCTCATGAAAGAACTGCAACACCATCCTGTTTCTTTTTCATAATGGACATTTCATTATGTCCTCTCCTCCTGTTTTGTGCTTCCAGTGGAGTTGGGTTCACTGAGCTGAGGCAACAGCCGATGCTATTGTAAATACTCATGCTGCATCCCTGACAGTACCCCTGCATTCCCACAGTGGTTGTGGCCAGGGTCAGTGACCCTTGCAACAGCTGTGTGCCCTTTATCCTTGCCTTCATTCTCTGTAATGGCACTACCACTGATTTAATAGCATTAATGTTTAAGCCTTTCTCAGATCATTCTACTTCCATGGGCCCTCTTCTTTTATCTTAATTTGGCTGGAAGAAATGGCAGCTTTTCTTGCTGTTTGCTAACGAACCTGCCTAGAGCAACTTTGCAGTTGACAAGGAAAACGATGTGTCCGTGGCACAGAGCAAAGCCTGCCAGTGTCTCTGCAGACCAAGACTTTTTCTCAGATAGGTTTCGTATTCTCAAATCCCATGACTTATTTTGTGAGTCATATTTTTTTCTGTTCCACATGTGATTAAATCAGCACTCTGTAAAGCTTTGTCAGAGGAAAAGAAAAATGTCTGGCTTGTAGGATAGACACTGTCGAGCTGGTCAGGATTCTTATGTGGGATACTGCAAATATTTACTGCAGAAAATCTTGACCTGGACTCTTCCACAGGCTCGTGCAGTTGTAGGACTGTAGCAGCTGTAGGACTGAGCCCTTGCCAAAGAAGCACTTACTAATTCACACAGAATAAAAAAGTTCCAACAGGAGAGACTGTTCCCAGAAGAAGAAGAAGAAATTACACCATTCAAGGTATTTAGCTATGCTGGGGAAGAGCCAAAGTCAAGTTTCAGGTCCAGAAAAGTAGACCAGGAACTCAAGCCCAAATGCTTTATATCCCATGTAGGTTGCCTTCTACATGCAGGCTTCTGTGCTGCCCAAAGCAAATTTAGGGAGCCTTCTTTAGCAAATGTTTCCTCAAGACAGTGAATTCCTGCAAAACACATAGATTCAACAAACTGAATATTTCCCAACAAAGCTGGTTATGCCAAAGACACAAGGAAAAGAACCCCACAGCCCATAAGCAGTTCTGTGGATGAGATGCTGATAAGTAGGTAGAGAGGGAGAGGTTAGGGAGGTAATTAGTTGCCCAAGCATGGGCAGACTTGTGGCAACTGCTTAACCCATGTCTCTCTTTTGAGTTCCTGCAACTGTCTTTTGTGTTTGGGCTGCAGCATGTGGCAAATGAACAAATTTTGTTTGGAATCATAGGGAAGATTGGGAGGTTTAAATCATTCTCTATTGAATGCAGTGTATGCCTGCAAAATTCCACACTCCCTTTGCCTCTTTGCTTTCTCTGTACAGGAGGAATGGAGCTATGTTTTGGTGTGTGGTGTTTTTATGTGCAGACATGAACTTTGGGATTTTAGCTTGCATGCAAACAAATCCTGCCATTAAATTTGCTCTACTTTTCGTGTTTTCAATGCTGTTGTTTTGGAGCTGTTGCTATGACTGTTTGTTTCAGATTCATGGCTGCTTCTCCTTTCTGCCCACTTGGACCAGGGCTGCCAATCAGTGCTATCAAAAGACATCTGAGTAGATCTTTAATTCTTCACCTTACTCTTCCTAGAATTATTGTTGTGCTTGCTTGTAACTGGAAGGATGTGTTCTCTCCAGACCCTAGGTACTGCATCATGTAAGTGCAAGGTCACTTCTACAGCACTGGTTTTCATCCAGCTCCACTACTGTTTTGTAGAGCATTCTGTAATAACTGCTTGGCCTTTGGAGTGAGATAGTCCCAGTCTATTGCCAGTGGACATCTGGATCAGTCATGGCTGGCATTGACCAGCCCCCTTGACAGTAGTCTTGGCTAAGAAGCCAGGAGTTGAACAGACCATTAGATAATTAGAATCTACTGCAGTGAATTGCAATCAAGGAGCCTAAAGAAATGGATGCAGAGGGTCCTCTTGCACTCATAGAAGTAGTAAGTCCAAAGGAGTAAAACTAGCTCTGAAAATGTTGTTTTCTCTGACACAACCCTCCATGTGTATTGCAAGCTTTTGCTGAGTTTCCTGACCAACTACTATCTACTTCTGGTGGGACTTGCAAAGCAGAGGGTTTATAGGAGACAGGCCTGGATCTTTCTGTGGCTTGTTCACCATCCATATAAGAGTTAAATGTTTCAATTGCAGAGTTTTCTATTGCTAGTTGAGGAATCAGAGAGAGTATAGTTCTAAAGTTTAAGCTGAACTTTAAGATCTCTTTTCTCTGTTCTCCAGGTTGAGAACAAAAGAGTGGAGGGTCTTATAAGTCTGAAAATCTGACACTGAAGTTGTTGTTATTCTAAGGAAACAAAGGGGATGGGAATTGATCATAGCATCTATATTCAACTCTTTTAATTTTGCCAGTACTTTTAGTGAGAAATCGCAACCTTTTCCATTTCCCCTCTGCTCTCTTGCTCTCCTGTGAAAGTGAACCAGACTTATAGCTGGCCCTACACACTTAGAGAAGTTTGAAACTTAACACTGTAAAGTGAAGCTGGATTTTCTTTAAATATTTCCTTTTAGCAAAGACACTCCTAAATCAGAGGTGTTTGTGTTTATTGTTTGCAGCTCCTCTGATAAACTGTGATGAAATATAGTCCCTAGTCAGCAACAGCCTGTCTGAATGGCCTTTAATGAGGCTTTGGTGTGGAGTGTTTTAAGCCTTTGTCTTCATAATCAGAGGCTTTGCCTGTGCTGTGTTAGCACCATTTCACAGGCCAGAATCTGTGTGAAGAAACTAAGCACCTTATTACTGCCTGGTAACATGTAGAAACCCTAATCCAGAGGGAGACCTGACTAAGAGGCCCAAAATTTATTTGGACTCAAACGTCAGGACACTTGTGTTAATTATGATGTCTAACAGTTAAGGCAGTAGTTTATAGTGCACTTTTCTCTCTGCATCAGTCCTGTGGTATATTTATTTCCTTTACTGATGGTTTTGACTGGTACAGAAACTGCTAATGGATTTCTGCAAGGAAGACTTCACGCTCCAGATATAATGACCTCCCAAAATGAATTATCACTTTTGTTTTTACAGTGACCTATGACAGAGACATTATTTTTACTTTAATTTGGGGCCTATAACAAGGGAGTTAAACAGATTTCAGGACTGTAGTTCAAACAGGTACCTGAGTGATGGAAGTCCAGTGAGGAATTCCAACTGTTGGTGAATCCTTGGGGAAAGGTTACTTCTGGCATGACTTCCATTCAGCACTCAGAGGACTGCAGTGACAAGCCCTTGCCAGATTTCAAGATTCTAGTTTAGGGAAAATACAATACTAAATTTAGGAATGGTGTTTCTAAATCTGCCAAGCAAGACAGAGGAATTCATGGTGCTTGCCTGGGATCACAAAGAAAGTCAATATTGGGGGTGGAGTATTGTGACTGCAGGCCTTTGCTTAGGCTGTGTGTCTCCCGTATAGAACTGTATAATCTTGTCTCCCTGGGACACTGACTAGTAAATGCTTCAGAGTTGCGAGCAGACTGTTAGGGCGATCCTCCAACCAGGCAAAATCTGTGCCATCCAACCCTATGGAAGCTAACTGCAAGCTGAAAGATTCTATGATTACATTGTTACCTATAGTCTATTCCACTATAAAAGAGATTAAAATATTACTTTAATACACCTGATCCCCTGAAATACTACCAGGCATTTGAACATCATTCTTTCTGTACGTAGAATATTTTTCTCATGAATCTTGCTGATTTCCCCTCATTCTTGATTCTCTCTTCTGTTTGTCACATATCATTTCAAGAGCTAGCTCCATCTCTGACTGCAGCTATTCGTTATCAGCCCCTTTGCCTTTACCACTTCCATTTGTAATTTAAACACCCTAATTTAATAGGTTTGTCTCATTATTTTGATTAATCATATTAACTCATATTAATTAAGAGATGGATTTAGGTAATGACAGAGGTTAATGGAGTCAGTTTTCACTTTTCCCTGGGTTTTCAGGGAAGGGGGGACTCGGGTAGGAGGGGAAAATAGAAGGAGAGTCTAGAAAGAGTGAAAAAGAGAAACTGTTGGGGGGGAAATCTCAGTTAGCAATCAGAAATTCCCTGCTAATTGAATGTCTGATTTTATTAATGATGAAATTTATAAAGGTCCTTAAGAAAAGAAAAGAATTTAGCCAGTTCAGCAGTTAAGTGTGAATATTAACTAACTCCAAGATAAAAGTTAAAATATCCATTTTCTTTTCTTTTCTCTAGTTCTTTAAATAAAAAGCTCTCTTTGACACTTCATCCCATTAGAGCTTTAGCTTCCTTTGGCATCCATTGCTAAATGTCTGGAGACTGCACAGAGAATGTAATGTCCTGTATGATTTAAGAAATGCTGACCCTGGAGGGCAGAAAGTTAATACATGGATCACCTGAGTGCTTATTTTCCTTGGTGCTTTCTCTCTGATGAGGCTTGGGTAAGTGGAAGAAGGTTTCCAGCTCTGCCCTATACTCCGTCTCTACTCTGTCATGCTTGTTTCCCTGAGGCTCTAGAAAACACAAACCACAAGCAGAGTGTCAGATCCAGACTGAACTTTGTGTCAGTGCTGTGGGCTACATTTCCATCTCCACAAAGGCATGGGGAATCCTTTGCTTATCCAAGACCTTCGTGGCAGGGTCTCATGGTTATTACTCCCGGGCCTGCCCAGACTGCTCCTAATTTGTCTCTTTCCTATTTGTACCAATGCTATATAGGCACAGAATCCCATTTCAGGAGGGGAACTCTATAGCCCTACTGCTGTTGTGCAAAAGACAGCATGAGGGCAAGTCAGTGCATGAGGGCAGGTCTTCCATCCTGTGCTCCATGACACTTCAACTGAGCTGCTTCAATGAATGTTTGAACAGAAAGTAATTTTGGTGCTGAAGTCAGTTGGTAGTGAAGTGTGGGGTAGCCGTGCAAGACCCCAGAGCAGGCAGTTAGCCTTTTTCCTTACCGGAAAAGACATTTCCATGACTATAGTAACATTCCAATAGTAATATTTTTGGTAATATTACAATGGTAATGGTATACAAAATTTAGAGAGGTAACCATACAGGAAGAAAATCTGTTATGTAAACCCTAAATTAACAAACACAAGTAAACACTTTGTACAAATTGTCACAAATCTGACTCAAAAACAATTAGAAGAAAGGAGTTGTTTTGTGAACAAACTGTTACCAGAAATATTTTAACAAAGTTGACATCTTTGTATACACTCTTCCAGCAAATATTGCTGTTGAAATGCAGTACCCACAGGTGACTTGTGAAAGGCAGCCAGTAAAGTTTGTAAGACCATGTTCTAATTTGAAGTGTAGTGCATGATCAACCCAAAGATTATATGGCAATAAATTACAAAGCAAAACACCAGGAATATGGTGGCCATTTCCTGTACAGTGCTCGGGGAAATACCCTTTAAGTGAGGCCAATTGTAGTAATTTTATTTGTGCTAAATTGGTAGAATATATTGTCTGTGGAAGGATGCACAGTACCTCTTGAGTATCCAGATTGTGCATCTGTGGGACAGTCCCTTGATCTCAGCTACTTTAAACTAAAGTTTCCAACATAGACAGTCTCATGTGAGTTTTTAATTTCATCCAGCTGAAATGCTGATACCTAACCTGACTGCTACTCAGAAAAAAATTAATATGTATTCCAGAAGTTGGTTATTTTCTGGTGATCTCTCAGTAAAATTGCAGAAGTCTAAAGTGAAATTTTTCCATAATCAGTATTTCAGAGCGGATGAATGAAACACATTTCTGTTCAAAAGGGACTTGAGAAGTTGAAATCTGATAGACTAGAGACTTACTGACCTTTTTTGTGACTTTGATGAGAACAATCAAAAATCAATTTTGCTTTATGTATGATGTTCCAAAAGGTAAAAATATACCACATTTCAAGATTGTTGCCAACTCAGGAATGTTGTCAGTCTGTTTCTATGAAGTTAGAAAACACTATAAAATTAACGTTCTTTTTGTTGTTATTTTGTTTAATCTTTGCCTAATATAAGTCAACTAAGGAATGGTTTCTGTGCAAAATGGCAGGTGTCCTGAAAAGTGGAGAACCGCAAATTTGACAGATACAGTTGGTATTCCCAGTTTATTATCTTTTGTCTTGCATATAGAAATATAAGCCTGTAGGACTTGTATTTGAAAAGCACGAGCTTCAGAAGAGAGAGAATTCTGGGTATGTAACATTAAGGGACTTCAGAAATAGATGACTGGAAACATCTGAATGCAGCCTGACATTATGAAATGACCCAGCAAAATTTCTCTAAATTCGGAATTAGAACAATATAACTGGCAGCATGTTTTTGTTCAGAGAGCTAAGGTCTTGTTCAAGCAGGGAAAGCCTTTCAGGCAGACTTTGTCTCTGCGGAATTTTCCTTCGTGGTTGCTGACCCATCACAGATGCCTCTCTACCTGGGAGTATTTCTAAAACTCCAGTCTCTGAAACTCTGCTTTCCCTTGAAGAATTCTTATTTTATTAAAGCATACAAAGCTTTTATCTCTTCAGAAAAGCTTGAAACAGTAGAATATTAATGGCTCAGAAAATGTAAAAGCCTGGCAGAAAAATCCAATACATGTATATGCATGTATAGATAGATAGATAGATAGATAGAACACATTCAATAGTACCTTGTAATGTTTTAAGACATTTAGAGGATTATTTTGGAACCCAGCTCACACCTGAAGTCTTTTATTTGGCAAAACAGTCAATGATCTCAGTGAAGGTTCAGATGGACAGAGGACATCAGGTACAACATTTTCATTGTGGTATTGGGAGGACTGAAATACTCCTTTTTTGAGACTCCTAATGGATACTATTTGAATTAATAAGTGTCTAAAGGGCAAGTTTAAAAAAAAGCTTGACTTTAATGGTTAGGGTTTTTTTTCACACTCCATCATTATAGTTTGAGGTAGAGATTTTTTTTAATTATTGGTAGACATACAACCAGAGATTTGCATACTGAGGAAAAGTATTAAATAGGCAAAAGCAGATTGTAGTACTGGACTCTGACTACAAATAAAGATTGGAAAAAAATAAGAGCACAGAAAAATTGTGTAAATAGAATATTTTTCACCTAAATAAAACCCCATGGTAGTTTAATACTGATTTTTCTTATGTTGAATTTACACTAATCCTGATTTTCTTGTGTTGAATTTACACCAGATGAAAGTCAGTGGAGTTGCTGCACAGTGTACAGTAGCACAAGGTTAGCACCAAGTGCTGTATCATAAAATATTACGTGTAAGTTTATACATGCTTCTTTGTGGGTGCACTGTATCTCTTTGTCTATGCATATTCAAGTGTATATATTTCAAAGCTGCTGTCTGCATAATTCACTTCCAAACCCAGCATGCGTTCATTTTCATAACTTTTTGTTCTATTACAATATTAATGGGACTATCAATGGGAAAGGACAAGAGAAGCATTTTTAATGTTTATCTGACAGTTGCAAATTTCACTTGAGGTTGTTTACTGGGATCTGATTGTTGGCAAAGAGGAGTAGGAAAGGCAGCAAGATGAATGGGATCACAAGAAGAAGAGATGTATTTGTGGGTCCTCTTAGCACCATCTAAGAGTAATAAAAAGTCCTGTTTTACCCCTCCTTTACCCAGTCTTCAGTTTAAAACACAAAAAAATGAGGGATTGTTTTAATTAACTTCTATTTAATCCAGGTGGCCTGTTCAAAGTGAAACACAATGCATTTAAATATATGAAAAATAGGTGTATATGTATATTCTCATCCAGTATCTTTTCCCTAGTGGGGAAAATGCCTGCAAATAAGAGAGAGTTTGTGGACTTGTGGATGAATCTGCAATGTGGTGTCAAACTGTGTACCAAATTACTGTCAGAGCTTGTCTTTTTTGACCTTCAGTTCTTGGACTATCGCAAGCGAGGCTTATTTCTTTATGGGGAGAGCTAAACCTTTTCCCAATTTTCCTCTGCAGTTTTATGAACCTGGGCATTGCACGTCCAAATTTTCTGCTCTGCAAAAAACCTTACCTCAGGAAAAAAAAAGCGCCCCCAAACCAACAAATAATCTTGGAATTCTGTTTGTATTTCTGTTTATATTTTAAAGTATTTAAGTATGAGTTTTTCAACTAGAAATTCAGAGAGCCTAATTTTCAATGAAACAATGTTTAAGAACAGAATCAAAAATTTGTAGACTACAGGTAGCACAAAAATGGTAGTATGGTAGCCTAAGAGTATTGTGTTCCACTCTGGTCACCTCTGTCAGAGACTACTGCAGAAACAGAAGAATTTCAGAGCTAGGTGGCAGGCTGAGTTGTTTGGAAAAACAGGCTGTTTATCTGTAGTGGTGGTGTGAGGGGAAAGTTTAATTTTTCACACAAAATGAAATCCATTTTAACTAGTTATATAGATTTGAACTGCTAAATCCTCCTTCCTGGGAGTTACAGCTCATATGCTTCTCTTTCTGTCTTCTAATTAGGCTGGGCTTTTTTGGTGGACTGTGTCTCCTTTGATGCACCTTGACTGATCCACTAAGAAGCTTTCGTGAGGACTTAGGCCACCACTACAGAGCACTGTGGCAGATCTTTTTTTCAAATAAAGTATATGAAGTTTCTACAGGAAGCAGAAACTTTCCTCAAAATTGTAATTATGTCAAAGATAATTAATTTGGAGGAAAGCTTGCAAGAATTTTCATTTGTCAGTGTATAAAATAATAATTGTCATAGTACATAGTACACATATTCTTACTATGTTTTATCAGTGGGGAAAAAATAAATTTGGAAAGGGGCAGATACAAAACCTTTGTGGGGGAAATCAAACAGTTGTACAAAATGGGGTAATGGATGGCTTCTACCATTTGCTGTCTTTTGGCAAAGCAGTTCTCAGACAGAGTTAGACTGCTTTGTCCTGCACTGAAAATACTGTGGTAGAAATAGATGTATCACAGGCAGTACGTGGGAAAGACAGCTTGGATGGATAATGAGGGAATTTCACAATGAACCAGTCAGCCAAAACAGTGACCTCTCTGAGATTCTCTTCTGAGCCTGCCTGATCTATGAGCATTTGGGCTGGATTGTTTTGGTAGGGACTTCCTTTTCTGGTGTGCGGTCCTGCCTTTCCTGGATCCCTCTCTTTCCCGTTCTGTGAGCTGGGGAGAGCCATGGAGGCAGACAGTGTAGAGTCATGCACACAGTTCAGCTGCTTTGGAAACTGTCTTGTGGGAAAAAGGGGGGAGGTGAGAAAATGCTTCACTGCTGCTTGTGACAGGGATCCCAGAGAGACACAGAGACATCGGTGGAGTCTACACATCACTGCCCATTAACTCCACTCACTGTTTATCAACTGCCAGCATTAATTTCTGTTCAGTGTTATGTTTGGGTTAATTACAGTTAGGTTCCTTTCAGTAGTTAGGTTAATTACAGTTGTGTATTCCCTGTTGTCACTGCCCCTAAAAGAGGGTCTGATCCTGGCTCTGTTTCCTGCCTGCAAAGTCCAAATTCAAACTGGGACTAAGGTGGTCTGGGCCAGTGCTTTGCTAAAAAGCCAGTGGAGCATCAACCGTGTTGCAGGTGTCTTTACCAAAGGCTTCCCCAGCACTTTTAAATCAATCCAGATTTAGTGTGTCTCTGTTCAGAGATCCTTCCATGCACTGTACACAACAGGCAATACAGGCTTAGCTATTCACTTACCCCTGGAATCCAAGTGCAAGATCTCTCTCTACAGTGCCACTGGTGCCTGACTACCTTGAGAGCCAAAGTCTCCTTATTTGGAAGGTCTCTGCAGGAAGAGTCCTACCCTTTAGTTTAATAGTGAAATTGTTGGTCTGGTATCGAAACATCTATTAACTGGCTGCCAGGGCCAAACCTGCTGTAATTTCCCCCCAGTTTGCCACAAACTGGCCTTTGGATTCCAGTTCTTTGTAGCGAGATGGACTCAGCAATCTACCACTATAAAGGCAGCATCAGCAGTGCATTTATCTCTGGCATGGAAATGTCTACATCTTCAGTCCCAACCACTGAATCTTTCTAACCTGATTCTTCTGGTAAGAAATGAGTGTTCTTTGGTCAGGAACACAGCCCTCTGTGCAGGAGACAGTCTCATCTGTTGGTCTAACCATTGAACTGAAAGCCCCTGTTTAAAAACACAAGTCCCTCTTCAGTGCAGTCAAGTCACTTGACTTCACTGTCCCAGCTTTTTCCTTTGGGGGAAAGGATTCAGCTCCTTCTTGCAAAGCAAGGGCTGAGGAATGCAGCTGACAGATTGACGAGTGGGAATGGAGTAGGCTCATTTTTTCCTCTTGGCTGTACCTGATTCTGTTCTAAAGGCCCCTGTGGTAAAAAGAACAATCCAGGGGCAGACACCGCTCACAGCAAAGGTGGCAAATTTTTGGTAGCCTTTGGAAAAAGCTCTGCTGAAGTGCTTTCAAAAGCTGCTTTTATGGAAGAAGATAATACATAGGGAAAATGGAGAACAGTTATGTGCTGAATTCTGCTGTACTAGAACAGGGCAGTGCTCCACAATGCTGATAGGAGGTTGGTTTAAAGCAGATAAACTTCTGTGCCTGGCTGCTGGGGGCTGTGGCACCTGAGAGCACTAGGATGTTCAAGGAGGGACTAAGCAAATTTGTGGATAACAGACTCATTAAATGGGTGCCAAAGAGAACTTGAGGAACTACTGCTGAATGTTACAGCTCTGAAGGAAGAAAGCAGCTGCCAAAGGTGGATACCGAAGAGATAGTACATGGCTCTGCTTAGCTTGCTTTGTTTTATAGTGTTGTATGTGACAGAAAACTGGTGTGGCAGGACTAAACGTGGGTGGCCTGCAGACAGAATTACCAGAAGAGACTGTGATCCCAGTGGCCTACACAGGTTTTACATGAAAGCGAGTACCTCTACTGGCTCTCAGGTGGGTGTAGCACTCTGTCAGTTTCCTCAGGGTGATATTGACTGACATTAGTATTTATGTGCTGAAATTCTCCTAAACATATCCCAGGTTGGCTGGTGGATGAAGCTAGACAGACACCAATAGTATAAGCCCATGAAAAAATATCTTCAGCAGTGCTATGTGTGCACCAAGGCTGGAGTTTGTTCTGTGGCTTGGGATGTTGGGGACAGACTGTGTGCTTTCTGCCTCTCCTGCTTCTTAAAAAGTCACTTTAGCAATGAGCATTGATGTGCAGTAGGCTCCGCTGAGCATGTTGGCAGCAGTGATTCTCAACTGAGTGACATGATCACAGATGGTACCTGTTCATGCTTCATGCTTATCCTAGAAGCTTGTTTCACAGGATCATCCCAAAATGTTGAGAACAACTATGTTGTTAATGCAGGAATATTATTACAGTGCCTTCAAAGGTGTCTGTGATGCTGAAAGTCACATACCATCTGCTTGTGTGAAGCTCTGTTCTAAGACAACCCTAAGAACTCTTGATTTCATTTCCAGGTCATATGCTGAAGTAGTAAAGGTGTTTGCTGTATTTATTCTCTCTTTCCAGGGGAATGTCTTACAGCTGTTCACAGCTCTTACCAGAATAACCTTTTGTAGGACACAATGTGGACATTTGGGAGTTACGTTTAATATATTTATGGTTACCTTTATTCATATTCATAAAATGCTTTGCAGGCATTTACAGTGCATTTTCAGATCCTGTTCCTAAAATAAGGAAGTGTTATGTCTAACCTGAAGGAAGGAAAGTAAAGGTAAAAGAAGGCAAAGGCTTTTGCTCAGGTGGGCAGATAGAGTCACTAGGCATTGACATATGAAGTCTGATGCTTGTCTATGTGCCTGAAAATTTGGCTACACTGAAAATTTGGAATCACTGAATAATAACTTTTCTATGCTTGGTAGTAATAAAGGTACTCTCATCTGTACTTATTGGGAGGATGGCACTGGAGTGTGCATGATGGGAAAGTTGTACAAACTAGCAAATAAGTCTCTAGGTTTCACTGAGTGCTGGGTATGTGAAGATGAGGACAAGGAAGCACTCTGAAGCATCAAGTTGAATTTAGGAGTAGAATTTATTCTCACTGGATGTTGTGGGTAACCACAATTATAAATGATACTAGGTATTCAAGTCCATTGATGGGTAAGAAATGGAATGGTTTTAATATAGTCTTTGGCCTTATTAACTCCCTAAAGGACTGGGTACTAGAAGAGTAGGTGGACACTTTCCCAAGCAGCTGGCACCAGCTGTTGGTGAGACAGGATATTTGGTATGATGGACCTTTAGTCTGTCTGTTCTTGTGAACTTCATAATGCACATTTTGCTATGACAATCAAAGTAAGTTGTAGTCTTGAGAATGATGGATAGTCAGTAATGTTAAAAGCTATGACAAGGTCCTGCATCAACTCTTCTGCTTCAGTATTCCTTGCTCTGTCCTTGCAGCACTCTGTGCAAAAGCCCAGTTTTCTACACTCTAAGAAGTTACAATTATCGGGTAGCACAGGTCCTGCTATCACAGCTGGTGGTAGGGACTTACACAACCTGTGATTATGTAAGTCGTACTGATCACCTGCTATGCTGTGCTTGTGAAATTGCGGTGTTTCATAAGCAGTTTAAGTCTGAGGTCTTTTTGTGTTGATACATGAGCTGATGTTAAACGTCGTTGTTCTAGACTTTGACAAATATGTTAATTATATTCTGTGTTCTCTAAGTGCTGTTACTGCAATACTGTTCACTTTCTGTCCTGACTTTTGCAGCCTGAGTTATGAAGTAGCCTGACATACATCTGGTTTACAGGTGCCAGTGTTTTCAAGCAAGGTGAAGTGATTCCAATATATGAATTCCAAGGTATTTTTGAAATGAACCACTACACGTGCCTAGGAGTAGTACATAATAAGCCTTCTTTCAAATGCCAATTGAGCAACAAAGCTGCTGCCATCTCAGTATTTGTATACTTTCGTGAAGTCGAAGGGTCAGTATTAAGAAAAAGCATGTATCCTGTATCAAAAGTGCAAAAAATAAATACAGCAACTGGGACAAAGCGTCCCTAGGCCCCTTCCTTATTTTCAAAAATCTTTAAGTTTAAATTTGAAATCTGGTGTTCATTCATGGGCTAGGCTTGTAATATTCAGATTTGTTTCTGTGACTTACGTGGCTGGGAAAGGAAGAAATTTTGGAGCATAGTGAAGTTTTTTTCAGAAATCACACACCTCTGTGTCTGCTTCGGAAGAATGTAAGTGTGGTTGTGTTTCCTCATGATTGTCCAGAAGATAGCTTCTTTGGCATTCCACCGGACGGCCACCTGTCCGCCTGTAATAAATGATGGCTATAAAGGGAAGTGATTGCAGCCATGATACAGCCAGAGGCATTTGTTTATATTCTTATAATATGTATCAGATTGAATAGAAATTATCACTTACAATTGACAAATGGAGAGTGGAGATAGTTGGTGGGTATGAAGAAGCTCAGTAAGAGCTGGGCCAGAGCAAACTTTCTCCAGTGAAGGCTGTCACCAGAAAGCAGGTTTTGAGCCAGCCAGTGATGAATAGTGAAGCTGGAGGCTTGCTTGTGTTAATGATCCACATATCTTTGTATAGCAGCTCACAGTCAGGAAAGCCTTTTGATGCTACTCAGGCTCCTGATGGGTAAAGGCTGTAATTTTGGGGGTGGAGTCTGTAATTAAGTAAATGGGGGGCAAAGCAGAGGAGTATCCTTGAGTATTTCTCCAGAAGAGTAGTACTGACATGTAGTGTTTCCCCTCATAGTTTTAAGTGTTGGCAAGACCAGATGGCTGAACCCAAGCAGAGCACACCTCTGATACAGAATGCAGAAATGCTATTATATATTACTATAATAATACTACTGTTGTGTGAACAGGAGAAAGAGATATTCCTTGGAACATTTTCAGAACAATAAATTGCCTCGCATGACTGCTTTCCTGAATGGCTGCTACTGTTTCTCCCTCTTTTCTCTGTGTAGATGTAACACTTCCTTCTCCAGATCAAGAAACTGAGTATGTCCAAGTGAGAAGTCTAAGAACTGACCAGTGGGCTGGAGAGAGAGAGAAAAGTGCATTCAATCTGCAAACAGGCTGAATATTTTAAGCTCCCACTAGCATCTGATCTTTTTTGTCAAGTCTTGGGAGGGATACTGGAATTAAAGAAAAAGCTTGGGCCAGAGATAGAAAAATGTCATGGCTTAACCCCAGCTGGCAATGAAGCACCATCCAACTGCTCCCTCATTCCCCACAATAGGATGAGGGGAGAAGAGATAAGAATCAGAAGAGTAAAAGTGAGAAAACTCATGGGTTTCAATAAAGACAGTTTAATAGGTAAAGGAAAAGCCATACACACAAGGAGAGCAAAACAAAGAATTCATTCACCACTTCCCATGGTCAGGCAGGTGTTCAGCCATCTCCAGGAAAGTAGATCTCCATCATGTATGATGATTACTTGGGAAGACAAATACCATAACTCTTAACATCCCTCCTTCCTTCTTCTCCCTCCCCCTCTTATATGCTGAGCATGATGCCATATGATATGTGATATTGTACTAGTTTGAAAACAAACTAGTGGGAGACACCAAATTAGAATAACAATAGGGAAATAAAAGGAGGGGGGAAAAAAAATAAAGGTGGATAACACTGAGTTAAATTGACAGAGTCAGGATACAACCTGACTCCCTGTTAGTCAGGGTGGTGGTAGCAGTCTGGTAGAATGGTGGCTGCAGTCCTCCTGAAGCAGTGATCCTGTAGAAAAGGGTCTGCTCTTCACCAGAGGGTCCAGTGGTGGCTATGTAGCTCCTGTCCTCTAGAAATCCAGTAGAAAGGTTGTCTCTGGTATTCAGTCTCAGATTATATCCAGGATGGAATGCTTGGTTCCTCCCTCTGGGTGGAGCATCTAACAATGGGATAATGAGTCATGAGGCCGAGTGTTGATTAGGCTTATTAAGAGAAGATAGTCCCGAGGGAGTTATCTCTGAGTCAGGCGGCAGGACAATGATGGGCCATTAACGAAAGATAGTCTGGGGGGAGGAGGCAAAGAAACACTGCCCCACCTGATTGCAACAGCTCATGAGGATGGTGATAGAATACACTGCAACCCAGGCCAGATATACCTTTGATCAGCTGAGGTCAGCTGTCCTGGCTGTGTGTACTCCCAATTCCTTGTGCATGCCCAGACTCCTTGCTGTTGAGGTGGTGTGAGCAGAAACTGTCTGAACCAAAACCAGCATAAGAAACAATTTCTCAAGACAAGTAACACCATCCGTGGAGCTTGACATGAATACAAAACTAGAGTGGACAAATCTCTAGAAAATACGTAGCTGGTAGAAGCAGTGAACTATGTGCCCTCTATGATCTGCATGAGAGCTTTTTGCATTCTACATGGGAAGATCTATTCCTGCAGATACCTGTAGTGATGTGCCATATTCTTATTTCCTGTATGAAGTTATTTGGAGGTGGGGTTGTTGAAAGAGATGAAGTAGGAGTGGCTGCGGAAGCAAAGTGCAGGTGAGAGTGCTGCAAAACAGGTCAGTTCCATTCTTTGTGCTTTTCTCCCATTTTTGTATGAAGGAATAGTGATAACATCACCATTGCTATTATGCTGTGTAGAGAGAAACCCTATGAAACATGCAAGATCTAGAAGAACTTAATGTCCTCTCACCCTTCTGTTTGCCTCTGAAAATGTTCTATATGGGCCTAGTCTATTTGTGAGTCTGTGTGATACAGAGCTGACTTGACTGAAAGCTCCTCAAGAGAGAGGCTCATCACATACCTACTGTCAGGAGTGGGAATAGACTGGGTTATAAGGTGCCTTGTGCTCTTCTTTCTGTTTACTGAAGTACTGCCTTGTGGCTGGTAAGGGAGTCTACCCCCTAATTTTTGGAGTCTTGCCCTAAAGCTGTCTTTTCAGTTTGGTAGAAAATGTATGTCCCAAATTTCTGAGAACTCATTACTCCTGCTGGACAGTAAGTTTAGGGAGTGCTGCCAGTCAACCCTGTGCAAGGACTTTCAACTTAGAAAGGAATATTCTCTCTCTTAACTTTCTGTCCAAATACTGAATACTACAAGGGAAAGGGTTATACATGAGTTGAGTGATTGAAAACAACATTACAGAAAAGTGAAACATTTGAAAGAAACACCAGTTTCTTCCTCATGCATTAGTTCTGCTGATGGCTGCTACTTTAGGTTTCCCCAACAACACAGGAAGCTATTGGATACAAATAAATTCTCCTTTCTTTTTTATGCTGCTTACTGTTAGAAGATGAATGGTTATTTGGCTTTAAATGGAACAGCAGACTGTTCTGACTGCAGACCCACTGGCTTTGGCTTGCTTTCCTGTCTTAAATTTCTTTTCACACTTGTTTGTGCAGTGAGAAGGCTCCTTTCCAGAGACCTGGCTTAGATGGAGTTCACTGGTCTACACACTGCTGTCTGGTCTTGCTAGCACAGAATGTTCCTTGCATAAGTTAATAAATCACATAATGTGTGATGTGATCAATACATCCTTTCCATATTGAAATTTCGCTAATCAGCTTCTCCAAGAAAGTAGGAGGCCAAACTTGGTACATGCACACTTCAAATCCTGTTATGTCTATCAACATGTTGTGTCAGGGGATTTTGTCACAGATGCTGGCACTGTAAAGTCTGTAAAGCAGTAATTATGATGTGTTTCTGCTTATGAACCACTGTTCAACAGTAGGACATTATTTTTATCCCCATGTTTAGAATTATGTGTTTATTTTAGCTTTAATGTTACAGCTATGGGCTTGTATTCTTAGTTCTGCCACCAACTCCTGTGCCCTGGAGAATTCACTATTGGTCTCTGTCCTGTACTTTTGATTGGACAGCAATACTTCTGAAACCACTCCAAAGTTTTTAGGCAAGGTGAACCACCCAAGGAATGCTTTGTGAATGAGCTGCCTGGTTGAAAGGTAAAGGAGAAACTCAAAAATTCCTTTGCTGATTTCTTGATATCTTATTGTTTGGAAAAAAAAAAAATCAACTATCCTTCTTATAGAGCTTTCCACAGAATAATTTTGACAATTGTTTTAAACCTGAAAATCCTTACAATAGGAAAAAACCTGTTTATTGCCTTAGCTTTATTATACTTTTCTTTGTGTATTACATTGACAAATTCTTGTTGTCTTTTAACCCAGAAAAGCACAAAGTGGTATTTTAAGGGTGAATCTAAGGCAGTCTGAATTCATCCACGCAGACCTGTTACTGAGAAGAAGAGGGGATAGTAAAGTACTTATAACTTTGCTTAGATAAGTGCCACTTTGGTGTGGTATCATAAATAAGGTCTGTGCAGTTTTAACAATTAAATTAGCTACTGGTGGCAATGAGGTGTTGTCTCCTAAATATATTTGTTGGCAAGTGTGGACACATACCTAGAATTGTGATGTGTGATAGGGTGAAAGATATGTCTTTAAAAAATCCCAAAACATTGAAAACCACGATCATGTAACAAAACAACCAACTCCTCACCTTTAGTGGTTCACTTTCTGATGTCTGATGGAACATTATAGATCTGAAGGGCAGTCCTATTGCATTCATCTGACTGGCACTTTAGTAATAACTTAATTTGCTGCAGCTTCAGTATAGCTGTGCTTACCCATTTTAGAGTTTAACTGAGTATTATCTTTCATGTTCTTACTGTGTGGTCTTCTTGTAGCTGAAGTGTCTACTGCCATATTCTTTTGGGAACATTGACTTTCATTCAGAGATACATTTGAGCTATGGAAACGTTTAAAATTAAATAGAAAGAGATAACAGGCAGGCAGTGACAGAATATCTCACCAGTGTAGTGCTAAATTAATTAAACACTGTGAACTCATTAGTAAAGTTATGGAAGATACAGGAGGCTATAATATATATGGATTACATCGCTGCAAAGGCTTTCACCCTAACACAAACTACTCTGGGTTGGGTGTGGGTTTTCTTTTTCCAAACAGGACTTTTGTACATAGAATAATGGCCTTTACTCCAGTCTGGAAAGTCCTCTCTGTTTCATCAGCACAGATGTATGGAAAAAAACCAGCGGGAGAATGAGAGGAACTGAAAAGGATCAAATTAGTCTGTAGAGGATACTGTCAATGGAGGTAAAAGTGAATATGAGCTGATAAAAGCTGCTGTAGTGCTAATGAGAAGCAATGGGCTGAGCATGGCTGCTCAGTGTGCTTCCTAGAGAAGAGTGTCTTAACTCTGCTTTTGGTGTTACATCAGACAGTGTAAAACTCCCTGCCCCAAGGGAGGTACCTGGACATTCCCACCTGGAACCTGAGCATATATTAACCCATTGAACTTTGTGTTTTGTGAGCTTCCCTACCCCTGGATTAAGTCTGTGACCCATCACTTCGACCAATGGATGTTGCAATTGCAACAATCAAGTCTCATCACAGAATGCAAGGCTGGTGACTATATAGCTTTCCACTCTTATCCTTTCTTTCTCTCCTTTCCCTTATACATTTTCTTAGGTGTTATTTTTATGCTTTTATGTTGTTGCTTTTCTAACCAAAATGGCTACAAGTACCTTGTTCTACCTTAATGTTCTAAAGTTTGCAAGTAAAAGTTTGTCATTGAACCTCCTGAGAAGTTTGTTGTTTCTTCGTACACTGCCCAGAGTAAATCAAACAACTTTCTCCTAAACCCACTGAGCAGATAAGGGCATAACACTTCCTTGCTTGGAACTGGGCCATAAGGCTTGGAATATGAAGACATTTACATGTGAGTGTAAATGTGATGTGAGTGACTGGGATGAAGATGTACACTGCAGAAGGGACAATGATGCAGTACAGGAGCCTGCACTGTTCTTGGTTGTGCATGTTATTAGCCCAAAAAGGAACAGGCTGTGCACAATCCAGCCAACTCAGTCTCAGTCACAGATTCCTGGCAAGCAGATGCTATTTAGGACTGGCATCTATTTTAAAGAAACATAAATCAGAAAGCTATTACTTGTGAGACAAAGCAATTAAAACATAGTGCATGGGATTTCCTCTTTCTTACATGTTTACTGCTTGTTCTTTCTCCCCACCTATTGCAGGGGGTCTGATGCTGGTCAGCACCGGTGTGCCACAACCTTCCTAGAGAGAGCATCCTGCAAGGAACAACTCTTCCAGGGATGATGGCAGGCCTCCCCGGGCAGCTGGTGATTTCAGCAAGTGTAGCAATTTCTCAGCTACAAGTGATTCCAGCTCTTGTGATTCAGCCCTTTGTGAAATCACCCAAGGAGAACTTGGGGACAGAGAGACAGGAGCCTCGTTTGGCTATTCCACAAAGGTAGCTTTTATTGTCCAGCAGCCCCTGTGATGGGAAGGCCAGGAACAAAAGCTCCCTGATCAGGGGCAGAAACAGGGGCTTTTTATGGGAAAGGCAGGGGGTGGGGTAGAAACCAATTAGCCAACTGGGTACAGGTTATTACCATATAGAATCAAGGCATGGTGGGGGTGGTTCACTTTGTCACCATGACCCAAGGAAGGTTGCACATGTCTGGGGAGAGTTTTTTTGGCCTTAGGCCTCTCCTCCAAGGGAGTGTAGAGGGTTCCTGTGCCAAGGACTTACAGCCCTCCACACCCACTTTTTAAGGAGAATCAGGGATTTGAGTAATTTGTTGGGTTTTTCATGTGTGTTATTGTCTTCTTACTTTTTCCCCACCTGCTGGTTTTTCTTCTCTGTATCTGGGCTTTCGAGGCTGACATATATCTGCAGCATGAATGTGAAGTTATGGAGCTCTGGTACAAGGCCATCCGCTTTCCCTTCTTTACCCCCATACACATGTGCCAAATGCTTTAAGAATCAGTCAAGAGGACTCCTACAAAAAAAAAAAAATAGCACTGACTTATCTCTGCTCCTCCTACCACCCTAGGGCTCCTTGTGCAGTATTTAAGCATTGTTGTTAGCAGGATGGTAATCCAGCCTCCCTTTGGGGTGCTTGGAAACCCTAAATGGATTAGGCTTTTATCTCACTTTCGAGGGTTTCCTCCATGCACAGACACTGTCTCAGCTGTGTACTTATTCTCGAATTTCAATCTAGATGGTGACCTCTGCATTTTGTTCTGTTGCAGTGGGTGGGGCACAAGGGGACCCTGTTCTCTTTCCTTTCTTTTCCCAGGCATCCTGCATGCAGATGAGTATTCTTCCCATACAGAACTGATGACACTTCAAGTAAATCAGTGCTGCCCCTAGCTGGGCTGCTGGATAGGAACAGGAGATATAACTTGTCTGATCCTCCTTTTTTAATAGTTTTGCCCTGTGTGAAGGGTGTGTCCCACAGCAGTATATCTCAGCATATCCTTAGTGCGTAATTATGCTCTGGAGCTGAGTTTTAACAGTGATAATTACCTTCCCTGTAGTTTTCCAATAAGGCACCTCCACATGCTTTACATGGGTTAATGAATTAAGTACCCCATGCAACATCAGTCTCTCTCATTATGTTTGTTCCATGGAATGAAGGAAACTAAGCATTATGATGGGAATTGACAACAACTTGTAGCCTCATGCAGACCACCCAGCTCTTTCCACAAAATGAAAGTGTACATTCACTCTGAGCTGGATAGCTTTTGGGTCCTGACTTGCAGCCACTAGCTCGTGATGCTAGGCAATGCTTCCTCTTCTTCATGTCTCTGTCCTTTTCACTTTGGCTCTTCCATCTGCCCACCTGAACAAAATCCATTAGAAGAGAGCTGACAACAAATAACACGGGGTGGGAATCTTTCCACTGCACCCTCTCCCCACCCCCGCTCCTGTCCATACAAGATTGATAATGAAACCGATACCTTTCACCAGCGTAATTTTCATATTTAATGAGCGTGACTCAGAAACTATTACATTAATTAGTCAAATCCCACAAACCGTTAATGGTGCACGCAGTAATTAATATTGTATTCAATTAAAAGCTGACCTGTTTCAGGTGCCTTCCCCTGGTTTGGGGGGCTCTTTGCAGATAGCGTATGTTCCAGTGCCTGAGGCCAAGCCTTTTATTTTGTTCCAGTGGTGGGTATGGGAGGTATTTTTTTCCTGTTTAGAATTTATGTTTTTTTTCTCCATGAACATATGCTGGTTTCTCCCCCCAGCCCCCCACCCCTCCATCTCCAAACGTGCTGCTCTCACTATACAGACAACCTGCTTGCTGTGATTTATGGGTTAGCACAGCGCGGGGCTCACAGACTGGAAAATTTCCAGTTTACACAAGAATTCCCTGAAAAATGAGCTTGGTTAATTTATTTCTTTCATTAATGAGTTTGAACTGTGAGATAATCTTTCTGAAATCCACTATCCTCGCCTTCACAAACCCTGAGAAGCAAATAGGGTCCCTGCTCTGCTTACACAGGGCTCAAAATCACACCTTTACTAGCTGTGGACAAAAATGTGTGGTCAAAACCTATTTTTGAAACTTATTTAAAGAGGAGAGGATTTTTTTTCTCACCTGAAGGTAAGGGGTGGAGGTCCTAAGTCCTAATGTTAATGCTGTGGTCCTGCTCATCTGAGTTAGCTCACTGCTATATCCTGCTGAAGCCTGTGGAGTTGCTGCTTATTGGTTCTGTGCGAGGAGGGTGCAGGCTTTAAGATAAGCCCTGTCCTGTTCAGCTGTGGTTCCCTGGTTTCCTAAAATCCACAGACTATATCCAGCAGTTACCTGTGCTGTTTCCTCCTGTTCAGTATGAGGTGAGGAGTTGTGCATAGGTCCACTCCTGATGCTTTTTTCTGCTGATGTCATCTGAGGAACACTGGTTACAGGTGGTGTTGTTGCTTCAAACCTGTTTGGGCCATTCCATCAGAATCATTAACAACAGCCCCTTTGATTGTTTGTGGTATAGTATTATTAATATTATTATTATATATATTTAAATTAATTTATTTTTGTAGTGTGTGTCTGTTATGTTTGGTTGGGTATTTTTTTCCTGTTTCGTTTTTCCTCTGTTGTCCTGGTCACAGTTATGGTATGTTTCCAAGTCCTACATAATACTTCTACTTCTTGCTGAATGGCTTGGAGTATGGTAGCTAATCCTTTCAACATATTCAGAGATCTCGCTTGGGCTGTCTCTGATTTTCCTATGTTCTGACATAAGAAGGATGTGGACCTGTTGGAGCAAGTCCAGAGGAGGGCCATGAAGTTGATAAAAGGAGTGGTGCCTATGAAGACAGGCTGAGAAATTTGGGGTTGTTCAGCCTGGAGAGGAGCAGGTTATATGAAGACCTCATAGCAACCTTCCAGTATCTGAAGGGGGCCTACAGGGAAGCCAGAGAGGGACTCTTCATCAGGAACTGCAGTTATAGGACCATGGGTACAGATTGAAAGAGGGAAGGTTAGGTATTAGGAAGAAATTCTTTACTGTGAGGGCAGTGAGACACTGGAAGAGGTTGCCCTGGGAGGTTGTAGATGCCCCAATCATGGCAGTGTTCAAGGCCAGGTTGGATAAGGCCTTGAGCAACCTGGTCTAGTGAAGTCCCTGCCCATGGCAGGGAGTGGTTGGGACTAGATGATCTTTAGGGTCCATTCAAACCCCTTAACATTCTGTGATTTTGTGACATGCAAGGGGGCAATATTGAATACTTCTCTAAACCTTCTCACTAAAGAGGAATAATGAGGAGCCATTGTCACCCATGCATCTCACAAAAGTTGTGTTTGTAGATAAATATTAAAACATAATTTGTAATAAAATCACCCTGCTTGCTGCTGAACAATTTGGTATCTGCTTTGGCCAAAGACTTTTCCACTGAATCACTGCTCTCTAAACAAATCTCTTGGTTTCTGTTGCCATATTGCATTTTTATCCCTTAAAGAAAAAGATACTGCTATTTGTCCTAAGTTTCTGCAGAACAGAAGGGGAAAATGTGCTCATCTTGAAAATATGCTATTGTTAGAAAGACTTTGAATGAGAAACATATGAAATATCACGGTGATTTCATTCTAAATAAGTTTAGTTATCTTTTAAGAAAATTTAAAAACCCTCTTTGAAACAAAATAATACAGATGCTTTGTAAACATTTATTATTATCCCTTAAATCAATAAAATTTACAAGTTGTTGAACTTCTGAAACAGTTTTCCATTAATATATGAGCTCCTTTATACTGACACTGAGCCTCCTGACAATGGGTTTGCTTCCTGTAGAAGTCTTTTGTGATTCTTTTGTGAATATTTTTAGGAATCCAGGTGCTCTGCAGCATGGCCTGAGAACTTAGTGTGGATCATGCAGGCATGCCAATATTTGACTTCAGTGCTGTGTAGGACAGGGAGAATGTTGCCTCTTGTTCCTTGACAGGAATTACTATTTACTTTATTAAATACCTCAAAAGTACCAGCTGACTAAAGTATCACAAATTCTCTTAACCTGCATATGCTTCTTTTGGAAGGGCAGATATCAAGTGGGGATGACTATGAAAATGACTGCAAGTGCTGATAAGAATATTTGTGTTTTCTGAGCCACTACCACTCAATTTTCACTGGGGGTTGGCCAGTCTTAATGAGTCTCACTCAACAGGAGCCAGTGGGCTGTCCCCTGTTCTTCCCAGATGGCTCCTACACTGCAGTCACTGCTGTGGCTCGGCCTGCATTAATGCAACACGGTGAGCACCTTGGGGCTGGGGAACTGATGAAACACATGAAACCTCCCACAGGACCATGGTAAACATCCCATGATTCTGAGATTGTTGGAGTCAGGAAAAATTATCAGCACTCTTTCCAGCACAAATCCACATCATAGCCCCATACTGCCTGCTGTGAAGAAAATTAACTTTGCCCCAGCCAAAACCAGCACACTGTTAAATGTGACACAGATATTTCTTGGAGCTGGTTGCTAGCTGACAGGTTTGCCCTTCTATATTCTTTTCTTTCAAGAATGGTTTGCTGTCAAAAAAAGCAAGACCTTCCTACATGTTTATATTGTGTTGTACGGTCTTCAATACTTGGTGTTGAACAGAGAGACAGATCTTTGACTTGGAGGGTTAGCTCACCTTTCTTCCTTCTGTTACTGTGCTAGACTGTATGGTTAGAGGAAAACAAGTGAATTTTCCGTTATTTTCAAGGGCAGGAGTTTTCCTCTGAGGAACTGGTGATCTTGACTAAGAAAAGTGGGGGCAAAGCAAAGTTGAGCGCATACTGAAGCTGAGTTCCTGTCTTTCCTCTAGAGACTGAAGTTAATGGGGTGGCATGTGAAATCCCCTTGGTGCACAATGACAGTCACTGAATATCTGCCAGTTGTTTTCCTCTCCTTATTAGGAAGTTTATTGTGCCTAAATGAAGGAAAGTATAAATTTTTTTTTTTTTTGGGGGGGAGTGACATATAAATGTACATACATACTTCATAACAGGAAAAACATAACAATTTTCTAAGTCTTGCCGACCGTGCTTTAGTTTCAGTCTAAGTGTAAGCTCTAAGATAGGTGGGCAAAAATTTCTTTGTTCATGTACAAGAGTGTGGAAGGTAACACAGCTACACTGAGGAGAAACCATGGGATGAGTATTGCTTGATAAACTTGGGATGACAAGAGCCTTTTGCGTATGGGTTTCTTATCCTTCTCACTTGAAAGGAAATCAAAATGTAAATAGGAACATGTTCTTTCTGCCTTTGATTCCTAGGACAGTCCCACTTCTTTAACGTAATTTGCAAATGAGAACAAATTCAAGTAAAACTAATTGACAATCTCTAAAAAGAATCAGAGAAAGAAAATGTGATTCAGCTCTTCTGCTTGAGAAAAAGACATTTCTAGATCAAATTACATTAGAACAGTAGCTATCTGGTTTTTTCTTTCTTTCTTTGTAGAAACAGCTTAATTTGATTTCCAAAAATATTGCCATGAAGAACTGAAAATATTACTTGCTAAGTAACTAATTTGGAGGATAGATAAGAACAAATAGCTTGGATGTACCTGCATTTTATTTTTTAGATTTTTTATCAGGTAGTGAAACCACAAGTGATTGGACCCAATATATTTATAAAAATGCACGGTCATCCTAGAACATGGTTCCACCGAAGCAGTTGTCTGCTTTATCTGCTTACAAACATGATGCTATGTTTTTAGCAGCTCTATTACAGATACCTCACAGAGGATCTTTGTAGGGCCCATGCACAGTTCTTAGCCTTCAGCTGTCACACTTCGGAAAGGCAACAGGGCTTTAAAAATTATTCATATCTGAGTTTTACCCTTCTTAAATCTCTTTGCCTTGACATCTCTTTTTGCTTCATACTAATTTTCTCTTGTAAATGGCTGTTCTTGCTCCTACATCCATTGAGGTCTACCTGGCCTGGGGCTGCTAATTTGTGCCTTTCTCATTCAACAAGTTCTTCAGGGACCTCACTGGTTCTCTCTATAAGGAAAAGGACATTTTTCACTGCCACTATAATATGCTTAACCTGCTGTAGTTGAGCTTCTGGAGGAGTTTCATTGGCATAACCAGTTCTGTAAACCTGCCTATAATATGTCCAAAGTGACAGGCATGTAAATACAGATATGACTGCGAAAATCTGGTAATGCACAACCATAAGGATGTCTGCTTAACAGCATAATGTTTCTGTTACTAGTTAGCTACTTTCTGTAGAGAAAATCTACAGTTAAAAAACACAGTTGGAGAACTTACTGGCAGTCCTTTACCTTATCTTTTCTATTCCAGCTCCAGCTATTTGTTTCCTGGATTCTTATACAGCATAGTTCATTTTATCAGTGGCGTCTTCATAATTTCTGTGGCTCACAGTCCTTTGTCTAATATCTACTAAATCTTCTAGCCTGAGCCCAGAGACTTCTCATTCATTCATTTTTTTTTTCCTAGAGCCTGAATGAGTAACTCCTTGGCTGATGCCCAGTTTGTAGCTACCTGGAAATCTCCTGGTTTGGGAGTACTTGCTGTTTTTACATATTTACATATCTTAATTCATATGAAGACAAGGGCATTGTCTTGGCTTTTACCAACAGTCCTGCAGGCCAAGTTCTGGCCTGATGGAAGATGCATGAATGTGCCCTACTGTGAATATTCATGTACACCATCAGGATAGGTTTCACTTTTTAGGACCGTTACCCATTCTTTCTGTTCCAGTTGAAGCTCCCTCCCTACATCATCTCTATTGCTGTGCTTCTTTCATTATGCACTTCTCTCTGACGTTGCCTGTCCATTCTGCTTGTAATGGAAGTCACCAAGCTCTTGTTCCTGTATGCATCTGCACTAGAATTGTCAAGAGAGTAGTAGCTGTGGTCCAAAGCACATGATTCTTTTAGTTCAAAGGAAAAGATGTCTAGGAAAATGCTTTATTTTGATTTGCTTTTTCATGTTTACAAAGGAGGTACATAAAGGGCAAACAAAAGGGGTTTTTTTGTACTGGTATGACTGGATAAATCCCAGCCTGGGTCAAAGTTGTCTCTCACCTTCCTCCTTTGCTTCCATGACTACCTTCATCTGCTACTATAAACATGTCCACCAACATAGGTGGTTGCTGTTACATTTCATTTCTCCCAGCAGTCTAAGCAAGAAGTAACTCAGAGTCAAAAGATTATCCTTTGTAGCCCCTCATCTTGGATGGACCATCTAAGCAAGGCAAATGTAGTGGCATGCAGGATTAGGCTTGGAAACTGATGTTTGCAAGGAGCCTCAAGTACAACATAAAATGATCTGAAACTTTCCAAGAACAGTTTTGAAGCGTTAAAGATGAGAATCTTCACATTACTCCTACTTGCTCAATGGTAGCTGGATTAGAGGGCGTAAGATTTGGCTTGCTGGACATGGATACCTTTCAGAAAGCAGGGGACATCTGCACTTTCCTGATCACAATGCTGAGAGCTGCTTATGAGGATGGCAGTACCCATGCATGAGGAAAGCAGTTGTGAACTCTGCGTATCTGTGTCTCTGTGTATATATTGTGTGTGTATCTCCATTTCCAGCACAGGAGAGAATCCAACAATATTTCACCCAAATGAGAAATGTTATTCTGCAGATTAAAGCCACTCAGTGCCTGGTTTTGTCTTTATTTATGCCTTTCTATTTCCTTCTCTGCTGACATGGGTGCACATGCCAGGAAGCACTGAAGGACATAATTGGCGTTGTGAAAAATTATTGGGAAGCCAGGACGTTCCCTTGCAGTGATCCCCCCCTTCTCTTTCCCATCTGTCACCATCTAATGTGACAAAGTTTTTATCGGGCATTGAGGCAGAGGAGATTAAAAGTAAATACTGCAATCAGGAAGCAGCTGGGGGGAAAATGTAACACATTTCACACTAAGCTGAACAGCTCATCAACTTAGCCTTGTATATCTACAGTGGATGAGAGGGAGGGAGGACTGCAGGGGGATGGTGTGGTTCAACATGCTTCTCCACACTGGGTGTCTGAAGAGGATCCTGTACAAACAGGACTCGTGCTTTCCGGCGCTTGCTTGCTTTGGGAAGGAAAAAGCCCCAGGAACCCTAGTTCTCCACTTGCTTTTGCAAGAAGCTCCTGTAAAACACTGTTTTCTCAGTCCTTAGTTAATGTATTTTTGAACTCCCTTCCTGCTTTAGTGATGATGTGGGTGCTACCATGTCCTGTTCAGCTAAGAGGGCTTTACCAGACATCTATCTCTGGCTGGTGTGGGCATCCAGATGCCATGCCATCTCTGGGGAGCTGCAGGATGGAAAGGTTGTTGGCTAAATGGGAGACACTACAGGCAGATACAATAATGTTTCAGGCTCATGAAACTGGACACTGAGATATTTAGTATGCACTGTGCTGGGCACTGTTATATTCTGTCCAAATGGATCTGCCTGCAAAGGCCAAGAAACTGAAAATTTTGTATCATATTGCTTTATTCTTATTTGTGCATGTAAAACTTAACGTTGTTGAGCACTACCAGTCATATTCTCTTCTTGCAAAGCTTTTAGAAGTGTTTGTTTTCCTTCGCAAAAATGTTGCCTACTTCTTCCTTTTGTGCTGTGATGATATCACGTGAGCTCAGTGCTGTTGAACAAGAATAGACTGGTGCATGTGGAGGACTGTGAGAATCTTCTCCTTATCCCTAGGATAAACAAAGCTTTGGAAAGTGATGCAGGCTTTCCTGGCATCCCTGCCCCTGTGAATGTGTCACCTGCTATGGAGGGTCAGGATCCTCCTACTTCAGGAGAATCTCAGTTTCCAGCATTTGTTTGGTCCTTGGCTTTATAGCTGAGTGCCAATAAAAGTCCAATCTATGTCATTTTGGCTGTCATTTCCTGTAAGACATTTTTTCTTCAATTTTTCCAGGAAATCCCTGTTTCTTTAATTAATTTTATGTGGTTTCCTTAATATACAGTTACTTTGTCGTTTTCATGTCACTTCCTCTTCAGTGTTGATGAGAAGTTCTGTCATTGTTAACAAGTTTTCTAAGGATAAAAAAAATCCTGAAACCTTTACAGCTACTTGCTGAACAGTTAGATTGAACAGTGTGTCCTAACATGGAGGTCCTTTTGCTGTGCTTGGTAATCTTTCAGGATTCCTAAAACTACAGACAGTCTTGGCTCTGAGGTAAGTTATTGTAGCTTTTGTAGTTTGTTTATTTGTGGTTTTTAGTGGTGGCCTTCAGTTTCCAAACCCTCCTGTGCAGCTGTGGTGGGGAGCCACCTGGTTTGGCCTCATGTTGCCTTTTGGTGCCCTGCTCTGGTAGTATCATTCTGGGGCCATCCAGCTAGATAAACTTGACCAGGTTGTAGAACATATGCCAGCAGTATGTATTTTGTCCACACTTACATTATTGGCTAAGGAACCCTAATATCTCTGTAACATGAAGGGATTGAGGTAAGGATGTCAAGCTCAGAAGCTTGATGTGACCTGACAATGTGCACTTGCAGCCCAGAAAGCCAAATGTATCCTGGGCTGCATCAAAGGCAGCCTGGCCGCTGTTCTACTCTCTGGGGACCCCACTGGGAGTACTGCATCCAGGTCTGGGGTCCTCAGCACAAGAACGATGCAAACCAGTTAGAGAGGGCCCAGAGGAGGGCCACAAAGAGGATGAGAAGGATGGAGCACCTCTCCTATGAAGATGGGCTGAGACAGTTGGGGTTGTTCAGTCTGGAGAAGAGAAAGCTTTGGGGACACCTTAGAGCAGCCTTGCAGTACCTAAATGGGGCTACAAGAAAGCTTAAGAGGGACTTTTTACAAGGGCATGTACTGAATAGGACAAGGGAGAAGGGCTTTAAAGTGAAAGAAGGTAGGTTTAGGTTGGATATTAGAAAGAAAATCTCTGCTGTGAGGGTGGTGAGGCACTGAAACAGGTTGTCCTGAGAAGTTGTGGATACCCCATCCCTGGAAGTGTTCATGGCCAGGTTGGAGGGGGCTCTAAGCAACCTGGTCTAGTGGAAGATGTCCCTGCCCAAGGCAGGGAGTTGAAACTAGATGATTTTTAATATCCCTTCCAATCCAAACCATTCGATGACTCTTTGATTTGCAATAAGGCAAAGGGTCATTATTATACTTTCTTCAGTATCCCTGCATTATAAAAAGTAGAGATTTTTTTCAGTAGCTCATATGAGATCAATAGTTGCTTGCTAGTGTTTGGCAGCTAAATTCTCATAGTGCTGTCTGTAACAAGCTAGTACCAGCCCTCATTATGGACTACTCATGTGCTCTTCTATTGATGCAGTTACATGCTTTATCTTAGGTCAGTGGGCCTTGATCTGACCTTCTATGTCATTGTTTCTCTGAACATCGGAAGGCCACTGTCATCTTACAGACTGGAACTGGAAGCCTTGCTCTTATTCTCTTTCCTCTCATACTGGCATCAAAGCCAGAAGGAGAAAAAGAAGCCACTGTCATGCAGAACATAAGATACAGAGAAAGTAAAATGAGGAGGGAGGAGCTTGGGAAAAGTGCTGGATGGGCACAGGAATGTGTGTAGGAAAGATCAGACTGGACCATGAAACCCTCTAAGGATGGAAGGCTTCTGTACCTACAGCATCCTTAAAACCTCATTTGATGTCCACGAGATTTTACATCTTTTGGTATTGTGTAAGGTATTGGGCAAGCTGCTAGAGTTGACCAAAACAGAGATGGGACACACATTAATCAGGAACTGACTGCAGCTGCATTGGCCTGAACATATCAAGAAACTGCTGAATAAATCCTCCCATGTTTTCCACCTGCCCCAGGAATGCATGTTACATGGGACCTTTCAGGCTGATTCTGTCAATCCTGCTAGAAGAATTTTTTGCCCAGTCTTAACCTATGCCATATTTCTTGTTAGCTCTGGCGTTAATAAAGAATATGGCAAGTAGTCCATAATGTAATAAAGGAGGGAAATACTTTTTCTCTTTTTATTTTTGACTATACTTATTACTGCAATATGTCAGCATGCTAATTCTGATAGGCCAAGAAAGAAAAGACAGTGGTCAACACCTGAAAGTTTTATGTAATTCTAGCACTAGATTATTACCTTTTACATTCAAATGTCTATGAGCTATTTCTTTTTGGATTCCAAAAGAACAAATTTTGGTTAAAATCCCTGAGGAGGTGGGTCTCTCACCCACATTGGATAATTCGTCATGACTTCGTTTTCGGTCAGATTAGAACCCGCATTTGTACTGCAGCCATTTCAGAAGTGATACGGTGGAGAAAAAGACAAGTACTCAGCTTACACCATGGCATCCTGGTAAGAGCCACTGTTGGCATCTCACTTTCAAAGGCACCATATTTATTAGAGAATCTCTGCATTTTTTTTTTAAATGCACCTCACTTAATTCTCTGACAAAGTCATGGAGGTAGAGATGGTGTTGCTCCTTTAAAGCTTTTAGACTGAGTGGAGAAAATATTGAAGTTGATTACCTATCATCTCAGTCATGAGTTCCCTGCTTCACTCTGTATCCCTTAGGCTTGGAAGATATAAAGGCTAGATTCCAGATTTGGGATTCCCTTTTGCTAGATATCAAGATGGAGAACAACAGCAGCTGATCAACCCAGGCACATACTTGGTGCATTTCCTTTCCCATTCCAGGTTTAACAGAGGAGAAGGAAACTGGGTGATTTGCTTCAAGACATTAGTGCAGAGCATCATGCTTTGACTAAATATTCACTCAAAATTCTTGCCAGGAATTTTGCCTGAGCATTCCTCCTGTTTAATTTTTTTGCAACCCTTAAGAGGCACAAGCAACCTATATTGATGGCTACTGATGTTTCATTGCTATTTTCTGTTCAATAGTATTTTTTTAAAACAGAAGGAACTGATGGTTTTTAGCAGCTTCTGCCTGAGGGTGCAGTCATGTGAGCAGGCAGACTCAGCTCTGGGTTGTGACCTCTCCAAGGAATGCTTTACTGCAAGAAGCCCTGTTAGAAGTAGTGCAGAAAGTAGTACTTTTCTAGGGTTAGGTGGATGCTCTCCTGCTAAAGATTCTGCCTTTTGGATAAGACATAGAACTGAAGTTCTGAACTCTTTCATATTTTTAAAAGTGTTCCATGACTGTCTGCTGGGTGTATTGCTCGTGCTTTGTTTGGGCAATACCAAGTACTGTGATGAAGTGCAAGTAACTCAATGGGATTTATACGAGCTTATGAAGCGGAGAATAAACCCCATAGTTTGCACAGTAAATCAATTTGTAAAGTGCTTTGGGATCTTTCTGGATGAAAGGCCCTATATAAATGTAAGCCATGACCATTCATCATTATTGAATATGAAATAGAGATATACACTCTATCAAGCTAGAAGCAATAGGCTTGGGCTCATGATTGCTCACAGGAGCCAATCAGTCATCAGATCACGACATAATGCAGATAGAATAAAAAAAGAAAACCCACAGCAAATCATTCCAAGCAATGCAATTAATGGGCATCCAGTATAAATAGTGATCTCAGTCAGGAAGAGTGGGCTTTTCCTGAGCAGTACAGTTGATGCCAGTGTGCTAGCAGGGGAAGGAAGGATTCCTTGCCAGCAGTATACCATATAAACCTACAGCTAGATATGAAAATATTGTATCTAGGCTTTTCAGAATTGGCTTTTCTTTTTCCATTTGGGAAATGGAACAGAAAATGGTTTTGTAAAGAAAGTGTTAGCTTTTGTTCTACAATGAACCACAGAGATGTTAATTTTTTGCATCAAGTTGTTGTCTAGGGACCTAGTGTTTTCAGCTAAACTTGGTCATCAGATGTAGCATCTGGGGCTCTTGCAATGCAACATGCATATGCATGGCAGGGTATATAATCTGTTTCTGCTGCTTATCCTTGAAGATACCGACTGCTGTGATGTGCTTTGTTTTGTGACAATTAAGTCAAAATGTAGGCTCTCCAGTCCTCTGCTTCAGAAGCCAAGCAAACTGAGGGCTTTCTTCACTTGTGCTGGAGTTCTTTCTGTCTGTATTTTGCCTTCTGAGGGAAGGCAGTACTTTGTATGAACTTCCCCTCCTCCTCCTTTCTGTTGTGGTGATGTCTGTCTGTCAGACTGCAGTGATGCCATGGATATAATATTATGCTCTCATTTTCTGTTTGTTTGTTTGTTACATAAGAGAGATTGAGCTTTTATAAAATATAAGGGAAGGAGGTGAAAACTGAAATAAGAAAGTGAAATAAGAAATATGAAGGATCCCATTTCATAAAATCCATCTTACCACAGATCAGCTTAGGAAGAATGGGAAATTCCCATCTTCTACTACCATGACCACCAAGCAGTAGCCTCAGGTTGTATATAGTCTTTATAATGCCCTAGTACAGACTTGCAGCCTGACATGTTCTGAAATCACTAGATGGGGCAGATACAGCGTCTGAGACTACCCTACTGTGCCAGTGGTGCTGCTAACACAATTCAGTACTCCATCAGAAGTATGGCTGTAGGATTGGGAGGTGGAAGATCCTGGACAGTCAACCTGTAGTCCTGATGAACCTTGTGCACAAGACTTTCTGGCAGCCATCAGTGCAGCTGTGTTCAACCACACTTTCTATAGCTTTAGAATCATGTGTGTGCTAATGGCATATGAAAGTCAGTTACTGCTTGGCCATGTCAAAGTGGAGCAAAAAAATCAGAAATTAGAATCTTTAAGGTTCAAAAAGACATCCAAGATTGAGTCCAATCTTTGACCAAACACTACCATGTCAACTAAACCATGGCACTAAGTGCAGTTTTTTCTTGAACACTTTTAGAGATGGTGATTCCACCATTTCTCTGGGCAGGTCATTCCAATGCTTAACAATCCCTTCAGTGAAAAAATTCTTCCTGACGTCCAACCTGAACCTCTCCTGGCACAGCTTGAGGCCATTTCCTCTTGTCCTGTTAGCTGTTGCCTGGGAGAAGAGGCCGATCCCCACCTTGCTGCAGCCTCTGTTCAGGTAGGTGTAGAGAGAGATAAGTTTTACTTTGAGCCTCCTTTTCTCCAGGTGAAACACACCCGGCTCCCTCAGCTGCTCCAGACCCTTCAGCAGCTTTGTTGCCCTCCTCTGGACACACTGCAGCACCTCAGTGTCTTTCTTGTAGTGAAGGGCCCAAAACTGGACACAGGACTCAGGGTGTGGCCTTACCAGTGTTGAGTACAGGGGGACAATCACTGCCATGGTCCTGTGGGCCACAATATTGCTGATACAGGCCAGGATGCCATTTGCCATCCTGGCCATCTGGGCACACACTGGCTCATGTTCAGCTGCTACTGACCATCACCCCCAGGTCCTTTTCCAATGGGCAGCTTTGCAGTCACTGCCCCCAGCCTGCAGCACTGTGTGGGGTTATTGTGACCCAAGTGCATGACCTGACACTTGGCCTTGTTTAAACTCTTACTGTTGTCCTTGGTCCATTGATCCAGCCAGTCCAGATCCCACTGTAGACCCTTTGTGTCCTCAGGCAGATCAACCCTCCTGCCCATCTTAATGTTGTCTGCAAACTGACTGAAGGTGCACTCGATCCCCTTGTCCAGGTCATTCATTAGAAGGATCATATCAGAGAAGTTACTGAAATTAGCTGCAGCCCTGCTCTGTAAGATATATAGCGTGGTAAGGTGCTCATGTTGTAAAACAGGCAGCCTGGTTATAAGCAGGAGGTAAAGACTAAGTGTATCTCTAACCCACTTGCCCTGAGGGGAAATTTTATTCTGCACGATGTCCCTCAGTGGAGATGGGAAGGGTGTCTGGGCTTCTATTTTTCCTATGTTTGGGTGCAGCTTGCGGTCTCCCTTGCCTCTGCAGGTTATGTTACAGGCTAACAGCAGAGGTCTTGCAAAGACTTCTTAGACTGAATTGAGTCATGATCACAGAGTAAAGAGCATGTATTGAGCAAACCATTAGCATCTTCTCATCAGAGATTAATTAATTAGTAAATACCCATTTTAGGTCTTATCTCAGTAGGTTTCTGAGAACCCATAATAAAGGCAGCAGCTGATGCCAAGGCTGATAAATAAAGTAGAAGCATGTTTTATCTTAATTTTTCTTATCTTTTTTTCAGGATGGGAATTACTTGCAAGGCAGGATCTTGGCCATAGTTTTTTCTTGTATGTTTGAAAATAGTACCATTTCAAACAACCCTTTACACTTATGTCTGACAATGCATATTCTAGCTCTCTTTTGGTTTCCCACATCAGACATCTTTAGAGTGCCTCTCAAATACATGCCCATGAATCCTCATAGATGCACAAACTGTTATTTCACAGCTCTGAAATTATCTTTGCACCATAACATTGCAATTGCATTGTTATTTCTAGCAGCAATCAGTATCTTTTCAGTCAAGCTTTTAATTAGTTAATGTAGCTAATTTTATAGTTTTTTGATTAATTGATTAATCAAGTAATTTTTTGCAGTACTTCTAAAGGTAATGCGTGGTATAAGTACTAAACTATTAGTTGTTGATTTTGTTTTAACACTGTCCTAATTGGCCAAATTCTACCAAGTAGTTTATTCACATTCAATTCTTTAATACTAAATTTGCCACGGAATTCTTTCACTTCATGTGAGTGGATGCTAGTTACATTTAAGGTCAGAAAAAACAAAATAGATACCATCAATTTTATTGTGTGTACAGAGATAATCTGTACAAGGCAGAGCAACATAAAAAAGAGACACTATTAAAATTATCAACTTTCCATTAAAACTCTGCCATGTCACAGGCACCAGTTGGCAGCATAAGCTTCCACAGTTTTTGTGTGCATCTGTTGTTTAGACCATAGATTCATATGTGCAAGAACATATCCTTACAGAATGCTGGTCCCTTTACAAGGTAGTTTCTTGTATATAAGACCAATATATTTAAATAAGTAAGTCACCAAGTGAATTTCTGTATTTGCCAGTGGTCTTTTTTTTTGGTTAAGGCTATAACTGGAAAGCTTTAATATACACTGCAGCCAGTGCTCAGTGTGAGCACAAATAATCTTGTGGCAGCTGTGGAGCTTTGATGACAGAGTTTGTACTAGCCTCGTGTTTTCCCACTCAGCACACTTCCAAGGTTATTACTAAATTCGTGTTAGCAGGTTCTGTAAATGTATCTGTATTCACCACAAAATCACATCTTACTTAAATCATGGGGAAGAAAGGTGAAAAAGGCCTGCTTGCGCTCACTGCTCCATATTGTGGTCTCCTCTCTGGAGAGCTAGACTGTTTTCTGTTGCTTTCTTGACAAGATACGCCCTCTTTCTTTCCCTTCTCTCTCTGTTCATTTAAATTCAGAGTGAGAAGATGAGGGGAATGCTGAACTCCTGACCTTTCCTCCACCCCTCACTCCCCAGCCTTGGCTTTGAACTAGATACTGTGAACCAGAGACCTTTCTTTTGCACACAGGTTAGAGATTGTGGGGCAAGGATGTGTCCCTTTTCCTTCCTTTGACTCTGCTAGCAAATATTTCATTCTTGTTTCCTGTCCCCAGTGGAGCACAGATGATCAGGCTGTCCTACTACATCTGGTCCATGAGGCCTCGGAGAAGGCAAAAGTTGTGGCATCTGACACAATCATTTAAGGGGCAGATACCGCATTAGGAAAAAAGTGAAGTAAGAGGTGGGAGAATACAATTTGTAAATTATGCCTAAATATGCCCTAAACGGTCAGTTGCAAACAAATTCAGCTGCCCTCCCATCTATTTTCTGTTCTGCATGAGGTATATTTACTGTCCTTGAATTACAAATCACATGCTGATTTTGTGGTGTTGCTAAGGCATGCCAAAATGGCATGTAATTTTTGCAAGAAGTGTGGGTTAGAATCCATGTGGTTAGAGAGCAGTTCTGCAGTAAAGGAGCTGGGGGTTCGGGTACACAAGTTGAACATCAATCAGCAGTGTGACTTTGAGGTAGTGAAAGCTGAGCACATACTAGATTGCATTAATAGGATTTTATCCAGCAAGTCAAGGAGTGATTATTCCCCTCTATTTAGCAATCACAGGACTGTCCCTGTAGTCCTGTCTTCACTTTTGGAGTTCTTAGTATAGGTAAGATGTTGACAAAGCGGGGCAAGTCTAGCCAACAATGAAAACGGTGGTTAGAGGACTAGAGCACATGAGATAAAATGAGAGACTGGAAGACCTGAGTTTATTCAGCTGGGAAGAAAAAGCTAAAGGAGGTCTAATTGGAGCCTTCAACTGCTTAATGGATAGTTAAAGAAAAGACAGAGAGAGTCCCAGCAAAAGAATGAGAGGCAATGAATATGACCTGCAACAGGGGAGTTATGATTGTTCTAAGGAAAAAGTTCTTCATAATGGGAGTGGTTACAGAGAGGCTGTCTTCTTCAGAAGAGAAGAGGATTCACAATTTGCCCTGAGCTGCCTGATTTAAGTTTGAAGCTGGGCCTGCTTTGAGCAGGAGTTTGGATCAGAAAACCTCTAGGGTTCCTTTCCAATCTTAATTCTGAGATTCTAAGTGTGATTTTTAAGACAACTACACTAAATCATGCAGTGAGTTAACTTGGAATAAAGCTAGTTCTTTGCTTTAGCCAGAGAAATGGGCAAAGAGCTGAATGACGTACATGAGTTTTGGTACTTTAGCCTTCTCTTGAACTGAATCAGAAGAATATCCTGAAGAAAAGGCTTCCTGAAGTCAACACATGCTTTATTTGGTATTATACAATGGGTTTTTCTTGATGGATGGTTGTATGTGTATGAGCTGCCCTCATACACCTAGATAATGATGAGTTTCAGTGGCATTAATTAGAACTAAAGGGGACAAGTGTGCCCCTGTGAGTTTATGTGTGCTTGATAACTACCTTAGAGAACTGAGTAGAAAAATGAGGGGTCATAATCAGAGATTGAAGTCCTTGCTTTGTAAAACGCCCTACTGAACAGATAATGCCATGGAAGCTAGGCTTGCAGTCAGACATTGTTTAATGTCTTCTTGATTGTTTTTGTTCTGCTTTATTCTGTCAGAGGGAGTATCAGAGTACCATAATCTCTCTTCAGTTCTGCTGACTGAGAGAGGTTTTGAAAACAGAAATCCTGAAGGAGTTCCTGTAGTTAGTGCTAAGTTTCAGGTAGTATGAGAAATGCATTTGTACTCTCTCTTTGTGAGTCTGTTTCCAAATGTTTGCTTATTTTTACTCACTTTATGCTTACCATTTTTAAAATAGTCTAGGTAGGACTTGGTCTTCTGCCAGCTATGGCCAGCAGTACGTACTGTGTCTTGGGATATTGGAAGCAGGCATAGGGAAAACTTTCCTAGGGAGCCTGTGCTGCAGTGAAAAATGTTACCTATAGATACGGTGGAAGTTCAATCATTGGAAATTTCCAAGACTCAGCTAGACAAAGGCACAGCTGACAAGTTCTAGTGATGGTAGACAGCCCGTTTCATGACTCTCGCAAGACCCCTGTTCTCACAGGAAGAGCAGATATGTTCATAGTGTAGCCAGGTGTCTTATATCAAACAATGCTACAAGGACCACTTGAGCTGAGACAGGTGGCCTGTGCTGCACCTTGGGGCTGGCCTGGGTTTGCTGGAGAAGGTGTGGTGTGAAGGCACTTAAAGTGCTATATCTGTTTTCTTCTGGGGAACTGCTGGCTTGCTGCATCTCCACATCAGTTTGCCTCCATTTTCTCACTGTGTGTGTCAGAGGCATGGCGCCAGCAGCAGCCTTGGGAATTGCTAGAGAAATCAGTTTATCATAAACTTGCACAGCTCAGCCCTTTCTTCCACTTCACGCTGGAGTTTTTTGCCTCAAGCTTAGAACCACCTTGTGAAGATCAAACTGTAGCAGGGAGCAATCACCCATTCCCTCCTGGAGAGCAAGAAGAATATGAAGGACCCATGGTTTATCCAGCCTAACAAAGAATTGATGACACTTGCAGCACTGTCCTGCCCTGCTGCACTGAAGATATAATATCTAATGGGAAGACTCCTAAGGCCTGTCTGTTGGAGACAACTAATTAAGCTGATAGATGACCTCTAAGTCGGCTTAGTGAAATCAGTGTTGGTTCCACTACAACATCCTTGTCTGAGTGTGAGAGCAGCTCCTTACATTTTGGCTGGTGCAGGTAGAGAACTGGTTTAAAATGAGATTTTGGTTGAACTGGTAAACTGTTGGGGAAGATGAAACAGGAAAACCTTGTAAATATGATTGCCTGACAAAAGATTTTGGGAATATGAAAACTACAGGCAACATCGAAATGAAAGCCACTTTTGAAATACCAAGTCTTAGTTACTGAACAACTAGAAAACAATGGTATGGCCGACTGAAGTAATCCCCTCTTGATGGAACAATACCCTCTGCTTGCAAACAGGTCCAAGGGTCAGAGCAGACCCTACTAGCTCAGCAGAAGGGGTCCAAAGAGTAGTTTTTAGAAGTTGAGATGTAACACTCTATGGTAATATAAGAACTCTTATAGGCTGTATGTAAATGCTATAGGATTTGTATCTTGTATTAGATTGGTTAGTGACAATTAGAATATTCAGTACAGAAGATGATTTATTGTATTGTAACCAGGACTTCAGACATTCTCTCTTCCACTTCTACTCTTGCTCTTACTCTTGCTCTTACACTCTCTCTCTCACCCATTCACTCTCTTGCTCTCTTGGGCCTGCTCAGAGCTGAGTCTACCAGCTCTGAGCAGTGCCCCAATACCCACGCCCTTTACAATAAACCGACTGTGTCCCGAGACCTGCCTACAGAGATCTCTCGTCTCCATCCGTCTCCGTCTACGTCCGGCCGTCCCGACTGGACCCCCAGAACCCCCGAAACCTACAGTAAACCTTTTTCATGTGTACAAGTGTTTATGTATTATTTTCAAGACTTCATCATTAGGTTTATATGGATGAAAAAGTTTCACTAGTCACTGCCTGGATTATCAATAATTAATTGTTAGGATGAGCTTCACTGCAGTCATGTATTGCCAAGGCTGCAAATAGACATGTTCTCCTGCTCATCTTGGCTTTGATAGACAAAAACCAAGGAGACTGGCTGACCTCATGTTGCTGGACCCAACAGTAATTATGAGACCAGTTACTATACCACAGACCCATTCCATTGATTTGCTGTTGTACATTTCCATGTTGTTACATTACACAGCTGCCCCTCAGATAGGATATGCCAACCCTTTCCAGGAGGAAGCATGATGGCTCTGCAGGGCCCCACACTCACATGCAGTAACTGTGCACTTACCCAGGTTTCATGCTAAGATCTCTGGAGAAACAGCCCAGAATTCTCCATGTTGCACTAACTTGAAAATAGCTTTTTAGAAACTCGTTTCCACTGCACCATGCAAGAACTTCGCAGAATCTTCTGAGGCTGTGTGCACAAGTGCTCTCTGTGTGCCTACGTACCAGGTGAGTCCAAGTGTGCTTCACCATCAGCCCATGCCTGCCTATGACTGAGCTGTGGGACAGCATATGTGCAAGTGGTGTTCTGCTTGTGACTGGATTGCTAATTGCAAGATCATTCAAAGCAAGGCGACGGAAGTGTGATTGAGTGATTTAACTGAACAGTTTGTCAGGCTTGAGGTCTTCCTCTTTTAAAAAAAATGAATACAAGCACTGGTGAGCCACAGCAAAAAAACCCCCCAAGCTTGTGCAAATATTTACAGGATTATGTTGCGGGAAACAGACATTGAGACTTAGAGGTGGCAAAACAGTCAGCCTTTGAAATAATGCTGTGCATGGAGACTATGGGGATGTCAAATGCTGATGTGAACAGGGGCTTGTTTCACATATGGCCACAGGATTTGGTTCAAGTTGTTTGGGGTGATCCTGTTGTGCTATGTAACTGTATGTGTGCTGGCATGGCAGACTGATGGAAGAGATCAGTTTGTGCTGAAATACATGACATGGTCACTAAATCAGTAACTGCAGCTTCAAATAATCAGTTCAAAATAGTCTGGAATAAATCACTCCTTGTATGTACACATTCCACTCTCACCTCTCAGCTGGAAACCATCTTGTATCACATTTGAAGGGAAAAAGCATGACTTAGCACTCTGCACAGAAGCCAAAGCTATTCTGTGGCATAAAGTTGTTACGTGAAATTATTGGTCAGAACTCAGGACCTTTTCCATTTATACCACAGCTTTCTCAACACTGAAAACAGTGATAAGTTTTATGCCCACTTTGTATTCCTTGGGCATGCCCTAATCGATCCTTAAAATGGAATCACAGGACATGCCACACCCTAATGGACTGTGCGGCCTGTTCCAGGACTTCCTCTGACCCTGGGCTTTTGGAACTTTCCTCACTGGTATCTTCTTGCCTTTTTTCAGAAGCTCACCGTGAGTGATCGTAAGGTCTGTTCTTGGTGTGATGTGAGCTTTCAGCCTGATTGCTTGCAGAAGAGGTAGATGTACCTGATCTATTGACTTCTGCTCTGTCCTTGTGTGATCATATCTATTGCAGGTATGTCCAATTGAAAATTGTAATTATGGTTATATACAGGAGAGCCAAACTTACTGCAGTATGGGTCTATATGGATGTCTCAGAACATCCTACATTAACCCACTTTCCAGGGGCCCTTTGCAGTTATGGAAGTTATTAAAAATTTGTGTTTCCTTTATTAAATTCATCTGACTTTTCAAATAACTGAATTTTCCTGTAATGTTGTCACAAGAGGGCAGAATGGGGGTTTGTACATGCAGCAACATTTAGCACAACTGAACAAATTGCTGTGTATCAGCTGAACTGTGGTAGCAGCTGTGTGCACAACTAGCCTGCAGCAGACATGGGGTAATTCCACTTAACGCTGTCTTCTCCTAGGTTAAGTCAAATGACCTTGCATTTATCACATGCCAGAAGCATGCACATGCTCAATTATCAAGCTAGGATTATATGCCACAAATTCTTAAGGCTCAGTAACTTAATCCTCTATTTGAGCCCTAAAGGATGTTTGTGTACCTTGAATGGGTATCTTCCCTATTTTTATAAAGCCAGACTCACGGGCAGTCAGAGTAGCATATTCTGCTCTTTGGAATGATCTGAAGAATCTGCAGCTCATTTCCTTACAAAAAGCTGGTGTTGAAAATCTGGGACTGTGTAAGTAGTCCTGTCCCAGGCAAGGTTAACTTCACCTACTGATAGTTCCCCAGCATGAACTACTTCCATACCCATGGCTGAGTTATTTCCACCGTTGCAACAATCTCAGCTTAAGGGTGACTAAAGTTGTTGACTTCAATCTGTTTGGCTACTACAATAACCACACAGAGCACTTTGAATTAATTCATTGGCAAATACATAATTCAAAATAATTGCTGTGATTTTCCTTCCCATTGTTAATGGACTTTGAAACTGTCTTTCATTTATAAAGAAATCACTCCCAGCTTTGGAATTAATAAAGCACTCAGTGAGAAGTGCCTACTGAACTAGTCTGCAGCTATCTGACCAACTTCTAAGACAAGTTAAATGGATACACATTTGCCTGTACGTAGACAAGTCTTCAGATACGTTGGGGCTAATTCTTGAGTTATTTCAAAAAAGTGCACAACTCCCCAAGAAAACAAAGGTTTTTCAGTTTCTGACTCTGTTAAATAATAATTGGTGACAGCACCGAATTGCATGTCCTCTTCTTTCTAGGTGAGAACCATGAGGCTGTAGTCCAGAAGGGACCTAAAAAAGTGTCCTTTATGATGGCTAAGTCTTTACTAGCATATGGCACAACTGTAGGAGGTGCTGTGCGTAGTGTTTTCCTGCTGATCTGCTTGAAACTACAAAAGAAAGGAAAAACAAATGAAAAAGAGGCTAAGTTCACAGACTTCACGCCTGAGCCATCCAGGTTCCTGAATGAGCCACATGAAAACCGATCAAATACATTCTTCCCAAATTAACATCTCCTCTAGTTTGTTAAGCAGAACCTGTAAGACTCTAATATTAGTATCTTCTATAGTGCTACACACAACTATGTCTGAAATCACCCTTACTCAAGAAGCATTTCTAAGGAGATTACATTGCGTGGTCCCACCATGCAATGGGGAGGGCCACTCAAATCGATGTGACTTATTGGTGGGATTTGTAGTCTCTGGGAACAGTGCCACTGGACAGAAGAGTGTGTGAAGGATTTTACTCTCCTACAGTAAATTAGGAGCTTGTATTGAGAGCAAGTTGCTCTCATTCAGGCCAAGTTTACATGACCTCAGTCTGACTCATGGATATTGTTCCTCCTGTTTTCCCTTTTTCCCAGCTGCTGCTGAACACTTGAGATGGCAATGGCTTGTTATCTGCTCCTTTTTGTGGGTACGGAGGAACCTGTGCTCTGTGTGTGAGCATGCATGTGTGTGTCTGGCTGCCTGTCATTACAGCACTAATGGAAATACTGCACGGATCACAACTCTCAATTAGCTCCTCGGGAGATTGCTGTGACAGCCAGTTACTGAACGGCAAGGCCTGAAGGAATGAATTAATTTGTAGTACACGGCAGTTAGAGTCACAGTGTTAGCAATGGAATAAGACAGCAAAAGACCCTGATTAGACTTCGGCGGCATGGTGCAAGGGACTGTTACCTGGGGGACTGTTACCTGTTACCTTTCTTTTTTTGTCTATCACTCCTCCTGGGGTTAGAAAAGATCTCGGACCGTGAATGAATGAGTTTAGAGCTCTTGTTTGGTTCTTGGAGTCACTGTCTGCCTGAGGCTATTTGGCGGCCGGCAATGGGCTTTCATTCAACACAGACAAGGGCATGCTGCTCTCCTCCTGGCCTGGAGCCAGGGCACAGCTAAGTGAGTGGTATTCAGGGGAGGTAACCCGATCTTTCTGTCCTCTTCAAACAACAGCTCTCTTCCTTATTAGTTCAGATAACCGTGTATCACAGAGGGTGTCCTAAGGCTGGTGCACCAGGGGATGCTGGTGTCTTGCCTTTGCAGTGATACATTTATACACAGACACAGAGGAGCAAAACGCTCTTGGTAAGGCAATCTTGGGAATCTTTATAGACAGTGTACAGTTTCCAGAGCTTCTGCCCACAAACAGCCACATGTTCCCTGTACCCTGGTACCACACTGTTCAAAGATTTGCAGTCTCTTATTCTGTCATTCACAAAGAAAAGTATTGGCTTTTATCAATTATGCAATCATTTTTTCTTAAAATTTGTTTTGACATATTTTATAGAGATGGCTTATTCGAGTGCAGAAAGGATTTGTCACAGTGGGACACCGTCCCTTCTTTACCCTTGATCAACCCCCCAGTGAAAAGCCATGCAAAGCCAGTGCAGTTTTGCACGTGATACTTGTTTCGGCTGAGTCAGATCTGACCCTCTGAACTGTGTGACATGCAGTGCTGGGAAGGAATAAGGTGAAAATAGAAGAATGTCCACAGAGCAGTTCTTGTGGAAGGTAAGAAACATTAAAAGAAAGTTTCTTGTGAGACTGTGTTGCTCTGGTAGGCTAAGTTCTTCATGTTCTGGAAAGAAAGATTTCTGAGTGGGGAGGAAAAGAGAAGTAGTTAACTGACAATGCAACCCTAAAGGTGGTTGTCCTCCATTTATCTGTAAAAGGACATGGAAACAGCACCAGCCAAGTTTTTTTTATGCCATTCTGGTTTTTAGGCACAAGAGGAATCTTTTGTTTTGACCGAATTCCCAAGAATCATTCAGTCTGTGACCCCTGCATTGTGAACCAACAAATGGAGCAGTTAACGTTACCCTTGTTAATAGAAGGCAGGAAATCAAGCCCAAGCGCCTCTCAGCACTGGTGTCCTTGTAACTTGCAAGTCATCAAAGTGGTTGTTCACACGTTTGCAGCTCTGGCAGTGCTCCTCCTGTGGGCAGTATTGCATTGGTGTGCTTTTATTTTCCTTAATTTTGAGTGCAAACAAAAGTCCAAACAGTCGATCTTTTTCTCTTTGCAGCCTGTGGCACTTCTTTGATCTTTGTGTCTGCTGTTTGTATGAAGCGTGTCCCTTGCTGCACATTCTGGCCAGTAAGTGGTGCTCCCCTCTTCCTTCCTGTGGCTCCATCCTTTGTGCAGAGCTGAGAGTGCTGTCATGCATTGCTGGTGCTTTTAGGTGTGTCTCGCCCAGACGGTACGTCATGCTTTGATGTAGTGTATTGATACAATAATGGTATTTCTAATGGGAGTCCTAATGGTGTGTTGTTAATGACACTTCTTGGCACTGTCCCATTGCCCGTACATACTGCTACAGAGGTCCTTGAATAGGTTCCTCTGATGCAGACCACCAGATGAGATGCGTCTCAACTGGGTTTATGTGGGTAGTGTTGAATGTGAAGAGAACATTTTTGTGGCTGGCATGTCTATAAGGAAACTAGAAATACTGAGAAAACGAGACCTTCTGATATTGTATTTTTTGGATCCACACATCCCAGTACTATATTCTTGCCAGTTGAAGAAACATGTCTCTTTGCAAAGCTATGTGACTTTGCTGGTATATGGGATGTGACTTCTCCACTAGCCCTTTAAAGACGGGATCTTTTCAGTAACGTTATTCCACAGTGAATTTTAATGAATCCAGTTGTGATTTTTCCACTCTTGATCACTATCGTCCTGGGGTTTTTTTGCCTGGATATAAAACTCTAACATGCTGACCTGGTACCTGTGTTGAGTTTGTTCTACTATGTAAAAAAACATGACACCAAGCCAGAACTAGTTTATCCTTAAGTGATGGTACAGTTTTAGAAGTAGCAAATAGCTACCCAAATAGTTATGTTGCAGAGACAGGGAGTAAGATGTGTCTGAAGAATAGGGAGGAAGAAATGGACTAAAAGGGAGAAGCAAAGACGATGGGAGTACAGAAAGAGAGGAAAATTGATAAATAAAAAAAAAAAAAAGAGAAGTGACTAAAGCAAGAGAAGAGAGAGGGAGATTCTCTCCTGATTAGAATTCATGAACTCCATTCTTACATTAAGTCTATATATGACACCTGGCCTTTAATGTGAAGCTGCCTACGAGCATTAAAAATTAAAAGCAGAAGGTAGGATCCATCCATCTCAGGCAGCGCTGCTCCCCTCCTATCTGAGCTCTGCACAAAGCTATTACACATTGATAAATTATTTTGGGTAATAGCTGAGATATTACATTGTTTCTGAGTGAAGGTAAAATCTCTCCATGACATGGGCATTTATCAGGAGCGCATTTCATCCTATTTATTATGGTTGAGACGAGATCGCAGGCTGCGGGCAGAGCTAGCACGTCGTGCTGATCACCTCCCCCATCGCCTCCCTTCCCTCTGTCACTTAGATGATGGGATATTGATGGAGCTCATGACAAGTTAATTATTAACTAAAGATATGCAGTTCACCTTTGCCAGGGGAGGGGGCACAGAAGAGAGCAACAATAGTTCTTAAAAAAATAAATATATCCATTGTATCTTAGGATTCCTTTCTCCACCTTCCTCTTCCTTCTACCTGTGGTATTTTACAGCCGCCCAAATAAATCAGATACATTATATGAATACCAGTATGGTCTAGAAGGCCAACAAAAATGGAAGAAGCTCTAAGAACCTTTAGTTTTCCTCAGAAAAAGTTTACACAAAAGTTTTTATCCATTCACTTGGCACTGGAAATAACTAGGGAGAAATTTTTGTTGTCCACTAGTAACAGTGATTTCTCTCACTCTTGAGAGGGCCAGAAAGCACAGGCACAGAATTTTGATTCTGTCCAATAAATGAATACATTCTTTCCTTATAAGGAAGAGATGTCTTGACACTATCTGAATATTTCAGCTACTCCCTTCCACTGAGTGCTGGATATTCCCCTGAAGGCTGGCTGGTTGTGCAGGAAGGTGATGGCCACAAAGACAATGCTTGCTTGCGTGCTCATCTGAGCTCCCAGGCTAAACAGGATGAGTTTGCTGGCACATGAGGGAGAGTTGCTCAGTTAAATGGTTCTGATCCTGAAGTTTGTTGACTAGGTTGGAGCCAAGGCAGTAAAAGGCAGTTGGGTGCCAGAGGTAACTAGTACACCATTTTATACTCAGCTCCTTCTGGTTTGTCCATATATTATGTTGTTCAGGTAGTTCTAGGAAAAAGGAGCCACGGATGTCAACCACCACAACAGTGGTAATTTAGAAAATAATTGCAAGGTAAAATAAAACAGTCTATCAAAGGAATCATTCCCTCCAAATGCTCACTTAGGAAGACCTGACAAGTAAGTTTTCACCACATAAGAGTCCTTCAGGAAAAAATGAATGTCTGTTTGTTTTTCAAAACCCAAGCTGCTCTAGATGTCAGTTTAAACTACAGGCGCACCAAATTTCACGCAGGTTGGATTTGAACCGTACAGCTCATTTAGGACCCATCTAATTCCCTTCCTTAAAGAAAGCATAAGATTATTACTTCTGCATTGGAAAAAAAGAAAAAGGTTATTTTTCTAGTTGTCTTCTTATGAGCTGTGGTAAGGGATGCAAGATCACTACCTTTGTGTCTGCAACAACCTGGTCTACCCAGAGTAAAATTGTACATTCTTCTTGCTGTTCTACTTGAACTATCCCAAAACTTGTGAAAGCTGCTGTGTGGTCTCTATTCTTTTGGTGTAAAACATACTCCTGTGGAGCAGCACTGATCAGGGTAAGGGAAAGCCAGTACCATTCTTTGAAATCCACCAGTTCTGTTCCCTTGGATTAGTGCCTTATACAGAAGTTTCAGGAGCTAACATTTTGTTTTACCGATTTTTGGCTTTTCCTATGAAATCTGAAGTTTTGTTTCTGGGCTAATCGTGAAAGTTCCTTTAAAAAAATTAAATTATTTAAATAAGTGAAATTTCCTATTCTATAGCTGTGAGGACTCTCTCTTTGAAAATACGGATTTCTACTTATTTGCCTGAAAATGGGAAATTTTAAGTACATTTAAGCAGATTGATTTGGATTCTCAGGTGTAACTCTTCCTCTGTAAGACTATGCTAGATACACATGCGTTGAAATTGCTGTGTATAAAAGCATAACTTTCAGAGCCTTCATTTTCTTCATATACTTTGGCTTTTTGAAATCTCTGAAAATCTAGCTGCTTGCTATCATAGGTATGAGAAAGAGAGATGGGATTGGGCTCCCACGTACAGATAAGTGAGTGCTGTCTGAAACATGGTGGGTAGATTAGCAGTCTGGTTTCCGAGTAAGAAACTGCCCATCACTGCAGTAAGGCTAATCTCCCTGTCCTTGTCTGGTCATAGTGATCAGTTTGCCCTCTACTTAATATAATAAGATATATAATAAAAATGTATTAACAACTGTGAACCACCCTCATCCCCCTTCCAAAACCCCCTGGGATCCTCCAAGGTTAGAGGATGTGCAATATACTCACCTCAAAGTAAATTCACGTTCATTATCTTCACCTTTTATTGCACACCTTGTCCTTGTCCGTTGCCTCTCTTGCAGCTGCTTTTTGCTCTGGGCCTTGGTCTGTAGTCCCTGCCTATGCAAGGTATCTGTGTTGACATCACTGGCAAAATACTAATGGTGTAATACCTGGTGGTCCCATTTATCTTCCAAATATAACTTTCTGGTGAGCTTTGTGGGAACCATATCAGGCTGTGAACTTGTAAATATGTGTTCAGGGGGTCTGGGCTCATATGCTGTCTGTAACTTCTCCAAGGCAGAGGCTCCATCACTCTTTCCAAGCAACGTGCCCACCTGCTGGTTATGGTAATGACAAGGCTTATAGCTTTTTTCCTAATTTTTTAGTTTACCTAGACTTTCCTCCTAGATATCTCATAACTCAAGCTGTAATTTCTTATGCAGAGAATGCCTCTCACACTAACACAGGTACAGTTCAGTACTCCCAGATTGTTCATTTACACACAGTTCTGTATTGGTATGAATAAGGAGGCAATGGAGAAGGGATTGCTCTGTTTGAAGTTGGAAATCATTGTGTTTAAAGAATAAGCATTGAAAGCCCATAAGAAGAAGCCTTATATTGAGAGACAATAGTATGAGTACATTTTTGTTGAGGTCCAAAAGTACCTAACCACAGTATAAATATTTTTTGGCAAAAAGATGGTGATGTGTGGTTATATTACCTGCTGACTCTAGAAATATAAGAGAAATCTGAGTTAAGTTTATACAAGATTTATTAGACTTAGCTCAGTTTTGAATGTAACTCAGTGTGATTTAGCTGATCTGTACCTAGGAGAGAATGTGTTCTGCCTGGCAGTGTGGGAAATGTCACAGGGCAGACAAAGCAGCAAATCAGACAGACCGAGACTCATCAGAACAGGGTTCCTTCACAAGAGCTCGAACTGAATGTGGAGTTTAATCAGTGCTGTGTCCTGTTTTATGTGATAAAGTTTTCCCTGAGTGTGAGCTGTGTTGGGCAGGCATCCTACTTGTTCCACAAGGCTTTATGGCTGTGCTGCCGTGGATGGGAGGTCATGTGCTGCTGCTGTGGTGTGCCAAATCTGGTATCCTTTGCTAACCTGGTTCCTTGTCATTTGTTGTGACTGACACAAAAACAGTTGAGAAGGTGCAAGGACTCCAGGCAGGTGGAAAGTTTAGGAACAGCTGGACTGTAAAGTCACATCTACTGAGACTGTATATGTAGAAATTGGCTTTGTGTGCAGGGGCTCAACTGTTGATCTCCATGCCAACTCAGGTCTAGATCTATCCTTAGACTTGCCTTACGTTTTTCAGTTGTGCCAAACTCCTGGCATTAATAACAACTGAGGTGAAGATTGCACTAATTATTTGTGTTTGGAAATATTACTTGGTCATCTTTTCATTGTGGTGAATAACCCCTTCTTCCTTTTATATTCTAGTTCTAGACTAATGGAAATAACAACCCAACTCTTAGCTTTTCTTTCCCTGTTCTTTATTTCTCAGTATCTTCAGCAATTTGCTCTTCATGTATCTCTTACTCATAAGGGAAGATAGCAGAACCCTAGCTGGTCTGTCTTCTGTGGTATCCGTTATACTTTTGTGTTCCCTGAAATGACTGGCAAAACCACTTCATCCTTCAAATCTTTTCTTGTGATCCACTTCAGTATTTTGATGCTTTTAGGAAAACAACTGGTTCTGATGTCAGCAAGAAACTTGATACTTATTAGTATCTATTTGTCTTACAATTTTATATTAAAAGCATATTTTAAAATTATTTTTCCTAAAGTCAGCTACTCTTTCTTCTGGCCAGTCTGCCACTGTATGTATGTCACCTTCTTTCTGCCACTTCTTTCAGTCTGGTGTGTTGTGCCTCAGCTCAGTCTTCACATAGACTTAGGCAGTAAAATGAAGAGTGAGACCTTGTGCATGAGGGAGGTGCGGTGGCTTTGAGTGGTACCATAAAATAAATCATTCCTACTAATCATGTGCTCTAGGCCAGACATGGTGCTGCCTTCCAAACATGGCAAGCACACAGTGAAACACACGAAGTACCACTACGCTCATTCCGTACACCTGCAAGCACTGGGCACCCCCACGTCCCCCACGTTCTCCCCACCACAGCATAAATGGAGGATCATGTTCCATATGCTCCCAGGTCAACCCTCAGAAACAGTTTAAGTAGCTTGGAGAAACACACAGCAACTTAAAGAGTTAACCCTACAGTAACTGGGAGAAAGAGGGGGGAAAGAGTGTAATGGAGGGGTGAAGAGTTTCCATAAACCCATTGCCTCAGCTCAGAGAACCTGCTAAGGGGCAGTGGTCAGAGAGAAACAGAAGGAGAGAGAGAGATATCAAGTGTAGTAATCAGAATGAAAAATGGAGCTCCGGTTACTTTAAACAAGAGCTAATTTATCACAAGAACGAGTGGATAAGTAGCTGAGTTTCAGGCGTTCAGTAAGTTCCCCGTTCTGCTCCAAAAATTATTCCACCCCTGTCTCCATGCTCCCATAAATCATCCCCTTCTTCACTTCTGCTCCGATTACCAATTACTCCTGCCTACGACACACTTTCCCCTGCCCGACACAATCTGATGGGCCCCTGCCTTTTAATTTTACAAATGCTTTTCCTTCTTGCTTCTCAGCTCCCTGTCCCTACTCCTCCCCTCCCCAGTTTCTCTCTGTATCTTTGTTTCCCCTTCCCTTCTTGTCTACTTTTTTTTTTTTTTTTAATTTGAAGAGAGGGAGGGCAGTAATGTTTTCTGGAACCTCCCCCCATGAGGTTGACTGAACTGAAGGAGAGGAATAGAAATTAATTATTTTCCCAAACCTGAACTCTCTTTGGGTTTGTGAATCCTCTTCCTAAGCACATGTTGAATTCTAGACCCAGTACAGCTGTATCAAAGGTGAAAGTCTTGTTCTTGACAGGATGTGTTGCTTTTTGTTGAGTCTTTGAAGGAAAATATAGGGTTTTTTCAAAATTTCCCTTTTCTTTATTGTACACAGAACTTTTTGCAGAATGGAGATATTTTGTGAGCTGCACAGCTGCAGGAAGAAGAATTTTAATTTATATTGTATTGTGCAATTTTTCTGTGTATGCTTCACCACTGCTAATATTTACACTGGAGTACTTCTAGCTAGTTGTCATACAAATGCAAAAGGACTTATCTGTACCAAAACCCTGATTTACAAAAGGCTCACACAAGAAACTTTTGTTGGCTTCGATGACTCTATACATGAAATCAACCTAAACCAAACTTGTACTAATTAGCAAATATCTACTCAGGGAGCATATGTTGAATTTTTTTGTATAGCTACACCTTTCTAATATAAAAAACTTTGATGCTGCTTATGAATGGTAATCTAAAGTATCATAAGTCTGGTGCATTATTCAGATGCTGGATGCATATGCACATGGATTGCATATATAAAAATTCTAGAAAGAGATTTCAAACATCAAAGAACTGGCATACGATAATGTACTGTTTTGCTTCTATACATTTTCTTTTCACACATAAATTATTTCTGAATGTTTGCCCAAGCTACAGTTGGAGAGTTTGAAATCCCTGTATGTCATGTTTATGAGTTCAGCATAGACTCAACAGCTCTGTTTGATTGTAGTAAAATAGTTTCTGGATGCTTCATTGAGACTTAAATAGCCTTTGGAAAGTAAAAAACTGGTTCAGGAGGGCTAACTTGCATGAATCTAACAGATGCTGGCAACTGCTAAGTTGGAAGAGCCATCCCAACTGAAGGGAAATGTTTATGCAGGTCATCAGTCTGGCCTAATGTGCACAGAGCTGTTATTTTCACCTGTAAGACATTCCACAAAGTTGCCATGAAACGTACTGAATCTGAAAAGAGAAAATTCCTTTGCCCTGCTGAGAACAGGGTAGGCAAAGTGACAGCTCTGCCTGCTCTGCTGCAGAGAAAGCAGCTGTCCGGAGCTGATTTTTGTGCAGGATAATGGATGGAGGAGATGGATTACCAAGTGATAAATCACACAAAGGAATTGGCTGGTGCCAGAACCCATGAGCAAGAAAATAGCTGGCATGCTCTGCAGTGGGTATTACCATCTCCATCTAAAGAGTCCCAGCCTTTATGAATAAACAGTAAGACGAAACAGGAGTTAATTATAGCACAGCTTCTTGACATAAGGCTTTTACAGCAAAACAAGAATGGCAAAGGGAACACATCAGTTCACGTTTATCAGACAGTTTATCTTTTTCTCTTTAGGGAAAGAGTTGAGGAAATCCTCTCTGTTCTCATTTCCTCCTTTTATTCTCATTTTGTCTTTATTCACATTTTTCAAAGCCCTAAGTGTTATTTTCTGACCAAGGAGTATCACAGGAATCTTTCAATAAAGAAATAGAGGAGCTAACTGAGCATGACTCAAGTCATTCCTATACCACATGATACATATGTAGTCCCTCCGTCCTGTCAGGGAAAGAATGGTTGCTGGCATTCACTATGTAACTCAGTAATCAATAATACTGCTCCACATCACCCTAAAGACCCGTGATACTCTGAGCTCAGTATACTTTGGGCTGGGAAATCCATGCATAAAAGAGAGTTACTTGGACATGGTGGAAATTTGGCTTCATCCTACAGCATCTTCCTGTGATCCAAAAGACAATATTTTGTTGGGTACTTTTAAGTGCACCCAAAAAGCGTGCTGAGATGCACTTTACATATGAAATCTTTTTCCTTTAAGACCAATACAAGGTAATTCATAATTCTTCTACTGACTATGCACATGAAAATAGAGCCAAAATAGAGCGCCATGCTTCTGACGTGTAGGGAAAGTTGCTGGCTCAAGGTCAAGACTTGTCAGGATGAAGAGTGTTCTGTTTACCTGTCTTTAATAACAATACTTTATTATCATTAAAAGCATAATGGAGAAAGAGGTTTTTGATATTGTTATCTAAAAAGCTGTCTTTGCTGAAGAGAGAAGAATCACAGAATCACAGACTGGGTAAAGTTGGAAGGGACCACAGGCGGTCATCTGGTCCAACCACCCTGCTCAAGCAGGGTCATCCTAGAGCACATGGCACAGGATTGTATCCAGACAGTTCTTAATTATTTCCAGTGAGGGAGACTCCACAACCTCTCTGGGCAATCTGTTCCAGTGCTCAGTTACTGGCACATTAGAGAAGTTCTTCATGTTTTTAGGTGGAATTTCCTGTGCATCAGTTTCTGACTCCTTCCTCTTGTCCTGTTCCTTGGCACCACCAGGAAGACCCTGGCTCCATCCTCTTAGCACCCTCCATTCAGATACTTACAGACATTGATGAGACCTCCTTTCAGTAATTTCTTCTTGAAGCCTTAACAGGTCCAGCTACCTCAGCCTTTTCTTGTAAGAGAGATGCTCCAGTCCCTTAATCATTTTTGTTGCCCTCCATTGGACCTGTTCCAGGAGGCCCATGTCTCTCTTGTACTGAGGAGCCCCGAACTGGACACAGCACTCCAGATGTGGCCTCACCAGGGCTGAGTAGAGGAGCAGGATCACCTCCCTCAAATGCTGGCAATGCTCTTCCTAATGCAGCCCAGTATATTTTCAGGTGTCCAGTACTAGGCTGGCATCCCAGTGGAAACTGCACTAAAGTAAATTGTATTATTCCTGACTTGAGAGTATCCTAGTGCACACGGGCTGTGTAAGCATGAAGATGACAATGGTGATCCTCTTTTGATACGCCTGTGGCAGAAAGTTGTCAGCAAAGAATCAGAAGTGGAAGATATACAAATGGCACTTTGTGCAAGGTGTTTCCAACATGTCAGGTTTCCTGAAATGTGCAGCAAAAGTAGAGCTTATGCAGCTCTCTAGGAGGCTGGGGAGGTGCTGGAAGTCCTCAAAGAGTTAATGAGAGCAGGTCTTTGAACTCGTCATTTCAGCACAATAGTCCTTTGAACTAATATTTTCAGGACAACAGTCCATGGACATGAAAACTTAGAAGTTTTGGATATAATATTTGAAGCCTTGATGACTAGATACTTCTTTAGTAATTGTAACCTGACACTGTTGTTTTTAATAATGTAAAACATTTGACCGAATCTTGACAAAGTCATTCATTATATGTGGAATTAGCCCGTAACTTGTTTCATGACTTGTAGAGCAACCGAGATTCACTCTCCCCAGACATATGGGCACTGGGTTAACATCTGACACACCAGCAGGCCCTCACCAGCACGTGGCACTGACTGTCTCTTTTAGACAAAGATCCTTGAAGCTTTACCTCTATTTTTTGAACATAATTTTTAAAAGGTAGTTTGATAGCAGATTAATCTTCCAGCTGGCTCCTCCCAAGGACCTGGTATATACTGAACATCGACGTGACAGATCTGCTACCTTGCTCTGCTCCCTGTTGAAAACTCTGTGTGAGTGATTTAATGTTCAGAGTTTCCCCAGAAATCCTTACTATTTCACAGCAGTCACATTCTAGAGAAAAAGAGAGTGACCTTAGTTTGCCTTGAATCAAGCTGTCTAAAACTTATGTTTATTAGATGCTCTGACAGATACACTGTCTTATGGCCTTATGAAATTTGCCACAGAAAGAACTTTCAAAAGGGTTTTTTTTGTTGTTACGAAGATTTGGCTGCTAGAAATCTGTTTCCTCCCTGCAGCTTGTGTTTTTTTGGGACAACACTGACATGGTATCAAGGCAGTAAACATTCAGGCTCTGTGTCCAAGCAGAGACAGACAGTTGTGTTGCATAGTCTGAAACCTGGTAGAGCTACCTAAGACTGCAATACAAGACAGATGGGCTTGCCTGGACTGCCTCCCACCCCATCTCACCTTCCTTTGGATCTGATAGGGAGCTTCCCCAGGACCCCCACATACAAGAAGCAAGGGCACTGCATTCTCTTTATCAACTCTTCACCCTCCTTTTGTGTGACACCAGCTGTCCATTCCCCACTTTAAAATGTACTGACTCAGCTGGTTGGGAGCAAGAGCAAATCCGAGAGCTTCACTGGTAGAATACCATTGAATTTGAGGTGAAATGATTTTGTTGAAACCTTGATTTGATGTGGGGTCATAGATGTGCCTGAGGCTTTCTCTGCAGAGCAACTGTGGCAGAAGCAATGGCCATTACACTTCTCCCAGCTTCCTGTTCTCAGTACTGTCACCCTCTGGTGAGAATACTTTGCTCAGAATCCTGGAGAGAAGATTTGTCCCTCCCACCTCAGCTGGGTGCATGTTTGTGAATCAGGAAGGAGGCTGAGAACTTCCTATCTGTTCCGTAGGTGACTAAATGTTTATGATACCATCACTGTGAGAATGGGCCTTTCCCATATCGAGAGATCTTCAGGCTAATACTACCTGCCACATCCATTTTGTCTTGAAAACAAATCTCAGTGAGGAAGGTTATCATGGAGCTCTTTAACCAATCCCCTCATATGTCCATCACAACAAAGAAAAACCAATTAGGCTTTATTCCGTGCTTGCCTAACCATCATCGAGGAAAGAAAAGAGCTGACAGGATTAGGGATGCACTGGGATAGAGGAAAATGGCTCTATTTCAGAATCCTTACCTAGAAGAAGTACCCCTTTTAATTATTTTGGTTTTCAGTGACAGTAACACTGTAAAGGGACAGGACTTAACACTTGAACTGCCTAAAGCATAGTTTGAGTGACCCATCTAATGCATTCAGTCTCTTTCTACACCAACACTTTCTAATTATCTGACACTGAATTTTCCAAATAATACTGTATACTTATTAATTTTCTGCAATGAATTTAATTAAAGAAGCCCGTTTTACTCCCCCAGAGGAAGAAGCTGAGTTAATGTGTGCTATGAGGAGAAAAACAGTTTCTTCAAGCATACAGCAAGATTCCTGCTTGCAAAAACTTTAGCCAGAAGGACAGCAAGGTACAGTGAGACAAGTGGATTTCAGAAGTAATACACCATGAAAATTTTTCACTTAGCATTTTCTGGAAGTTGACTCTGGGATTTCTTATGACAACTGCAAGTGCAACATTGACCTTTCTACAGTTTTAGAGTAGCAGAGTTTAACTCTGTTGTGAAAAGTGTTAACACTCAAGTCTTCATTAACAGAGTAGTGGGACCCCACAGCCACAGATAACAGGGAAAATGGAAAATACATTTCTGAAATCTGTCTTTGAATATGTTACATTCTTGTTAGCTGTTATGTAGAGTTAACCTTACTGACTTAGGGATCAAAAAGAAGCATTTCTGATATTTTTCATCGCAGTTTAATCAGTCAGGAGGAAAGGATTCAGGGTTCTGTTCCTCCCTTACTAACTGAATCTGTGACTTCCCAGAAGAGATGTGGAAGGAGGCAGGGGAACAGTTGCATTGTGCCTGTAGCTTTAGTCAGGGCCAGGCACATTTATGCAGTAGACAATTTCTTACTGACAAAGCACAAGGAATCAGAATACAGCATGATTTTGTGAGACTTGTTTGAGTTTACTCATGACAAATAATGACAGCTTTATGAAAACAAGCACATCATTTTTGAAGTCATTAGGCTTCAAGTATTCACATTTTCCCATATGGGTCTAACCACCATTTTATTTACAGAAGTACAGGAGAGAGAAATAGCTATGTGCATACATTGCAGCATGCACTTATGGCCAAAAGTTTTCAATAGAAACCATTCATGTGGTGCACCAGAGCGCAGCTATGGCTATATGACCTTAGAGGTTCTATGGGGCTCATCTATTTCTTCTGGAGGAAGAGCCTCCAGGGGTTTTTGCAATAGGCTTTCAACTTCTGATTAGGAAAGATTTTGAGCTTGTGCAACTCTCAGTGAAGTAGCTGGTGTTTCCAGGCGCTCAGTACTATTCTGATTTCGAGCTTAGCTAGATTTTGGGGTAGCCTGGCTCTTTTTATTTATGTGCATATTAATGAGGATGTTCTGGCTGGAGATTTTTTATTCCTTTCTATGAACATACCTGCATTTTTATAACAAGACGTGTCCTGTAAATTAACAGATAAATGTTTCTTGTGGTCGCTTCAAATACTCCCCATGGTTCACAGTACAAAAATGTGATGGTTTGTAAACCAAGTGCCTGCCTAATTCAGCTTGCTTTCTCAAGTCTCTCCTGCTGTGGGAGGGCATTTTTTGGGCCACCTACCAAGCTGCATTTTTATTGTTATTAAATGCCTTCATCCCTAAGTGCTAGAAATCGATCTCCTTTAATTCCAGACACTAATATCTCTGGAGAAATTCTTCTTCATATTAATTCAAAACAAGAAGAGGCTAGATAAAAAAAATGGCTAAGTATGAAGAGTCTGGTTATGCAGCTGAGCCCCCAAGAGTGTGTAAGAAAATATAATATTATAGTAAAGAGACCACTTCACGTCACCATTGCTCACCCCCAAAAGGGGACAGAATTACCTAATATTGTGCTGTAAACCATATACCATTAGTTGGCAATAGGGATTTCTCTCTAGCTTATACAGTAGTTTTGTACTCTTAAAGGAAAATGACCTGCACAAGAGCAAAACAGGTGGTGGAATAAAAAGCAAAGAGATAGCTGGCTTTGATAAGATAACTGGCTAGAGCTTGTTTATCACAAGTTCAGAAAATTGTTAGATAAGGTGTCACAAGGTGATTAGTGGAGGAATCATAACGGTGACTGAGTGGGGGGACAGCAACAGGTGCTGCTGAAAGTTGAAATATTATGCTGAAAGGAAGCTTTTCTCAGAACTGATCTTCTCTTCATCATTGGCCTTGGCCAAATGATTGACATGTCCTGATGAAAGGTCCAAAGCTGAGAGGCATTTTCAGCATAGAGATGCTTCCAGTACAGAAATGGAATTATTGTGCAATAGTCCAAAAGCCTGTTAGGACCACTCCTGAAGCTGCACATACAATTCCACCATCCATCCCAGAGGGATGGGTACAAAGGGAGCTGAGCACAGAAAGGTACTAGGGTGACCAGTGACATGGGGAATGTGTTTTGCAGGATAATAAGAAATTTGCTAGTTTAGCCAGGCAAAATTAGGAAAGAGGGGATATTATTTCTGTCTATAAATACATCAAACTGCAAAACTCTCAAGAGAGAGAACAGCTATTTAAGCTTAAGGAAATGTTGGCACAAGAACAAACGGGTATAAACTGGCTGAGAATAAATTAGACTGGAAAGTAAACAAAGGTTTCTAGCCATCAGAAAGAGAAGTGAGATTCTATAATATACTTCCAAGGGAAAAGAAGCAGAATAAATTTTAAGATGGAACTTGATCTTTTATAAAAGGTCTTCTGTGATGGAAGAGAGTAGACTGCATGACCAAGGAGTCTCTTCCAATCTGTACTCCCACTCTTCTCCCCTTTCCTCACCCTGTACTGTGCTACTTCTCTTCCTTGGTACTCTGAGCTCCACCTGCTCCTGCTCTGAAGGCACCATGGATCCCTTATCAGAATTCTGCACTGCAATAGGTTGTTTTTAATCCTCCCCGTATCTCTCTATTTTTTTTCCTTGCCAAGCTTGCTGGGCTGTAATGTTTCCCTTCGTGTAATCCATCACAGACACAATGTCGCTTGTGCAAATTAAAATGCACCTTGGAATAATAAAAAAGGGTGGTTTTTTTTTCCTTCCTTCCCAGCAGCAGTTCCTCAACATAAACCATTTGTCTCTGGAAAGAAATTCAAGAATGTTAACCCTGTGTATGCTCCTATAGGGTACACAGCACCTCCTGTGGGAACAACACTTAAAGGACACCTTGCAGTTGTGGACCTTGCAGATGTGGACCTTGCAGATAGCTGGAACTGTAACCCACTACTTTTCTGTGAAAACATTGGTGATAGGGTCCAGTGCAACAAATTAGAGATGCCCCATGTCAGGACAAAGAGATACAATCCAGAAAAACTACATAGCAAACCTTGTGGTGCTCCACAGAGCTCAAATGGTCTGAGGTGAACGTTGTACATTGGGACCTTTAGAAGCAATAGGAAACTATATGAAACTATAGGAAACTATATGAGTGACAGAAGAGCCACCAAGCTATCCTATACTGCTGTACAGTTCTGGAGGCTATAATTGGCTCATGGATCAGGCACTGGTCACTTGTGATATAGAAATAAACTTACAATGAACTATTGCTGAATGAATTCCATCCTTGATGAGATGCTGCATATAAAAGGTTATGTCAAGGACAGAATTTTATATTTCTTCCTTCTTTCATTTCGGGGGAGGGTGTGAATTTCTCCTCAGTGGCATATAAATTCCATTAAGGTAAAGATGCATTTTAAAAATCTGTTTTATGTGGTAAGAAATGTCCAGAGTTGGACTGAGAGGTAGGCAGGCACTAGAGGATTTGAGTGCTTGGCCATAGAGACGGTGTGGCATTGCACAGCCATCTAGGCTGCAATAACATGGGAATAGTAGTGTGGACAGTAGACCAAGATGGACTACATTCCCTGTGGAGAAGCACTGATGCTTTGATAGAAGATGCTTTCACCAGGTCATTATTGAGAGATAGGACGTCTTCATTATTTGTGGCATAGGCTTTTGGCTTATGGTTTCAGCTTTTGTGCATCCTAGATTTTGTTCAGACAAGATGGATGATTTTTCTTACTTCCCAAAAAAACTGTTTCACCCCAGACTTTGACTCCCATCACAGATGTTGTTTTATTTACTATCATAGTAAGAGGGCCAGTGGGTCACCTGATACTCCCACAGGGTCAGTATTCTTTACTCTCCAGTTCCTCTCTTTCTTCCTGTTTTCCAGTTCAGGAGCTTACTAAGCTCTTCACTGTGTGATCTTACTGGAAACTAATGTTAGTGTTAGTGCGGTAACACTTACATGGCTTTCATGTCAGGCACAGGGCTGGAATCATCCACTTCAATGTGGGGAGAAAGCACGGCCCCAAAACAGGAGCTAGACTAAGCCACGCAGGATGCAGAAAAGACAGCTGGTGTGTGAGAGAAAAAGAGGGCCAAGCTTGGCTGGAAAAAAGCAATTCAAAGCTTCAGGTGTTCAACAGAGGGGATATCTTTATTGTTCTTTATTCTTACTTGAAGTAGCAGTAGTGGTTAGACAAATGAGCATGAGTTCAACAGTTCAAAATGCACAGGCATACTGAACATTGCTAGCTAGGCTTCCAAAGGAAGCTCTTCTCTCTTTGGGATAGCCTGGTTTTGTCCTCACTAATTCCAGCTCTTTTTTTTTTTTTTAACTGAGCCGTAGAGGCTGGATAGGTGGCTGGAACTCACTCTGTAAAGTAGCAAATTCTATTTCTATATCGTGTTTTGTCTCAGTAGCAAGGCTGTTCTATTTTTCAGTTTCACCAGGGGTCCCAAACAAATGACATAAAACCCTGTGGGATTGTTGCTTTTGAATTTTTTTTTCCCCAGTTCTCCTTACTGTGAGTCTTGCTGTTTCCAAGCTTCATCATTATAATCTGAAAATAATAATTCCAAGTTCAATCTCTTCTCAAAATATTTGTTGCAAAAGAAATAGTGCTGTTTTCTTACAGTGTGATTGTCTTTCTTAAGCTCCCTCTTATAATGCAAATTTCATAATTTAAAGAACCACCAATTTTCTGGTAATCTTTCTATCTCCAGTGGTTACAGAGAAGATTTAAATTCCCTTAAAGCCCAGCTTCCGAAGGAAACAAGGCTTAATTGATCACACTGTTTGTCCATGAGAGTCTTTTTCTGTCTATTTCACACATTCCTCACAGTAAGTTTTGTATTGAACCTCTCACCCATAAGTAAATATACCTGAAAGAGATGCAGGGATCTTAAATGTGCTAGGTCCCATCAATTTCCCTGGACAGAGATGACAATTTTTCAGTATCAGAACTGAGTGAAAGATTCCTAACCTCACCACTTGCTAGGTAGACAAAAAGTCCTGAAAAGGGGATGTATGAACATCTTAGTTGTGGGGAAAACTCTGATTGGAGTTTACCTGTTTTTATATGCAGCATAATAAATTCAGCACAAGACACAGATCTCTAGGAAGCTGGGATTCATTCATCCCCCTGCTCACAAAGCTACTTGTCATGGGTTCAGTAGGTGCTTTTAGGATTCCCCAGACATGCTCAGTTGAGTTCTACCTGGTGTGTGAATTTGTACGTTTCTTTCTATTGCTTTCTTCTAGACTGAACTTGCCCTTTCCCCTGAATACTCACACTTCCCCCATTTTGCTTGTGCTCTTAATCATAGGGTGTCTTTAGCAATGCATTCTGTTTAAGTGTCTGTGTCCATGGTCACCCTTCACAGGGTGAAGGAAGGGAAGTAGCCAGCAGTCCTCAGATCCTAAAGAAGACAAGTCCAAGCTAATGTGGCAGAGTCTTCCTGCTTGAGGGGGCCTTACAGAGTTGTTGTCTGCAGTGAGATGAGGGTGCCTGCCTAGTTCATGGACAGTTAAATATGTGGGTTGCTGTGCTGGTTTGGGCTGGAGTAGAGTTAATTTTCTTCACAATGGCTGGCATGGGGCTGTGTTTTGGATTTGTGCTGAACACAGGTTGATAACAGAGAGATGTTTTTGTTATTGCTGAGCAGAGCTTACACAGAGCCAAGGCCTTTTCTGCTCTTCATACTGCTAAGCTGGTGAGGAAGTTGGGAGGAGACTCAGCCAGGACAGATGACACCAACTGATCAAAGGGATATTCCAGACCACATGACATCATGCTCAGTATTTGAAAGGGGGGGAATAAAGAGGAAGGGGGCGTGGAGAGGGGGGGAGGATGTTCAGAGTGATGGTGTCTTCTCAAGTCACCATTACGTGTGAGGGGGCCCTGCTCTCCTGGAGATGGCTGAACACCTGCCTGCCCATGGGGAGCAGTGAGTTGATTTCTTGTTTTGCTTTGCTTGTGTGTGTGGCTTTTGCTTTTCCTGTCAAACTCATGAGTTTTTTCACTTTTACTCTTCTGATTTGCTCCCTGATCCCACTGGTGATCTCCGTGATCACACTGGGGGAGTGAACAAGTGGTGCTTGGGGCTTGGTTGCTGGCTGGGGTTAAATCATGACAGTTGCTAAAAGCTTTAGATCAGCTTGAGAGAGAGCATTTGCTAAAGAAGGAGATTGCAAACAGTATGGAGAATAGGGAGTTGAGAAAGCCTATATATGAATCCTTGCTCTGTTTGGCCTTGGAAGCTCCCTTCCCTTGCAGAGTCTGTTTCCCCAGATGCAAGCTAAGAACAGTAACAGCTATCTGTGTCTCTTGCCAATAGTGGAGTAAAATGAGATGTGCTTGCCAGTAGAAGGATCGCAGAGTATTGTTCCTGTTCTCTTAAAGAGAACTGGGACTTTAGCAGGATCTACTTTCACTGGAGTTTAGCAGGAATGACTTTCCAGTGCCACTTAATATTGAGAGGAATGATCTGTCAGAACAGCAGTGCTTGAAAGTCCTTCCTGGGTCACACACACAGGTTCACTGGGTGTCATGTTTTCTGTTTGGTTCAGTGTGTGAACAGGGCCAACTTGGGCCATAGAAGGAGACAACAGGGAGCTGGTAAAGGCAAAACTGGGCATGATACCCCATCCCATTCTTAATTCTATGCTGACCAATAACCTTTTCCTCACTACCAAGGCTTGGACTACAGCAAGGGCAGCTGCACTGAGCAGAACGCTAATTCATCAAACCTGCTCCTCAGGAAGCCTGACTGAGGTGTTTGCTTTGGAAGCCTTGCTTTCACTAGTTACTGCCATTGCCCTGGTGGCCTCCTCCTGTGAAGATGAGGTAAGCCCCAGGAAGGGATTTTTATGCACCTCTGCAGGAAGGCAAAGCTTTGTGTGGAGTCTGAATCTGGGGGAGCACTGAATGGTATTGGACACTGTGTACTACTTTTTCCAATCTGTCTTAACAGCAGTGTCCCATAGTACCCTTTGATAATTACTAGGGCAGTGTGAGAAAGTTCACGATCATCTAGAGCTCTGTGATCCACATCCTCTTACAGGTCTTCTGCACTGGCATCCAGTGCTGTCCTGACCCTGTCTATTGAATTCAATGCTCTGTGGAGCAGCTGAAGTTCTTAGCTAATTGAAGAGAAATTATTACCTCTTTCTCCCCTGCCCTTTTCTGCAGCAACCCAGGGAAGATGAATTGGTCTGTTAATTCAGAGCAGAAGTAACTTGATTGTTGTGTGCTTCTCTGGAAAATGACCACACTGCCCTGTGCCCATGTCTTGGTGTTTGTTGGTTTCATTGCTCTGACAGCATGAAAGATGTTTGGTTTTGTTCTATTGCTGTTATCATTTATCATCCTCTTGTAAAGCCAGAACCCGCTGCTCACCCATCCTCCCTCTATGGTAGGTTTTCTGCTTCCCCTCCACTCCTGTCCTGGTAGGGAAACTGCTGGTATGCCAGAAACAAACTGTCTGTCCACTGAAGAAAAGACACAGGATCCTTTTTGCTCCCTGAAATGACCGTTGTGATCAATGGTGATGGTTTGACTGGGTTTTGGGTTTTGGAGGAGCAGCTCCAATCATGGAGTGGAGAGCTGATAGTGACCTTATTTTATCCCATAAAGATGGTAGTTGGTCCTGAATCCAGGGCACTGTTATATAGCTGGTGCCTGTGGAAGGACATAATCATTCAAATGCTAGAGATGGTGAATGGGATGCAGTGTGAAAAATCCCTATCCTTCGGCTGAGTAAATATCTCAATGCTGCTTGGGCTGTAGCATGCATGTGTCAGAGCTGTGGAATATGTGGGGACAGCACATACCTGAAAGAGCATCCTGCCATCTTCTGTCTTGTATCCATGTCCCCAGATAATCCATAGGCAGCCCTCTAACTGCAGATCAATGGTACATCAGTTTCTGTGGACAAGCTGAAACAATTCAGAGGGAAGCAGAAATATCTGATAGGACTTGGAGATTACAGGATGAAGGAAGGAGACTTACCATTCACCCCTTCCTTCTCTCTGGCAATGTTTTCAGATACAACAGCCTGAAGCCTACAAAAATATAGTCTGGAACTAGAGGTATGCAGCACACTGCTACTGTTTGTGGTGTTAATATCGACTGTGCTGAAGGATTTGTTTCTCCTCCCTTCCCTGTCTCACTCTTCATTCAGCAGTAATGATTAAGTCTCATCTCCAGAAGCCTACAAACATTGTACTGTGTTTCTAGAAATATTGTGTACACCCTGTACAGGACTCCTCACCCACCTTGGAGAGCCAGGCTGCGATGGTAAGACTGCATGCAGAAGGACCAGCTCTGTGAGGTTTTTAATGATGTGAGCTCTTTTTGTGGGAGGACTGGGTCTGGTGTCCTCCTAGTGGTTTAGAGGGGCATGCATCACAAATCTGCAGCTGGGATGGTGGCACCTTCTCTGATGTCAAGTTCCTTGTGGACCAGGGTAGCCCTATGCTTTCTATGTTTTCTAGGAAAGCAGAAGTTACTCTTCACTGTCTGGTATATCTGGACATTACTTCTTATGTGAACTCTCTGTAATTCTGTATTGCTTGCCAGCCAGACGTGTACTTGTGAGAATTGTTGCATCAAATTGGCTTCCTAACACAGCACTAGCTCTGTTCTTGCTAGACTGAGAAGGATTTTGATAGGTACTGGACCTCATGCAGAAGGCCACTTTGATATAAAATCTTCCTGTAAGCGGAATGATCTCATTCCATGGGCAGGCCATCATCCTTTTCTATACATCTGCCAGAGTTGCCAGCACTAGACTCTTACTATCATTATTTATAGAGCAATATAAATGTTCTGAGCATTTTACAGATACATGAGAAGATTCTCCCTCTTCAAGATGCTGACAGTATCTCATATACATTGGAGAGATGGGACAATAACTCAAGTTCTGAGGAGGGCCAACATGTTGCAAGAGGAGCTCAGAGCAGAAGTCTGCAACAGGAGGCTGTAAGAGGAAAGATATTGGCAACAATTTGGCGCAGGAAGCAGGTGTGGGTGATGTGGCCAAGGTTATGGTGAGAGAACCTCAGAGGAGGTGGCAAGGTAGAAGTCTTAGGACTTGACTAGTAAGAGAAGAGGGAACTAGTGGGCAGTAAAACTGCTATTGATGAATGGATTAAAACCTACCTAGCAAGCAGTGCTCCATTTCTTTTCTGCTCTCAGCACTGAGAAGATTGAGAACTTCTGCACCCTCCCCACTCTCCTTCTACTGCCCTGGCTGCTGAGAAAGAGAGGGAATGATGTTAATGACTGTCGTTAGCAGTACTTATAATTCATCTGCCAGAATGGGACAAAGGCTGAAGTTCACTTGTAGTTGGTACAATGAGAGTTGTGGTGTTTTTTCCGTGGTGACTGTTGGGGTCTGTGTGCAATGTGTTTCGCTCCTCCTTCATGACATGCTGAACAAATCCTTCATTGTTTCTATGCAACTCTAGTTTTTAGTGTCAACTTGTGGGTCCCTAGGCTGGATGCACACCCCTGTTCTAGGTACATATAAGCTTAACAGCAGTGGAGTTGCATGGTTTTTTTACCTCTCCTTTATGGATTCATGTTCCCCTGTGACTACAAACCACAAGTCAGCAATGTCATCTGTTCAAGTCAGCGTATGTGGTCTGCACTGACCTTCCTCCACAAGTATGATAATGATTGTGGGAGAAGACTGCAAGTTTTGCTTTTTTGTGTCTGTGGTAATGGGCAACAGCTGCTAGACTGAAAGACACCCTTGTCCTCCCCCCTCACCTCCCTCCCCGACTTTGTGCCCATCTGGGGCTAAATACTCCTGCTGCCTTTTATTAATCTTCTCCTGGGACAGCACTATCAGTGGCCCATCAGCGTTCAACATGCCCTCAGTCACTAGCGCTAACTCGATTAGGGCAGTGAGGAGTGACTTACAGGGGAAGCTCTTCTCCACAGGCAGTATTTGCATACAGTGATTGATGCTGATAGCTCCTCTAAACACATCCACATTTTGCATTTTAAATAAAGCAATTGCTGTAGAACTGCTCTCTGTCACTCTGTGGGATTGCCAGTACCAGCACAGGATATACCTTCCCTGTCTTGAAACAGCCTTTCTCCTTCTCAGAGGACACTGCAGTGGGATGAGGAGAAGGTCACTGACCCCACCTTATGTTTGAGGGCATGACATTATAACCTGTTGTGTGTCCTGTCTTGTGAAGTGGCTTGTGGAGAGTTCTGGGGGCTGTGTGGTCACTGCCACACAGTTGGTGGGCTTTCACTGGGAAGGTGAAGCTCATGTGGAGTATGTAGTCTGAAGCCTCATGAGTTTCCTTCAAACAGTCTTTCCTTGTCAGATTTCAGGCTCCAAGTAGGCTCCCCCCACAGTCACCACTGTCTCTGTGTAGGGAATAGATGAGCTGACTGCATCATGGAGCACTGAATATATAGGTGTATTATCCACAAGCATTTTTCATATTATATGTATGTATTATGCATGTACACCCCCCCATATAAATCCCATATCAAAAAAATCCATCTCGCAAATTGTCCAAAGAAGCAAAAGATGCCATACTTTATTACAGTTTCTACTGTGGATTTTATTAGCAGGGTGTGTCCAAGTGAAATTCTGATTTGGAAGGGGGGTGGTCCTAAGCCATGTCTGTCTCTGAAGAGGAAAGTGTACAAGGGAGGAAATGGGTATGTTTAACTTCTGTTTGAAGGAAAGACAAAAGGAACAAAACCAGATCTGTGGTGATACTGCTGGTATCACAGGCTGCTTTGCAAAGTGGCAGTTGTTTTATCTTCTTTGTCTATCCTAAGTGTTTTCTTTCTTTCAAAAAAAAAAGGAAATTTGCCCAGAAAGTAACCCCCTTTGAACAGCAGCAGAGACTTCGTAGTTTAGGCTTTGAGTCCCTTGGAGCAGGCACTCAGTCCTCCCCTTCGTCCTTGGGGTGCAGGGTTCACTATGGAGGCTAAATAAACAAAACTCACTGACATCCACTGTCTAGTGGTCCCAGAAAGAATGGCTCTAGAGGCTGCCAGTGCTTTTTGCCTTGCAGATTGCCTGCTGCACTTTGAGGGTTTAACACCTTCAACAAAATTCTGAGGCCTGCTGGCACAGTGTTCCAGTGAGGCCCAGAAGAGTTTTCATTAGGCTTAGTAGGAAATACCTGTTTTCACTCATTCCTGTCATTACTTTCTCATCTTTGTGCTTATCATAAAGGACTTGCCATGTCCTGCTAGTTGCCCATTTTGTGTCTGAAAACTTCATGGCAGTGCAAAACCAGGCACTTCACTACTGGGCTCACGCTGTCTGGCTCTGAATGTGGGAGCTCCACAGTGAAGGTGGCCCTTTCATCTGCTGCCACACCATATTAATTTTGCAAATGTGACAAGCTCAGCTTTGCAAAAATAACGTATTGCCAATGTCTTGTTCTATTTAATATTGTATTCAAATGGTCCTAGTGCTCAGCGACAGGGGCTGGGGGAACGGCTCTGCAGACTTCTTTGTCACTTGAGTGGCAGCTGGCTTCCAGGAGTAATTATAGCTGTTCAGTGCTGTGGTACATCAAACCTCTTGGGGATTAGTGAAGCATCAGGTGCATGGTGACTCAGAGGCAAGAACAGAGATGCTCCACTTCCCAAGCCATAAAGGTCATAATCTTTAGAAATCCTAATATCCACTTAGACTTTGGACTTCAGTGAGAAGGAAGCATTGCAGTGACCTTGCAGAGAGCATTCTAATTTTCCAGAAGTCCAAACAGAGAAATTTAGACCTTAGGAGTTTGAAAGTGAATTGCATTGCCATCATGTGGATGCATGGAAGTGAACATCTAGTCAGAAAATTTCTGGAACCCTTGTTTATTAGTTAGAAATAAAAACAAACTCATGATAGTTATGAAAGTTGTTAAGTCAGAATGCTTATCAAAATGTGGAATGAAATGATAATAACAATTTAACTATGGTACTGTCCAAGTAAACACTGAAGTTAGTTTGACCCAAGTAATATGGGTTATTAGTATGAATTAGAGTCTAACATGTTCATTAATATCACTACTTAGTGATATTTAGGGCTTAAAGAATTAGGTGTTAGAAACATTAAGTAATAAAAAAATGAATATGCAAAATAGCTAAAGTGGTACAGGATCAACATGATTCTTTTATGTCTTCTTCAGGGTGGTATTTCCAGACACTGAACTGCATGAAAAGGTATTAGGGAAAATCCTATCTGCTCTGCTTGAACAATTAAAGCTGTTAAAACTGGTAACTTGTCTCATTTCTACTTAAATGTGATTTTATGTAGCAATTACAGTATCAGAAGCAAACCTGCCAAATTAATGAGTGTGTATTGGGCTCTATGTAATCTTAAATTAATCTAAGTCAACAATGACTACTCAAGATAGGGTAGGTCTGTAAATACTCGCGGTGCAAAGATCTAAACAGAAGATGTGAAACTGTAATAGTGCCTGCCTGTGCTCTTTTAGGGCATGTCAGCTGCAGGCTGGGTGCCTGTGTGCCTCCAGCTTAGGTTTTTGCAGGACACATACCTCAGCTTCTGAGTTTTCTGATTGGGATCCTCTACTACTCTGCCTCTAGCCTCTGATGTTTCCCCATGGGTAAGAACCTAGTATATTACCTGGCTGTCCCAGAAGAAACCCATGCTGGTTTCTGTCTTCTGCTTCAAGCTCCCTTGCTCCCAGCTCCTTGAGTGGAGCATACCCTGTATCTATTGCATGTTCTGCTCCTGATTCATCACATCCTGGCTACACCCTCAGTAGCCTGGCCATAGCTTGGCCAGCATCTTTCATAGGTCACTGCTACCTCACACGACTTGTTCAGAAAAAGGTGTTATGCTGCAATATAAAAGCAAATCCTGAGTCAGGCACAGAACTGAGACACTTGCTGGATCATTCTCTTCAGTGTATCTTACCAAGGAAACTGAAGAGGTGATCTGGCCTTTCATTTCATCCTAACATTCCATCTGGATCAGGAATCATATAAGGGCTCACGTAGAAAACTCTTTGCTAAAATGTTCTTTCATGTGGTTGCATGGTCTTAACATGGTAAAGCACAGTTTGCAGTGGTTTAAGGAGTTATCCTCCTAGAAGATATAGTTCTTGTCTGTTAAGACTGGGACAAGTGAGAGACTGATGGTGGATCACTGGGACATCATGTAGGATTTCTCCTATTGCCATTTTTCTCTGTAGTACCCACAATAATAGAGTTATGACATGAATAAATACAAATATTTCTTCATGCAGTTTTCTGCAGGACAGAATTAGGTGGAAAGAAGGAAGATTTTCTGCAGGACATAGTCAAATGCACAAAAAGTAAAGAGGAATGATCTAAGCAGGAGACCAGAAGAATCAACAGGACTTTTAAAGTATTGAGAAGCAGTGGAAAGAGGGCAAGGACACGGGAACAAAATGAAGTGAATTCTCTGTGATAGTCCTTCCCTGTGATTCTAATTTTACTTGATAATTCAACCAATTTACCTGATTCAGAGTAAAGTTCAGTGGTCTGTGACTTCCCAGATCATCCCAAATGCCTTTTTTAGAACAACTTACAGCATTTGCTACCCTTCATTACTCCAGTATAACAGCTGACCTTAATGAGAAAATTCATGCCTTCAGCAGCTCAGCCACTTCCATTCCAAACTCCTACAGATCTCTTGGATGTACATGATACACTGTCCTGGTGATTTATCTCTTATTTAGCAGCTTGTTCCAACATCTTCTCTCTTGACACTTCAGACTCAGAAGGTGTCTCATCTTCATTACTTGGAAAGGGTAATTCTAGGAGAGACTCCAGTGGGTCTCTCTGGTGCAGTCTGGCACAGAGAAGTACCATCTTTTGATGTCTGGGCAAGTACTTGTCTTTAAGATTTGCTTCTCTTTCTTGTGTGCTGCAGAGACACATACAGCCATCTCTTCTCCCCAAAGAAGAGTACTAGGAACCACACGGATGTGGGAGCAGGAGAGACCCTGCATCTGACACAAATGTATACAGGTTGAGCTGCATTTCAGCAGCTGCAGTTTTTGCTGCTGGGAAGCAGTCCCAGAACTTCTAACACTCCTCAGTTCCTTTTTTTGATTCTTTGCTCCTGGCTATCAAAACACAGATTTGGGGTAACAGGTTGAATTCTGCTTTTTAGACAAAGAGATGATTAGATATTTGGAAGACTAGATATTAGGAAGAAATTCTTTACTGTGAGGGTGATGAAGCACTGGACCAGGCTGCTCAGAGAAGCTGTGGCTGCCACATCCCTGGAAGAGTTCATGGCCAGGCTAGATGGGGCTTTAAGCAACCTGGTCTGGTAGAAGGTGTCCCTGCACATGGCAGAGGGGTTTGAACTAGATGATCTTCATGGTCCCCTTTCAACTCAAACCATTCTGTGATCCTATGATTCTATGATCCAACAGAAAATAAAAGGCACCTAAACTGTGGACTGGCAGGGAAATAATATTGTGCCCATGTCTCCCTAGTCCCATTAAGAAGTGCAGGTTGGGGACTGTGAAGGAGAGAAGTAACAGAAGAGAGATTATTTATTTATTTAACCTGCTTAGCAGCAGTAACTGTGAAGCATAAAGCTATCTGCAAAGGGTGATTGATTCTTCAGCAAAATCCGGAGCACAGAGATGCTGTGGTACTGCTTAATGCTCCCTTTGTGTTATAATCATTTTTTTTTCTCTCTGTTTGTTTCAGAAGTTCTATGTGTTCCTGACTTGCTGGGTAGCTAGTAACCTGATGAGCACTTATGGAAGAGATGATTATTTCATTTCTCCATCATGGCTGGGAAGTCACCAGGATACTTTTGTGAAGGACATCTAGCCATCTCTGCTCACCTTGTGAAGCAGTGCAGATTAGTTGCTCTCCCTTGGCATATCACAGTGAATTGCAACTATTCATAGACATAATCCAGACAGTTTCTGTTGCAGTTTCTGTTCTTTTACTCTTTGGAGTCTGCCAGATGAACAACTTGTGCTGTGGAAGGTGCAGAGCCAGACTCGGTGAAAAGGGCATTTGCTGTGATGACCTGTGTGAGAATTAATGGAACCAGCAGAGTATGGCACCTGTTACCAAGGAGGTGACAGCATCAGTGCTTAGCATGATATGTCACTGACAACTTGGGGGTAAGTTATTTATTCCTTGTGTTGGAACAAATAACACACACAGCGGGCAGCTGTAGGTAGCCTGCTTGTGGAGATATCTTTGCTTGGGAGAATGTCCAGAGGATTGACAGGAGCAGCTCAGCAACATGCTCTAGGACACACAGCAATCACAAACTCCAGAATGAGTCATTGATGCACCCTTTTGTGAACATGTTCCACGTGAAAAGCAAAACCCAAAGACAGTTGTCAAGTCCCAATCCAAGCTAATTCAGCCAATGCCGTGATTAGGTCTCCCAGAATTTGAGAGGTCCGAAGCATTTTTTATATTAGGTTTCAGTCACTTTTTAGGATATACTTATCTGCAAACCCCATTCCCCGTGAAAGAAGAGGTGAGCCAGGGGCCTGCTGTGTGCAGTGAGCAGCCATGGAATGAAAAGGAGGACCCTGCCCCAAATGCTTGCAATAGGCTGTAGATGGCAGAAGGAAGTGCTGAGCTATAATGGCTCAGTGTGCTGGGCAGAGATGTTATCCAGCTGCAATCTCTCTTACAGAATTCAAAATACACTCAGGGTGTATTCCTCTCACACAGTTTTACTCTGCTTGCAGCACAGGCTAGTGGGCTCAGAGGAAATCTGCAAAATGGTGTCACATTTGCTTATCTATTAATTACAATTTTACGCAGTATTTTTATAGTTATGATAATAACCTTATCATTTTGGTAAACTCAAAACATTTTATTTGCCTGTCCACTGAGTTTTTGTTTATCCCTTGCTCATTTACAGATGACAGTACCCATTCCTAAGGTAGTCCAGGCATTTTCTTTTTCTTTTAAAAAGGCAAGTTGGTCTCTTGATTCAAGCAAATTGAGAAATGGAGCCTAATGTATGTCCAGGCAGGCTTTGTTCTTTTTTTACTGGTTGTTTCTCTCATGGTTACATTTCTAGGAACATTTAGAAGGTGCTACAATTTATTTTTAAAAGGAAAAGGTTTTTATTTTTTGTGATCCTTTAGTGTGAATTTTGTAGTGTTTCTATAATTGCTGTAACTCAGTTTGGATGAATAACTATTTGCAAAGCAAATAATCGGAATGCAGCACTGGCATTAAAGCCATTAAAGTTAAAGCACTGGCAACACCACATGTGGCTGTGTGCTGTCCTGCTGCATGGCCTCACTGGCTTATGCTGGCAGGATTTTGAGGCTCTCTCGAGTTGTGCAGTGGAGCCTGAGGTGAACATGGTATTTCTCTGGTTTGGAGTAGTTTGTCCAGTTAACAAGAGCTGCTGCAGCAGCTGCTGTGATCTAATCTGACTGTGGACATAAGTTTGAGAATGATAGGAAAGGATAACCTGACCTAAAGGGCATCAACAGTGTAATTTTACAAATATCCTCCTGTAGGCCTTCCTTTGGTTTGGAGAAAGTTGTTTGGGTGACATTGCATTTCTTGCAGCACTGGAAAGCTGAGCAAAACTTCAGCAATGGGGAACAATAAACATTATTAGCTGGGGTGACCCTCCTTCCAAGTGGAGGGCATCCAGAACAGTGAGCTGGCTGCTAGCCACAGGGGCCTTGTTTTTAAAGAAGCTGGAACACACTGTCCCACCAGAGGTCTGGAGAAGTTCAGGCTGCCACAGGGGACGGGAGATTCACTCGTGGCTTCCTCACCCACATGTTTCTGGCAGTGTGCTGGAAACAGGACAGAAGGAGGGAGTCAGGAGAAAAAGAGACTATCCAGTAGTGGAAAAACCAAAAATATATCCAAGCTAGCCAGGAAAATAGGCTGGATCAGAGCAGGAACCTTATGATGAGAAATCATAGCGCTGTGATGAATAGAAGAAATGTGCAGAAGGAGCGATTTAGGGTTTTCTGCATCTAGAAAAAGTGAGTCTGAGCTAGAAGAGCTCAAAACAGCAGAAGAGCTGGGGATAGCATCCCTAAAAGCTGATGTCTGTGCCAATGCTGGAAGCATCACTCCCTTGGGACACTGCTGAATTTTTATGGTGTAATGACAAAACCAATGGAGGATATGATTGTCTGAGTCTTGGTTACAAGAGTTCATTAGACTGAAAAACACCTGATGAAACCATACTTCTTCCTAAGACTGACCCAGAGGATCATTTATTTGTAGTAGCATTAACTACTGACAAAAAAATAAACAGAGTTTGGTTGATGTGTTTGAGTTCAATGATGTAAACAGTAATAAAAAATTATTTGCAGCATTGACTGCTTTCAGTGTTGCGATGGAAAAGAATTTGCAATGCTGGAAATACAATTATTGAAGGTGATTATAATTTTGGCTTTAGTTAAATTATTTTCATTCCAAGTATAACACTCTCCACTCCAATGAGATTATTTATAACTTATGTATTGCACTTGAAATAATTGGCATATGGTGTAAATTAACCCCTCTCAAAAACATGATTCATGTGCTTTGTTGTAACTGATCTATTAAAAGCAGCTTTGCTTTATGTTGATTCTTGCCAATTTAGGCAAAGCAATTTGAGTTTACACTGTCCTGGCTTTGCCTTATCTGATCACTGCCCTGCTTTTTATAATTTAACAATTGCAGTTACATCAGAGACGTATGATAAAGCTTATTGAAAATATAATGCCAGTTTCTTAAAATCAGAGAAAAAAATGTATAATAATTTCATTCATCGTAATAATTAATTTGTTTCAATTAATGTTTCAAATGGTCAATGTGCTGATTTTAAGCACCTAAAGAAGTAAGAGTTTGGTATTTCTGAATTAAGCAAGCTGGGACTTCTAAACAGAAATCAACTTCTTACTGTGCAATAGGAAGAAATACATTAAAAAATTATTTTGTTCAATATGTCAAGGAATGTATTAAAATATCCTGGGTTTAAAACATTCATTTATATTATAATAAAAGGATTACATCAGAGAAAGACCAAGGTGCCTTACCAGTTTCCTCTATTTTTCAGGTGGATGAAAAAAAGATTGAGGAAAAGACTGCATCCATATAAAGGAGGAAGGATTCCAACCTGTTATTGTTATTATTATTAGGAAAATGATTTAAATAGCCTAATCTTTTTTTTAAGTTACTTTGAAGGCAGTTGTGAGCTCCAGTAGTGCTGTGAATGAAAACATAACTAAACAATGCAATGGGTGTGTACATTCGTGTGTAGCTAGCTACACAAAGAGGGGTGTCTATATGTCTGTATATATGTATCTCAGATAGGGATTACATTTTTGAACTTGTCTTTAAAGCATCAAGATCAAGTAGTGGAAGGCAGCCATTTGCCTTTCTCATTGTCACATTTTCCTAACTCAGTTGGTGCTGAGTGTTCCCAGGGAAGGGGTAAGGCTGGCAGCTGTACGTCCTCCCTGAAAAGAAATGACTGTGGGTGAAATCAAGAGACCTAGATCATGAATAGTAAGGAAAATTGAGCAGGACCTTTGATCCTTAAATTGAAGGACCTTTGATCCTTAAATTGCTGGGACACTTGATCATACCTCCTTGCCATGTTTTTACATTCTGGCCAGTTCTTCTCCTTCCTGTGACTTCACTTATAATTATTTGGATTCTGCTAGCCGAAGAATTTCTAGCCCTGCCCATTTCTGTACAAGGAAGCACACAAAGACCAGGAGCATGACAGGCCTCTCACAGCTGATTAAGGTTAAAAGACTCGCTGGATGCAGTTCTTTTGGAGCAAGTTTGTTGTTTGTGTCCAGCTGGCAGCAGTGTTTTGGATCGGATGATGTGTTTTACTGAACCATCCTTGCACTTTCCAAACCCAAGTCACATCAGTCGCTTACCAGCGTCTCTCCCCCAGCCACCCTAGCACACTGCTAGGTTAGTCCTCCTGCTCCCCAGGCACAGGTGTTCCACTTTTCCCATGGTGTCATTTCAAAAATGCTGCAATGGGAGAAAATCTCTTTGTAAAGAAAGCCAGGCACACAGTGCAAGCTCTCCAGCTTTCTGTTTCTGGAAGTTGAACACTAAAGTTTTCTGTACCTCAGCCAATGTTTGCTTTGATTCCCTGTGTAATACCTTGGCCTGAAAGAGAAAATTCATCATAGAATTATAGAATAGCCTGAGTTGGAAGGGACAGTTCGCTTGCTGGTTTTTCTTTTATTTTGTGTGTAGGTAGCCACAAAAAACTACTGCACTCATTTTTTAACATTTGAAATTTAAGAACATATCCCAGCAGTTAAGCATGCCCTTAACTTTGGTGAGAGAAATGTGTTTAGAGAACTCAGCATTGATTAGTATAGAAATCTGTTTCCCTCTCCAACTAGCCAGAGAAAATGCAGTATTTTCCTAGTATTTCCTGTGAAGCTCATCTGTAAGAGGAAATATCAGGGCTGGCCTCACTTTCTCCCAGTGCTACATGGCCTTACTATGAAGACAACCCCCTTCTCATTTTTTTTCTAATTCCAGTGTGACTGAACACTAGTAAGCAAAGTAAAGAAAGCCTCAAAACACCTAGACAAAGAAGGATGCCCAAGAAATGTCAGTGAGGCAGCCACAACTTTAAAGTAAGGGACCGAGGAATGCTAACAGCCCTTATATGGTGTTTGAAGAGTGGAGCCCAGGCCCTCTGTAGTCCACTGGCTATCCTTACCAATCTCTTGACACCGTCAGCTCTAGTGCCATATTAATTTTCAGAACCCCAGAAGCAACAAATTGACATCCCTTTGCTATATTTAATCTGAAGTAGGATCCATTTAAAGTCCTACTGAGGTGGCCAAATCCAGATCTTCTGTGAATGGATACAACATTCAGAGCACTTAAGCACGCAATGTAGGTGGGCTCTGTGTGACTGTGAGCTGCCTGTGTGAACTTGGAAGGGGTTTGTGTTGGTTCCAAGACTGAGTCCATCACAGTCAGGGTGCTGCTGGCTGTGGGGCTGGGGTAGCTGTTTCCAGTGTAGAAAAAGCTTGTCATGCTTCTCCTTCATCTACAGCTCCATGCCCATCTTGGTTTTTCATTCAGGTTCATTTTTTAGCCTGTGGCCTTTCCTACTGGCCACCACTAATTCAGCCACCACCTCCTCCTCAGAGGGCAGGCTGAGCAGCCTCTTGATTGCCTGGTTTGATGCATCATCCCAGTGAGTGCCATTGCCCAAAAGAAGGACCTTAGCAGTGTTGGCTGAGGTGTGTTGGAGATGGAGGTGCTTAAACAGGGTGGGATGGTGTCTGGTACCTCTGACAGATCAGACGTAGAACAAAAACCTGGGGTCCTTGTTTCTCACATCTCTGCCCCAATTACCAGAGTGCATTTCCTTCTGCTTTCTCAAGCAGCTATGAGCTTTCCCTCTTACACCACCTGACCACCAGATCAATGCGAATGCTGTGACTTTAGCACTTGCATCCACTTCATAAGCACTGGGCAGCTGCTGTAATGCTTACAACACTCATGATGTCACTGCTGGGTTTAAGCCAGTGGTCTATTTTATGATTAGAGGTTTTGTTTTTCACTGGAACAACTTCAAGGCTTTTTCATCGCTAGCTCCTGTTTATTCCTTGCACCACTGAAGTGTAGAATGGAAAGAAAATGAGTGAGTGGGAGAAATAGACTGGTCTGTGGCAGAGACTGGCAGCACTGCCAGTCTTAAAAGTCCTCAGCAAAGCTCATCTCACAAAATCTCAGAAGCTTGCTGAGATTTTTTTTATATGGGAAAGCATGAAATGAGCATTTCCAAGTGAGAGGGGTGGGGGTTTCCTGCTCTTCCGCAGCAAATACAGACAGATCATGCCTTCCCCCACACCAGCCTTTTCTGTGGAGCCATGTGCATTCCAAGGGACAGAACAGAGCAGCTCCTAAACACAATAAACATTACTCTGTCTGCATTAGTTTTTACATTTCTTTGTTTTATTTCTTGTTTTGTTTGAAATTACCTGTACCACAGGAATACAATTTATTTAACAGGTTGTTATTTTTTTAGGAGCAGATAATAGTTAAGTAGATAATGTTTATTTCACTGACTGTCTATGACTCCCTGCATCATTCTCACAGCCTCTGTCTCTCTCTGGCCTCTCCACATAACCCAGCCACAAGAACAGCAGAGCAGCCTTTGGCCATACGATTGATTATAGCTTGTGGATACAAAGTGGAAGCTCTGTTTTCTTAGCTTCAATTGGTAATAAAAGCTCAACATTACATTCTAGGGTCTTTCTCAATTACTTGCCCCTCTAATAGCTGCTTACATGTTTCTGGTGAAGCATGTTTTATTTTATATATTTATAATAGTTTTAAAAAAAAAGATGACATAGCTTACAAAGAGAAAAATAATGCCCCCTTAGCATAAGCAATACTGCAAGGTTCTGATTGTTGTGGGGACATTTCTTGTAGCTTCACAGTTTTGCTGCAAGGTGTAATGCCCAAGTTTCCCCAGAAACCTAAATTCAGAGTGGTAATTTACCTTTTAATTGATCCCCATGAAATTTGTTTTGCATTACAGGTCAGACACTGCTGTTCCCAGAGAAGAATGTGCCCAAAACAGAAGAGCTGGTCACTTGGGAAGAACTGCCTTTTGTAGTAGCTGAGAGGTACATGGTTTTTGTTATCCACACATGCAAATCAGGGGCTGGAGCTGCTTTTACCATAGTTGCTGGTCTGGGTTTATTCACTGTCACTGATACACTTACCTCTACTGCTTCTCTTTTCTTTAAGTCATAGAGCCCGTCTGTTTTCCAAGGCTCGAGCTCCATCATCTTTTGCCCCATGAAGAAGGACAGCTGTATGACTGCTGACTCTGTGAATCCTGTATTACAAATGAGCAGCATAAAGAGCACTGACCCAGAACCCATTTCCTAGTTCATGTCTCACCTTCCACATCCCCAGACTTTTTTGTAAGACTGTGAGCATTCAAAGACCTAAGCAGTAGCTGAAGCTTTTTTTCCTACTTCAAAGTGCATTGGGAGAACTACACTATGTTACACTCCTCTGCAATCCAGCTCACTGCGTAGCTGGAAATGTTCCTCAGCTGTGTCAGTGTGATAGCACTAGTGATGCACAGCAGATCACAGTAACTGGGAAGAGATGATTGTGATTCTGCACTTGTTTGAAGGGCCCAAGAGACCTGACCTGCTTCCCAATTTATGATGGTACAAGCCTTTTAAGGGTTAAATCTAGACAGGTGTTTCTGTCCCACTTCCTGGGGAAGAGTTTCCATTCCTTGCTAAGAGAGTTTAGTATACCCTAAGTACTGTCTGGTTCACTTCCCATCCTATTTCAGAAGAAATGCAAACATTTCCCTGCATATTATCTTCAAGCAATGGAGAATATTCAGATGGGCTCCAAGGTTATGCAGCTTTAATGGAGAAAAAAGTTCCTGGAAAAAAAGGTATTTGGTATCTTTATATTGCTCTGCCAAAGCAGGAGTTGCCTCTATCCCATAGCCCTAATCTAAGAAGCCAGCAGTCTCTGTGAGCTAGAAGCTAACTCGGCAGCTCTCCTTAATTATGTTTTGTAGTCAGTTTCCTGTTACAGAGAGCAGGCCTGAGTCCAAACAAAAGAAAGCTAGAAAAGCCTTTTGGGGTTGTTTTTGGGTGGTTTTTGGTTTTGGTTTTTTTTCCGAAGGAGGGGAGTGTGAGAGTGTGTGTTTGTGTGTGAGTAAGTGACTTTTCCGGCGGGGCCCAACAGACTAAGAATTGCTTCTTAGGATCTTTTCAACCCATTTTGGGACAGCTACCTTTGCACAGCAGGCCAGGACACAATGTACTGTGGCTGAGCTGTGTGGGACTTGGCAGCATTGCAGCAGTGGTCAAGTTAGTCAAACTTGCAGGTGATAATGCAACCCAGCACATCTGTGAAAGCATTTATGCCACACCCAGGAAGAGTTGCCAGAGCGCAGCACACGGCAAGATGGCTCTGTAGTGGTGGCATGCATTTCACATTGGTCCCTCAGTCACAGATAGGTACAGGGATAATGAGTGCAACCAAAAGCCTCTCATTTTCTCCCCAGCTGCCTCTGGGAGGGAGCTGGGGAGAGAAGCACAAATATCCGCTCAAAGCACAAGGCCGCTGTGTAATTGCTACTGCTGTGAGCACAGAAGGAGTCCCAGTTCCCAGGTGCCTTCTGCCCCTTAGGTCTCTGCTGGTTTACTAATATGCCTGAAGCAAGACAATTCCTTTATCAAGTGAGTACAAAATGAGTGACTGTGTAGCATAGGAAGAACTCAAAGGAGATGGAATGGAACTAATTAAAGTACAAGGTGTGAGCTGGCTATGAGAGCTGAGAGGTCACCATCAGTCAGCACCCCTGTGTCTGAGCCTGCCAGGGCAGGGTTCTGCAGTACTGACAGCCCTTGCTGGGACACATTCTGCTCCAGCAGAAAACAAGCACCCAGTGTCTCTGATCACACATCTCAACCCTGCTTTGGAAGACTTCTTCCTGGGGACAAGTTTACTCCTCTGCCACACCACCTTTCTCCTGGGGAAGCCAGGAAAGGATGGAAGCTTGAGGAGAACAGAGGCAATAGAGTTAGTGGTGTCTCAAATGTAGATCAGAGATTTTTTCTCACCTCTACTGCCATGCTGCTGACCACAAAAAAAGACAATACACTCAGTTTTCGTCAGCTCAGGATGCCTTAAAACTAAGTGACCTAGAAAATAAAGTTTCAGGGAACACTAACAGTCAGTTTTGTCAGTCACCTACATTCCCCTCTGGCTACTGGGAATGCAGCAGCTATGGCTTAGGCAGCAGATCTACACCAGGGCTTGGAGACAGCAGGAACCTGGTTACATAAAAGGAATAAATAAACATTTCCCCTGTTCTTCTCCCACCACCTCAAGGTCAGGTATTTGCTTTCTGATCAGCAAGAGAACCTCTTACCAGCCCCAGGTATAATCTATGCTAGCTCTTTTCCTGCTGTTGAGGATAATGGGATGAGGCAGGGGAAGACAGTAGTTGGAGTATCAGGGGTTTCATGCCATCCTCTAATTTATTTCCCTGGGCTGCTGCAAAAAAGCAATCTCTCAGGCTCTAGAGCTGCCTCCTCTGAAAAGCAGTGCCCTTGATTCCTAACTAGAATTTGGCAATAAGCCTAAAGTCTCTGTGGAGCCAAAGAGCTCTAATGAAGTCTAGGAAAGATCTGGTTTGGGGTGTATTTATACTTGGGCAGTAACCATGCAGACAAAGCCCTGTGTTCTCTGCCACAAGGAACAGGTGGGGAATGGCACTCAGCTGAGCTGAAGAGGCAGGTGTGATACACTATGGGGTGAAAAGTGTGCAAGAATTGTAGTTAGCACCACATAGGAGAGGATACAGAGATTATCAAGTCAACCCAGCACTGAAGCATAATATCAGACTCTTTTCTCTTGCCATTTGGGAAAGACTTGCATTTTCTCAGGGACATACATCCTACCTCTTCAAGGGCCTGCAGGGACTGTACATGGGAGGGACTAGCCAGGCGTAATGACACACTGTACAAGGTCGCAGAATATCTTACACAGTTAGGAGCATCTTTCCCAGTAAGAAGTGGGGCCTGTATGTACAAGTGTTAGAGGAGTCTGGGAGGCAGCCTTTTTGTTCAGGAGAGGTCCAGCAGCATTGTTCTCCAAAGGAGCATCTACTCTATGGTAAGAGGCAGAAGAAAGGTGACAAAAAGAAGGACCATGGCTGCTTCCCTTTCTAACTGACCCCTCATAACACCAGCAGATAAAGTTTATATTGACTCTATTCTTCCTCTCTTCCTGCTTCTGTCCCCACTCCCCCTCCAGAACTGGCAGAGGGAGCTGGGGAGCAGGCAGCCTGGACAGTGCTGAGAGCATCACTGATCAGAGGGGCTGAGCCCTCATGATGCCTCAACAAGTGCAAGAGCATAATCTGGTATTTCCCACAGAGAAAACAATGAAAAAAAGAGAAACAGGTGACTGATTAAAAGTTTCCCCCCTTCTGTACACAAGATTCTGCAGTCACGCCGACAGATAGACATTAAATAATTCTTCCATAATAAATGATTGGAGATAAAAGCCGGCGGTGGCTGCTGCTGCTGTTTGGATTGCTCCGTTGTCTGCATCTTTGTTACTAGTTTGTTCCCCGGCCACTGTCGGCTGGTGCTGGGGTTGTCAGACCTTTGCCTCTAGCATTTCTAGGAAGAGTTTATGCATTGGAACTTTGCCCTGCAGTTTGATGCTGTAGAAGTGCTGCACAGCTTTGGCAGCCGTCTGCCGCAGGAGGGGCAAGGTCAGGAGCAGCTTGCCTGCTCGCCGGGGCTCCTCATTGCGCTGACTCAGCTCGTAGTCCTGCAGGGCTTCGTGGAGAAGGTCCTGGAGTTTCTGCACTGCATCCATGTCCTCTATGTGCATGGAGTCTGGGGTGAGGGAGAAAAGACAGCAAACAGACAAGTCAGACATAAGAAAGGAAATCCTTTTTGGTCCTGAAGCTAAAGATGTTTTCTTTCCTTCTTGTCTGTTGTTGTGGGGATTTTTTTGGGTTTTTTGTCTGGCCACCCCCTTCCCCCACCCCAGCAGGGGGTGAGGGGTGTTGTTGGTGCTGGTTTCGTTTGTTTCTTAAGGGGAAAAAACCAGCTTGCTGGCCGGTGTGGTGCTGCTGCAATGAAGTTTGGCAGCAGCCCAGTGTGTTGGCCCTAGCAGTGCAGGGACAGTAAGGTTGCCAGGGGTAGGTGGGTGACACATGTGCCCTGTGTGCTGCCCATTTTGCCAGCCACCCACCCAATGCAATGCAGGGGTCAGGCAGGAGCCTTTGTGATTTGCACTTTCACTTGCCCTCCATGCTCCTTATTGGGAGAGTCACCCTGCAAGGGGCAGCAGCTGCTGTGCTGCCGCTTGGGAGCAATCTCATTAAGAATAATTAACACTGCTATAGCGCTTCATCTGTCTAAACTGCCTAATTGCCGTGCAGCTGCTCAGGGTGTCAGCAAGACAGAAAAGCCCCAGTAGGTCACAACCAGCGTACCCGGGGGTGTTGCCAGACCCACCTTTGTGCATATGCCCCTGTTTTCAGAGACTGACAGCAGCTGCTCAAGGAGCTTCCTGATGAAATAAAGGAAACCCACACCTCCTGCAAGACCTCTTCCCTTAGGCTGCTAGTTAGATTCTACGAGCTGTTGGAGGGGCTAGCAGGGTTTGCAAGGCTCCTTGGTGTGTCTGCGAAGCAAAGGTAGCTAGCTGGTAAGGACCCGGTCCATGGCTGAGGTAGGGAACCGTGTTGAACACATACTGCTAAACTTGTGGGTAAGTCATGGTGTCAGAGGGCGGCACCAAAGAGCAGAGAGGCACAGCGTCACCAAAGGTTTTCTCCTGTTTCATCTTGCTGATACTTGCTTCTTTCTTACAACCATGACAGAGCTGGAGACACTGTTGCCTTGTCTTCATTGTTCAGAGACTTTTAATCAATACTGAAGCCATTGATAAAGATTCCTGCCACAAGGCAACAAATCCAGAAGCAACGGCAAAGAGACAATATGGCAAGCACACATGCAGACATGTAGTTGCACCGCCTGCCATCACAGCTTGGGCTTTGCAGGGTGGCAGTGCTCTGGCTCAGCCTACACAAAAACACAAATGTGAGGACATGGGTTCCCCAGAGTGACAGCAGTGAAGGGGAGGAAAGCTGACTGAAGTGCCAAAATCTCTCTAGAAACATGTGTCATCTTTATGGAGAGCACAACACAAATTAGAGACTGTGAATTGTGCAAGATACATTTATGGTAAAAATGCTATTTATGATGCATGATTTATGAAGTATTACAACAGTTAGGAAAATATTATGTCTAGCAAGAAAGCTGTTTAAGAAGCTGTTTAGAAGGAATGCACTAATTAAGAAGATATTAAAGGGAAGTATTCCCAAGAAGCCTATTGAAGAATGATTCTCGATGCATTTACACTTTTTATCCAAGAGACCAGGCAAAGAAGCGCAGGAGAGGGCTGCTGGGTCATCACAATGGCCTGAGCTAGACACAGAGGTTGATTCCGAAAAGTAGGGAGGAAGAAGCATGTTGCCAAGTCAGTCTGGCAACTTCTCCCAGCCAGGTAGCACCTCTGAAAAATTTCCATACACAATCCAAGAGAAGTGAGTGGGGTCTGTTTCCTGCCAAGTTGCAGAGGTCATTTTGAAGACTGGAAGTATCAAAAGCTGGAATCTGTTTAATGTCCTTCTGGCTAGGGGCACAAGGGGGAAAAGTAATCACAGCCTGTCAGAGTTTGCAGATCCCAGTGGGTGCTAGAATTACCATGCAATGAGCCACACTTCAGGGCAAAGCGGGTGCTCTGCTTTTGGGTACTGCTGCTGCTGTACACTAGACAGAATCCCAAAACTGCCCTTCTGCCACCTGGCTTCTGTAAGGTGACAAGACTTAACAGTACTAAATAACTAAGTGTATACTGTGAGAGAAACTGGGGAAATAAAGATCAAAGTCTGCCCCACCCCCCCCCCCCACCCTCTGCTGAAAGAAGCTCAAAATTGGCAGCTGACTGCAAAAAATAAAACAACATTGCAGGATTAATTTCCTTGCAATCCATCAGTGAACTGGTGTCGATGGCATTGATAAACTGTTAATTACGAAATCAATAGCTATGAATTTTTACAGCTATCAGGGCACTGAGGTGGGGGCAGGCTGCCTGACCATGTCCCTGAGGGTCAGCTGGCCCTAGAAGCTGGGCTTCATACCAGGAGCCCTTCTCCAGCACTGCTGGCATGGGGTACAGGGCAGGTGTGAGAATGGACGAGGCCCATTGCTTCATCACCTAACTCTCTTCTTGGAGCTTCTGACAGGAGCAGGAACCTCAGGACCTGTTAGTACAGAATTTGCTGTGCATCCCTTTGCCAGATCCAGACCTTGCTCACTCCATCTTAGCATTAAAATGCATTGCAGAAAAAAAAAGAGAAATAAATTTTGGCCAGTCTGGGATGTCCTAAAATGAATGTGTGCTGTATGCTAACCTGGAGGGCTCCTCAATACATAGGTTAATCAATTCTTATTCCTAAGAAAAGAGGACCTAGGAATGCTTAAAAATGGACTGCTGACTCTGAAGCATAACAAATTAGGTCTACAGCACCTCTATAAAAAAATGGGTGATCATATTGTTTGGGACTTGCCTGCTGCTCTGAGAATTAAGAATTCATCCCTCAGCTCTCTAAAATGCACTTACTAAAGACAGAGATCCCTTCAATTATCTTTGCCAATCCCAGCAGGTATGTTGTTGGTGTGTCACACCAAGGACTCAGAGATCAGCCTACTATCAGTTTCTTCTCTACTAAAGAGTGAATGAGCTCCCACTTCTATTTTCATTTGTTTGAATTCCTAGAACCAAAGGGTCAGTATATACAGGGCTGCATAAGTCCCTAGAACTTGGGTTGCATGAGCAATTACACCCAGAATTTATCCATATGGGAGAAAAGGCAGAAGACAGGTTTAGGCAGCACAGGTGCTAATCTCAGTGTTCATCTTTAAGCCCTATCTCTGATCCAAGCGAGCTGAAGCCTAGCCCAAACTGCTTTCCTCCCATTTGAGGCATCAGCTGTTTGCATGCAAGTGCACACATGCAGGCTCTCTAAGTTTATCCCTGTCAAAAACACACTAAGAAAAATAACTGGCATTAAAAGAATGTGAAGGTTCAATGTTAAGTTACAATAGAAAAATACACTTTCCGTATTCCAGCTTCCTTAGCTGTGTGTCATGAGAAGCTTTAATTACATGAAAAACAAAATCCCATGCTTTACTTTGATATGTTTCAATACAAATAACAAAGCAGGACTTTTGTGGATTATGCTCCTATGTAGCTACACTTCTAGCTGCACTAGGAGAAACCAGTGAAGTCAGAGTGATTTTTTCCATCCAGCTGAGAACATACTTTGGCCTGTGCCTCCTGACGCTTACCTTGGTTTCTTTACTCCACAGCACTGGAAATGGAACCCCAAAGCATCTGATGAGTGTTGGTTGTTCTGCTCTGTCTTTGTTCAGTGTTACTCCACTCCCGTGGAGATTGTCTCATAAGGTTTACTCTGGGCTCTGGGCTCAGTCCTGAAAGCACAGTGAGCAACAACAGCAGAGAGTGCTTCTGTTGCACTGTGAAGAACTTGACAGCAGTGTCCACAGTATGGGCCAAGTAAATGTCCCAGTGTGGCACTTCTTCTGTCACAACTGCTGCCTTAGCACTTCAGCCTCTCTGAGAAGCCCTTCTCCCTTTTTAATCCTGTGACGCTCTTGGTAGACAGGTTCTTTAACAAGTTGATTACATGACCAATAGCCACCATTGCACAGACGAGAGAGGCTAGCCTTGGCCATCTGTCCATCCCGGTTCAGTGGCAAAGTGCAGGCAGCAATCAAAACTAAAAAAGCAATGTATGAGAAATTGAAAAAGGGAACAAAGTTACGAAGTGCAGAAAAATGATAAGGGAAATGAAGGACATAGGAGGAAAAGCCATGGCTAGAAGGGCTAAGGACAGTAAAGAAGTTTTATAAATATTTAAGGAATAGAAGAAAAATGATCATTTGTAGGGGGGCTCTTTTCACCTGGAGATGATTAACCTATTAATAGCAGTGCAGAGTAGATAGAAGTCCTGAGTATTTCTGTCTTATTTGGAAAAGAGAAGCTTTATATACCTGTGTTGTATGAAGATGATGAAGACTTCATATCTGTTGTTTATGCAAGAAGATATTAGAACTTTTAGGACAAACTTCACAGAAATCAGCGGAGCTGGATAACTTGGCTTTAAGAGTTCTAAAATTGCTGGCTGAGGGTCATCTAGGGCAGATTAATGATTAATAAGTCTTGGTATTTTTAAGAAATTCAAGATGACTGGAAAAGTTCTAATGATGCACATAGTTTCCTAGGTCTTACCTGATAATTTCTATGCTAGCCTGATGTGAACTAGGGCAAAAAAAAAGGAAAAAAATGAAGGTGACATTCAATTAAGATTAATAAGATGGCATTTATAAGACATGTAAATGTGGCACTTAGGGACATGGTTTTGTGTTGGACTTGGCAGTGCTGGGTTAACAGTTGGAAGTGGTGATCTTAAAGGTTTCTTCCATCATAAATGATTCTGTGATTTTACTGCCAGTCAACATGATACTTGGGAAGAGAAGTCTTGTCAAACAAACTTGATTTAATTCTCTGATGAGATTACAAGTTTGGTTGATAAAGTTAACTGCACAGATATAATAGACTTAGGTTTTTATAAGGCACTTGGCTTAGGACCACAGGACATTCTCATGAAAAAATTAGCACAATGCAATATCAATAAAGAACACTTTCAGTTGATTAGTAACTGGCTAGATGACAGATCTCACAGTAGAGAAATCTCTACCACAGTAGCTATCAGTGGTGAATCATCCCTGAAGAAGGAGTTTTCACATGGAAATCCACAGGGATCAGTAAAAAAACCAGCTGCTACTCAACTTTTTTATCAATGACCTGTAAGGAAGTGGTTTTTTTCTTTTAAATTGCTACTGCTAAGGAGTGGATGGATGGCAAACAGGAACAGAATGGTGTAAAATGGTGATGACAGGGCAACCTCACAGAATCCTGGACCACGTCCTTACATTTGAAGTAATATATCCATAGCCAAGGAATGCAACTATGGAACAGGAAGTTCATCATGTCAAGCTGTCAGGTATAAAAAGACCTGGAGTCATAGGACCCAGTTCAACAAAGACCATTCTTTGCAGGCTGAACTCAGGCAAACAGACATTAAAGATACAGTGCCTTTTTTTTTTATTTTTAACTAAGAGAATGATTAATTATTAGAGTCAGCTACCAAGCAAGATGTAGATTCCCTCTCTTTTAAACCTTCCAGCTTCACACTGGGTGTTTTTCTGTAAACTGGCTTTAGCCAAACACAGATACTCATTTCAGGGCTGGGCTGCAAGGGTGAATTCTGTGACCTGCATGATGCAAATTTGGCAAAGAGATCTGATGTGAGACAATGAGACTCAGGGGATGTAGAGGGAGCCCTTGTCACACAGCAGCTTTAGCAGTTTCTCTTCCAGATGGGACTCCTGAGCAAAGCTGTCTGGCTGGCTTTGATACAATGCAGCCTGCTGGATTGAGGCCTGCAATCTACATCCACACTGTCTCCCAGTTAAAGGGGGATTCAGTGTCTCTGATCACTGAACATCTCCAGAAAAGGGCTAGGCAGCCCCAACCCCACAGCTTTTTGAAACTGGGACCAGGGTTTCCCCGTTTGCTGTATCTGACCAACAGTACTGAGGTGGATGCAAGTGTGGCTCACATCCCTTTTCTGAACTCATGACACTGGAGTTGGCTTGCTAGTGGAAAAAGCCTCCACAGACCCTTTTACTGCCTGAAAGCAGCAACCAGTCCATCCCTGTCTGTTCCACTCTCTACTACAGGGTCAGAGCACAGCTGGGGCTCTAGCAGCAGTAAGCCTCATTTCTCCCTGCTTTCCAGCTTAGAGTGGAGCTTTGAGAATGTTGCATGACACCAGCAGAGATTCTTAGGCAGTAGGCTCTAGTCTCCTCCCAGGTCAAATAACAGCATGAGCCTTGACTCCCTGGTTGCAAGACTGGCTGGGCCAGGGCTGTACCTGAGTTGGCGAGGGCCAGAGCTTTGAGCGTGACAAACTCCTCCTTTTCCACCTTGAGCTTCTTATAGCGGCGCACCAGTTGTAGGATGGCCAGATAGAGCTCCAGCAGCCCTGTCAGACGAGAGTGCTCTTCATCCATTATGTAGTCCTCAGCATAGACCAGCTTGTCCTCATACGGCAGGGAGCGGTACACAATGCCCAGGATGAGAATTTCCATCCAGGCGCTCTGCAGAAGGCTCATCTGGTCTCCAAGGGAGAGGTTGGAGAACCCTAACGGGGCAAAAGACAAGCAGGGTCAAATGGGTGTGCAGCAAAGCCTCTAGGAGACTAGGGTCCATAGTTTCCCTGAGATTCAAACCATGAATCCCTACTTCCCTACTGACCTGCTGCTTTAAAAAAAACCCCAAACAACTCAATAAGGTGACCTTGTCTCTGTAGCAATCAGCACACATAGACCTTACCCTCCTCTTTGCTCCTATGCCCACCCACAGCCTCAAACAGGAGTTCTGATGCTCTGATTGCATTTATGGCAACCCAAGGTTGGTGACAACCTCTTTTCAATGACTGCTACTTCTTTCATAGCAGCAACTGCTTTGTACTACATTGCCTTCCCACTCTTCCTCTATACGTCTATATTGCTGCCCATTTAGTCTGTCCCAGCTGAAAAAAAGAGCAGAGAAGAGCTCCAGATGGCAGAAAAGAGGGCTTCTGATGGGATAGGAGGGAATGACACAGGCCTGAATTACAAGTATACTACAATCTCACATTTTGGCCAACACGAGAAAAAGTCCTGCTACAACAAAGCACCAAAATGTGTTCAAAAATGAATACATTTGTGAACAGAATCCTCTTGAATTCCTCATCACACTCTGATTTCCATACCAGCAGCTCTGCCCAGTGATAAAATTACCTTTATGGTGCCATACAAGTACCTAAACCACAGCCAAACCTGGCAGCAATGAAACCAGCACCCACAGTGAACCAAATATTCTTGCCAAATACAGAAAGAGCAAAGATAGACCCTGACAGCCCCAGAGTTCACTTGAGAAAATGGAGAGGACAAAATACAGAGGCAATGTCCACCTCAGGGTGGGGGAAAAAGTGCATGGGAAGGAAAATTGTCTGTTATGCCCTCCATACCTGGTACCCTTGAAGGCCAGACATGAAAGATCCTGGGAAATGGGCACTCAACAAGTCATTACAAACAGGAATGGCAAGCATAGTGTGTTGGTCCTCTCTAGGCAGCTTTTACCCACCACGGACAGGCAGAAATTGTACTTTTTTGGCAGCCCCTTCCTTCTAAAGGTTCGTAGGACTGTGAGAGATGAACACCCAGGCACCCCTCAGCTGGGAGGGTGATGCCCCACCAGCCTCCCCAGACAGTTTTCTCCCCAGATGCATATGAAGCCTTGGGGATCACCAAGAGACCTGTGAACTCATGAGCCCCTATGCAGAAGCCTCCCAGCTCCTCTGGATGCATGCAAGGCTCAGCTGGACTTCTTTATCCCACACCCCACCCTGCTCACAGCTCTTGGCCCCACATCGGGGCTTACGTAGCCAGCCACCATGATGATCATTTGATTTCTCTTGTTATCAAGTTGGCAATTAACAAAAGAGCTGATGATTGCTATATTGACTGACTGTAGGATCTCTTTTTCTATCTGCACTATCTCAGCTAGGGAAGGGAAGGCAGAAGGGTGGGTTAGTGGTATTTATTTATCTCTATGCCATGTTTTGTGTTTGTGTTGCCAGGGGAAGCAAAGGGTGATAATGGCCTGGCAGCCCTTGGACATCCAATTTCCCTTATCAGGCCCCTGAATAGAAAAGAGGCCCCAGGCCACATTAATTAACAGATACCAATCAGCTGTCACGTGCTGTGTGTGCAAGGTCTGAGGGGAGCAGTGGGTGGGAGGGAAGAATCAATAAACCATTGGGGAGGAGTGCCAGAGGGAACAGCTAAAGAGGAGTCCAGGCTGTTGGGACGAAGAGGCGAAGAGCTGCAAATCCAGCTCCATGACTGTGAGACTGATTCCTGTACAGCACAGCCTGTGCTCTACATAGCCCTGATGAATCCCACCTCTTGCTCAGGCTGGGAGGTGGGTGCCTTGTCCTTTACCTCACCCTTATGCCCTGCACTTGGAACTTGTGCTGCTCTGGAATGCAGCCCTCCTGACTCAGTCCAAGTGCAGGCTGCTGCAGCTCCAATGCTTGGGGAGCTGTCTCCCCATCTCCCTGCTGCACAGGGAACTGATGAGATTAGCCCTGAGATGGGAGTAAAGGTGCACAGCCACTGTTCCACTATTTAGAACCCGAGATTTCTCCTTTGGTCATCCCTCTCCTAGCTCTGGCCATGGAGATCAGTCCAGGATTTAGGCTGCTGCCTTAAGTCCATTTTCTGGATCAGTCACATGGCCTTTCTGCATCTTCATTCCCCATCCGGATTACAAAAGGCGTTAGGCCATTGCCTCACTGCAGTCTGCCAACAAAATTGCTTAAAGATTGAGAACCAGTCATGTAGTAGAGGGAGAGGATCCAGGACAGGCATGGCTCATACTTTTCTGCTACAGAGTAAAGCAGAAAAATTGATTTACCCCTAGCAGTAGCCTGTACACACAGCATCTCTATTAATTGCCCTTTCCCAGAGGCTGCTGTGGCAGGTGAGAACAGGAGATACCATATTTTACCCTTTGCCAACAAGAACAGAAGAGCCAGCTGCAATTGCCCCACCCACCTGGGAAAGCCCCTGGCCAGAAGCACTCCCAGATAGCCAACAACTCCAGCTCCAGCAGGTGAGTGGGAAGAGGGAGTGCTATGGTGTCAAGACTGGACTTGAAATGTCTGACAGATTTGGGACTCTTGTCCCCCAGTGTTCACCATGGGGAGTGCAAGGGCTGTCCCTGAATCACTGCAGTAAAGGGACGATCGTATAACTCTCTCATGCTGTAAGAGTTGAGATCAGGAAAAGTAAATGTTATTTTCACTGGGCCAAAAACACAGGCTTTCTATTATAGGATTATAACACTGAGGAACCTCTAGTTGTGAAATTTTCTGTCATCTTATAGCTCCTAGGAATTGCTAGAATACCACTGTTTTGCATTCTTGAGCTGTTGATGGCCCAGCATCCAGAAAACACCTTTAGTGATCCATTTCTTGCTGCTTTTCTCAAAAGGTGCCTAATGCACCACTGCCCCAAAAGAGAAGCCTCTGGCTCTAGCACAGAGCTGCATGCATGTTTTCCTCCTTCCCAGGTGCACCATGAGAAAAGCTGCTTTATTTGCAATAGCTGATGTGACATTCAGGTTGGGTTTTTTAAATTTTTTTTTAATTCTTATTTCAGTGGTTTGGCAGTGGGAGCTCCCAGAATTTAAAAAAAAAAAAAAAAAAGTCACATAATTTGTGGCAAGTGGAGTTCATAATCTGTTAATTTATTATCATTTCTGTCATCCTGGAGGGCCATTAGCAGAGGTAATAAAAGGAGATGTAATTATAGGATCTGAGGCCACTCCAGACACAGCTGCTGTCACTCCACTTGCCATATTTCATTCTGTGCTAGTACTAACGTCTTCCTGGTGAGAACAGCACAACAGCTACCCTGGGAGAGCCTTCATCGTCACCCCTCAAGAGAAGTCTTGTCACCCTGCATCAAAGCAAGAAGAAAAGGTGGATGTTGTTCCAAGACAATTTGCATGGGGGAAGGGTGAGTAGTGGGGAGGGGGCCTCATACAGAAGGGAGCAACTCCACATTGGCTAAGTGTGGCTTTTGAGTTCATGGCTAATAAGGCTACTGAGCTAATAACATTCGCTAAACACAATTAAATCATGCTTTATTGTTATCATAGGAAAGTGTGTTTAAGTTTAACCGATTTTATTTGCTGATTTTATTGTACTGTGGGGTAGAGGTTGGTATTGACACCTGGGATCCTTCAGGGTTGGTATGACTTTAATGTCACACCTTTCTTTACTAATGCCAGTGTGAGTACAAGGCAGGAATATGTGACTTTTTCTCCTTTCTCCATCCTTCTCTGACCAAGAGTTTATGCACACAGGAAGCAGTGTCATGTTTTGCTCAAAATCCCTGGAAGGCAGAAATACAGGGCACACGTAATTTAGACACCTGGCAGGCTCCTGGCCCTGCCCTGCTCTGCCCCCTTGCTGCATAACTCAGTATGTTTCATACTTGTTGCAGAACTATAGAGTATTTTGTTCCATTATTATGAACTGTCTTTTATTATCTTTTTCTCTCAGTCCTGCTCTCTTGTGTAACAATCCTTGAGCTCTCACCTGTGCACAGTCCTGTTAAAAATACTGCTGCTGGTCTGAACCATGCCAGGCTGATTATTCTGGCTGTTACTGTGTTGCAGGGCCTTTGATAAGGAAAATACCCAGAGAAATTTGAGATGATGGCAGTTATGTCCTGATTTCAGAAAGGAGAGGAAGAGCCCCTTTCATAGTGCAGGAACAATCTCTACTATACTCCTGTTCTGGGATAGTATTGCCCGGCTGGAAAACTCTGGAGGAACTCAGCTCATCCCACAGCCACAAGATAGGGAACTACAGCAGGGCACTCTGTGTGAACAGAAATAGCCAAGGTTAGAGAGATGTACAACAGCACCTCACTGGACAGCCATAGCAGCTAATAGCATTGCATTAAAGCCATTCCTGTTAACAGCCCAAGTACTGGGTTAGTAGAGCAATCCAGGCTGAGTTCTCTAATCACCACTGTAACCCCACTTGTGATGAATCAGCTTCAGATGGATTCCAGCACTAGTGATGGGTATAATCCCTGCAGATATGGCAGATCTCATGTAAGAAGGGCACCACCAAGATTAACCTCTTCTCAGAAATACCATCCTGAAAAAGTTTCTTCAGACTTCAGAGTCCCATCTCATAACAATCCATATTCCATATAGCCCAGAAAACCATTAACTCTTGGGTCCCAGGAGAAATACTCTCTGGAAAAAGGGAAGCAGCTACCAAAAAGCCAAAAGAGGAGCAACAGAAAGAAACAAAATACATGGGAAAACTAAACTGTCTGATCACTCATGTTAAGATGCTTCATCAAACAATGAAGAACTTAAAGCCAAGAAGCAAAACAAAACAACACAGACCCGTGCAGTGAAAGACATAGACAGCATGCAATAAATCCTGTGATCCTGTATCAGAGCCTCATATATTCTCCTGACACAAGGGAAGGGGACAGAAGGCAGGAGGTAGCTGAAGTGAGTTGTTTATAGCTTTAGTGAGCTGTTCATAGTGAATGTCTGAAGCAATCTTTGGAAAGCAGCCTTGTAAACCCCAAGGATATCCCCTACGTTCCCTGGCTAGCCTTCTCCACACACAAATCCAACCTATCTGTTTCTGGGTTGGAGAGAGACTAGGAGGGGAACATTTTCCTTTCCCAGTCCAAATCTGGGAAGAACCCAGAACTCAACATTGAGGGCCATATCTGTTCCTTCAGCCTCGGTCCACCCTACCTGCAGGTGTGGAAGACTTGTTATGTCACTCAATCACACAGACACACACTGGATAGTCTGTGAGCCTTCCAAGGCCAGTCACACTGCCAATAAGTTGTCCTCATTATTTGTCAACAAAGAAGGCTTGGGATTCACTGGCAATAGCATGTCATCTATTGCAATGGTACTTGTTCTGTGACAAATCCATTATGACAAGCTTTCTTGAGTCTGGACAAGAATGCCCACTACTGAGAGGGTGTGTATCTGCCTTGTTATTATCACTATAGTCCAGTCACTGCCATAATATTTATTCATCTATAAACACAACAGACCTAGGTCATGTTGATGTAGGGCAAAATCACAAAAGTTCACCGTACCATCCCTAAGGCTGTTCCCAAATGCTTTCACTGGGCCACTCAATGCTGGGTATGACAGAAAACTTCATTGGATCATATCAAAGCCTTCTGCGTAATCCCAGGGCACACACAGGTACAGTGATCAATTTATGCACCTCCATCATAGGCTGCATTGGAGTTTGTTACCAATGAGAGCCCATCACTAGCAGTTTTTTGTAACAGTACTTTCCTCCCATCACTATAGGAAAAAGTCCTGGTTGAGGCCAAAACTGATAAGCAGAGATAAAAAATAGCTCCCTTTGCTGTTCATGCTTACACCCTTGTCATTCCCCATTTACCTGGGATGTGCTTTGCCCAGCCAATGATCACCACCAGTTCCCTGTCTGCCAGGTCACAGAGGGTTGTCAGGGCTTTGATGTCACTCTCCGGCATGGTTGGATCAGGCATGGCATAAATCTTCTCTGGCTCAGCCACCAGCAAGTGGGAGACGATCTTAGTCACTGCACATTTCAAAGGAGAAGTTGTTGTATCTCTCGTGACATAAGGTGAACCCTCCTGGGATAAGACATGACTATAGAGCCCCTAGGACCTCAGGAATGGTTTTGGTCACAACAGAAAACCACACTGCAGCTACACAAGCTGTAGTGATCTGCCTATGCCAAACCAGCTCTGCACAGGGATGACAAAAGCAGGAAGCTGCTGTAATGTTGTCAGTCATTGTCTCAGGTAGGTCCAGTGAGGGGAGAAGGAGGTATAAGCAATCAGTTGGTGGGATGTGGAAGAGTTTAAAGAACTATGGGTAGTACTGAAGAGAGAAATCAGCATGGGACTGGTTTTGTTAACATGGCTTGGGTAAAGGAAAAGATCAGAATATCACTAAATGGATTTACATAATCTCCTAGGAAAGGTGTGGTATTTAACCCTAGGTACAATGAATACAGAACCTGAGCTGTACCTAGGCCTGTCTAATCTACCTCTACGCTATGATCATAAGACAAAATTCTAGTGCTGTTGTCTGATACAGGAATTGGAAGTGACAACTGCTCTGTACCTTTTGGGAGACCAGTGAAAAGAAATATAGTGGCAGCTCCAAGAACCACGTTTCAAGACCAATACGTACATGGCTTTTTAGCTGGGGGAGGGATCTGTAAGCTCAGATAAGTGCTGCTCTCAGAATCCAGTCTCCTTTTGTATTTCTGACGACCTCCACGGACTCGATCCAGACGAACACCTGCAAGTAAAACCAAAAAAGTCCTCGTCATTCCTTAGTGCCTTACGGAACCTTGACATGCAAATACTAAAATTTGCTAAGTAAGATGTTCCCCCTACTCCAGGGAGCTTCCTTCTCCCAAACACTTGAGATCTCAGCTGAACCCATCAATCTCAATACCAGCTACACTGCCTCCAGCTCTAAGCATGCTGCTCTGAGCTTTGCTTTTATTCAAAACATTAATGAAGACAGAAATTAACCCATTCAGACTCCTGAATCACTATCAATCTGATGGGAAAATGAAAAGCTCCAGACCTCAATGCCCTCTACATGATCCTGCTTTTAAAAAGAAAGACTTTAAATGTCAATCAAGACTGCAGTTATAACAATAAGCTTTTAGATTGTTCTTAAAAATGGGAAGTTAAATGTTCTGTGACCTCTCACTGTTTATATTTGAAAAAAGTGACCTATAGCAAAGAGCTAATGAACTATGAATTCAACAGAGATGTTTCAGCCTTGATCAAGTAAGGCAACTGTAATAAAAGTAGAATCCAAATAAATAGAAACAACCTTGACTACAATGAAGCAATGATAAAGATGAAGTAGGGAGACACTGAAGAATTTGTTGCAACTCTTTCAAAATACAGTGAATCAGACTGGAAACTGCACTCCGAAAACAATTCCCAGTGACTGGGAAGTACCAGTCATTGTCACCATGCAAAAAACCACAGCAGCATCAATAGACCAGGAACAGCAACTAAATTGTGCTATTAGTAAAAAATACAATGTTAAAAAGAAACTGTGAAAAAACCCCATAGATATTTGTGCAGTTGTCTGTTATTTCTGACCAGCCAAATAGTCTCTCATAATCAGTCTGTGAAATTGGGGTAACCCTCTTGCTGGGAGAAACAGCTTTGGAAAAAAAAAAAATCTTTCAAAGTAAATGTAGGATCATTTGATTAGAATAAAATTTTGAATTTACACTATACAGGTACTTCCTTAGAAACACACAGGAGTTTATATAGTCTGATAATGGGAACCAATTATGTGATACACTTACTAATCACATTAAATCATTAATATTTTGCAATCATACCACTACATAAACACAAACAACTAAAAGCAAACACTCCACATCAGTTTGAAGTGACACTTTTTGAACAACTTGTACACATGAAAAAACCTGCAGTCTGCTGGCAAATATTCTACCCTAGAAGGAGGCACGTCTGTCACACTGCATTTCAATGCCATGTTTGCTTACTTTGTCAGGGAAAAGAGAAAGCTTTTACTGTAATGCTCACACCAGCCACACCTGCACCACCTGAAACCACAACTTGCAACAACATCTAGATCCCGATACTCTTCGTGGCTAGAGCACCAAAACAATTTGACTGACAGACACTGTCAACTGCTGGCCCCCTAAGCAGAAAGAATACCAGGCCAACAACACTCAGTCTGGCAGCAGTATCTCCCTCCGAGCAGGAGAAGCAGGAATGAGAAGGCATGGAGCTCTGCAGAACAAGGGAACTGCTGCTCTGGGTGGCTGCTATGGCAGGACAGCAGATGTTAAAGATGGAGAGAAAGGTATGAAGCTGATATAGGTGAACTCAGGTCACACTGAGTAATTTCTTTCCCCTGCTCCATTTTCTATTTCTGACTCTGTATGGAGAGAATTCACTGACATCCCTAAGCATAAGTACCACCTTTCTCTTCCATTACATGGTATTGTTTCTGAAAATGTCGCCTATTGCTTCTTTTACCTCCATTTCCAGTGGCAGGTAGCCTTTGGGCAAGACTCCTTCCTGGGAGCCCAAACATGCTCCAGAGAGCAATTTCAAACAGGACAGCCAGGGAATCCCAAAACTGAGGTTATCTAGGGAGATCCCTGAGAAACAGCAGTAATAAAGTCCTGGATGAAGCAGGAAATTTTCATTTTCATTTTCATCCATTATTTCTTTCCCTCAATAAATGTGCCCTGGTTTCTTAAGAAAAAAAGACCTTTATTCCATGCTTTGCTGAATGAATGACACCTACCTATAAGCCAGGAGAGAAGGGAGAGACACAAATTTCTGGAATTGCCAGTAAACCAAACAACCAGGTATGAAAATTAAAAGGGTCAGGAATACACTGTTGAAAGATTGTAGAGGAATCCAGAACAGGCTGCCAAGATTCAGGACTGAATCACATCTTCCCAGGACCCTCCCAGATAAGGGTCATAGGTGAGTGCATTCCCTCACACCAGTCAGGGGGAAGGAGGGAGGGAGGGAGATGCCATTCTCGGCCAGCAGAAACCAACACACAGCCCTCCAGGATGCTTTTGCTGTGAAGTTTGCTAAGCAGCGGGGAGGGGGAACTAGGAGGAGTAGGGAGGAAATGGGGGAAAGAGCCTCCCAAGGAGAAGAATGCCATCCTCCAGTGCTTGGCAGAGGGATAGCTGCACAGGTTGCAGCAGTATTAGGGACCCTCAATCAGATTATAAGGACACAAGGGACTTAAGTGCATTAAAGAAAGATAAGGAAGACGCAGAGAGATTTACCCTCCATCCCTCCTTCCCTCACTGAGCAGATAGAGGTCTGTTTGCCCAAGGACTTCAGCTTGTTAATTTTGAACAACTGTTTGTCCTCCTCTTGTTCCCCTTCCTGTGCGACACTCCTTGAGGCAAATGTTTTCAATCAGCACTTGCAGAGCCACAATTCTACCCTGTCATCACTGCTCCAGCCACAGAGCTGGTGAATAGGCTGAGCCCCACATCCCAGCACACCCCAGCTCCAGCTGCTGAGTGCAATGACCCACAGGTACTACAGTAAACAAAAGCATTTCAACCCCCGGGTCCCTGACTGTGACACTCCAGACATAAGCATCATGGTAAAATCCTGTTCTTAAAGATCTGACAGCCTAATGTGTCATGTCTAGATGGAAGGAAAGGGCATGGCCAAAAATCAGTACCTGTGCTATTTAGGTACTCAGGTTAATGCCTGCTGCTCTGCTTGATTTCCTCTGTGGTTGATTTTAAGACAGGCAGGCTGGTTACAGTGCAGCTCTGAGAGGGACACTAAAGGACAGACATTAAAATGGAGTGGGGAGGTGTGGTGGGTAAGCTCAGAGAAGCAGCATGAAGGAAAACACTAAACAAAGAAGAAATGGAGGGGGATGTAAACTGGGATATGAATGGAAGTGAGAGAGTGTAAGGAGAAGGGAGACAAAAGAGACAGGGCTGGAGCAAAGCTGTATGGCACATATGCTGTAATTGCAAGGGCAGGTTTCACACCACATGTGCAGCCGCCTGAGCGTTAACTGCAAGGTGCAGCAGCCACGTATGAGATGCTGCTGGCCCATACGAAGACTTGCATAGGATTGGTACTGCAGCCTCATAACAAGACAGCAGCAAAACAAAGCTGTTGCCTTCCAGCTCCTGCACAAACCCTATTCTCACATGACTCACAAGTGGCCAGTTCAAAGGAGAGAAGGCACTCGTTCTACAAAAATGTCACCACCACAGGCACTCCTGGACCCTGCTTTGTTGTCAGCAAGGAGGTGAGATGCAACAGTATAGGGCAGAGTTTGGAAAGCACCATCCCTTGATATCTTGCTGGCAGTTCCTTCAAATGAAGGCTATCTATTCTGGAAACATCCCCTCTCCTCCCACTCCCCTGTATTGCCAGAAAGTGCTGCTGTTCATTGAATTTTGTTACCTTTTGAGAGACCCTGCATAAAAGTCCTGGCACCTCATCTGACCTTGCTATGGAGCTGACCCTGGTGTACGCCACAGGGATTGAGTTGCAGCTTGTTCTCAGCTTCCCTGCCTGCCCAAGCCCCTCTGACCTTGAAGGGAGGAGGGCAGGACCAGGACTTGTGCAGGACTTCTCAGCTCAGCACCCTTCCTGGGGCAGGGATGTCAGTTTTCTAAGTGTCCTGTGGGTGCCACTCGTGTTCCAAGCACTCTTGCAGAGAGGTCTGTGCCAGCACCAAGCCTCTGCAGTGGGAGAGCTGATCTGCTGATCGTTCAAGCTCCCTGCATTTCTCTGACATGCCCCTTGGAGAGACGTCTGCCTGACAACTTTGGGATCAGATGTCCCCTTACCGACTTGATAACATCAGGCCTTGGGGTTTTTTTCTTAATGGAAGTAAAATAATTCCAGCTTTTTTTAAAAGCTGGACCCAGGCCGAGACTGTCGGAAGTAAAAATAGCCGAGTATGCAGAGGCAACAGCACACAGAGTCAGGTTTAGTTTCTCTTTTATTTTCTGGGGACTAAAAATACTCTTAAAAGCTCTGTGAAGCTAAGCCCTGGCCAGTGGGAAATGCAGTCAAGGCCCAATATCAGCTGTCGTGTCAAATTACCAGCCTCACCTCACTTTCCATCAAGTCCTATCACATGCCCATGGATTGATAGGAATAGAAAGATCTATCTTGCCAAAAGAGCTAACGGAGGAGCCAAGCTACAGGGTTTGCATGGTACAATATGTGTCTAAACCAAGAAGGACACAACCAAAGGGCAAGCATTGGCAAGGAAGCTGTGGCAAAAGGGCTGCTTTGCTGAGCTTCCCTGATACACTAGCCAGGTCCTGTGTCCACTGCCCACCTAATCCTTGAGCTGCAGTTGCCACACCAATACAGCCTGCTTGCTCTCCCAGGGTCTGAGCTAGGGTGGTGCTCTGTAGCTAGCAGAGATGCACCTGTCCCCAGGAGCTGCAGTCCAAAGTACATGGGTTGGTACTGGCCAAGGAAGATGGAACGTATAGGCTAAGAGCAGAGAAGAAAGGAAGGGAGAAGGGTTGTATCCAAAGTGCCTCCTACAAAATTTCTCTCTTCCTTTCTGCTCTGAACTGCAGGAGAGACAACAGCATGTGGCAATGGGATGAGTGAGCCAGGAGGAAGCCTATCAAAGAAACAGAGAACAGAGATGACCATAAAAGTCAAGCCTGCCAAGATGGAGAAAGAAAAAGACTGTAGGGAAAAGCATCTCTGCCTGACAGGAATGGAGAGGCTGCAAACTGACTAGGCTCTCTTTTGTTACTCAGATTCCAGTTTGGCAATGAGAAAAGATCCCTGTATACTGTTAGGCTCAAACACTGCGGCAAAAAGAGGCCAGTCCCTAGAGAGTCTTCTGGTAGGTAACTGATGTGATTACCCATCTCACCTGAAATACAGGAAAGCAACCTGAGGGTCACAAATCAGCACAGCCAGAAGAACCCAGCAACTAGGCTGGTGCAGGTGAACAAGCCTGGAAATTACACTTGGAAAGAGAGGGTGGGAAACTATCCTGGGGATGAGGGGCACTGGAGATGAAAATCCAGCTCCTGTGTTACAAGAGCTTACAGAGAGATTAGATCAGTTCAATTAGGATGCTGCAGCCTCTTCCACCTTTTATGTTTTCAGGGTTATGTTAGTCAAGTAGGAAAGTTTCTTTGCTGTTGGGCTGACTGAAGAGTCCCTGGACTCAGAGAGACAGGTTAGCCCTGTGATACCTGATGATACCTGGTCCCAGAGGCTTCCACATGCCTTGGAGCAGTGACACAAGGTGTCAGCTCCTCACACAGAAACACAAGCAGCATGTCCCAGATAGTTGGTCCAAAGCATACAGAGCCAGGTGAAACCCACACAGCTTGCAAACCAGTGCTTCTCCTCTGCCAATGCCAGCTGCATGGCTGCCAGCTCTGCAGGGCTATCTGCAGCACTAGCCACTGCTGTCTCTCAAATGTACATCTTTCTTCCCATGCGGAGCCCCTCTCACTTTGCTCCTCCAGTCACTCTGGAAACTCAGGAATTAACAAGGGCTTCAAGAGCAAATGCGAATGAAGTACCTTGCTCTCTGCAACAACTCTCTGTAATAAGCCCCACACCCATACATTCACCCTGTGTCCATGGTCCATGCAAATGTTCTCCTTTCACTGCTTCCCCTCCCAGCCCTCCAAACAGTCTTAAGTAGGCCAGCAGCTCTATTGGTTATGTCACCCATGGCCACAACGCCTGCACAGCAGCAGGCTGAGAGGTACTGTGCGAAAGGAACAGATGCAGGCACATGCCTGCTAGGAAAAGACCAAGGTTGCCGTTCACAACAGGACCTAAAAAATGATAAAGCCTCAGCCCCACTGACTTTCCAAGAGGTGGAACTCAGAAATAAAGCGATGTTTGCTGCCTATAGGAACCTGCAGCCCTAGGTGTGATTTAACTCACCTTACTTTAGACTTTGATAGCTCCCTTCTGTCCATCTGGGCTCCCTTGACAGGCAACAGAGAAAAAGGCACCTCCACATTCAGCTCACTGGCCAGACACTTACCTGAGGAGGCATCATGACAGGTGCTTCTCTTCACTCACTACCAAGAGAAACCCTGCAGGGTCAAACCAATGCTTTCTCTAGTCCAGTTTTCTGTCTCAGTGTGTTTAGGTGGAGCAGATGTTGGAACAGGTAGAGAAGCATAAGCATAGATCAAGAACAACAATTTTTTATATGTGACAGAATGGAGAGGCCCCCACCACTACATGGAGAGAGGTCTACTTGTGATAGAGATCCACAGAGGTGGGGGAGTTAGACCCACCAACACAGCAAGCTCTGCTTTGGCCAGCCTCTTACAGCAGCTCTGCTCAAGCCTTGAAGCATCTCCTCAAGTCCTCACATCACCAGTGGCTTTTCTAATGCTAAGAAATACTGTCCACCTCTTATTGAATTCTTAAATTGGAACAGCTGTGCCAGGAAGTGTGGTGATCTGTTTACTCACTGCTTTTCTGATCCCACATTGTTCCCCCCCCCCCCCGCCTTTCCTTTGCCCTAGCCCTGGCCACTCCCTTGGGCTCTCCCTATCGGTTCCTGTACCCCAACTCCGCCCATGTACCGCCCCTGAGCCCCTGACAAAACCCCCTGCGCCAGCATCACAAGGTCTCTCTGCCTCTGAGGGTCACCAGGACAAGATGTGATTAAAAGTCTTCTTAAACCTTCATGGGAGACCCTTCTCTGCCTCCTTTGCCATCACTGGTTGTAGCGCTGACAGCTGCCAGAGCAAAACTGTGGAGCCGTCCGAAATGGACTACGAGAGGGCGATAATGGTCACACTGCCCTAAGCAGCTCCGCTGAGCTCTCAGGGAAAGCTGCAGCTTGCTAAACTAAATCTAGCATTGCGACAAGGAAGTAAAGACCCTCGCAGGATATCCTGCAGGTCAAGGGCTGGCAGCGTCTTCAAAGGTGTGTCAAGGAACGGGACTGAGAATCTTGGCAGAGCTGAGCCACTGCTGCACACAGGTTATCAGAGGCACATGCCTGAAGTTACTACTGTAGAGCAGTGGGGCCTATATTCGATCCCATCCCTTGCTTACCTTGAAGAATCTTACCTGTGTTGTCAGAACTGCCTAAAAGCTTCTAGGACAACAGCTGGGTTCTAAAAATCCCAGGATGGTTGTTGCAGTTTTTATCTGCTTCCTCTTTTCTGTATGTGTTATAAGAGCTCTAGGCACAGTTTTGGTGACAGAATACATGAAGTGTTTATTATAAACCTGAACCCACCCAGATGTATATCTATGGAGCCTGGACTTCATGTTTGAAAGAATGGAGATCTAGTTAGGTGTGGTACAAACCACAAAATTCAAAATGAATGAGAGGAACCAAATTAAACAGATTCATAATCTATTAGATAAGGGAGAAAGTATAGGGATGGTCCTGAATGTGCAATTCTTATGTCCAGAAAACAGATACCAAATGCCCTCAGCCCAATGTGCAATTTTGTGGACAGTCCATCTGCTGGAAGCCTCCTCTTTGGAGAATTACCATCAACCTGCCAGAGGCAGCACATGCTCTCTGTCACAACTCAGCTCCAGCCACATTGCAAATGCTGAATTTATGCCTTGGAAAATAGTTGGGTGTGGAAGATAGAGTCATCAAGATGCCACTCACTGCTCCTAGGGATCCTGTTTCAAAGGACAGGGGGATTGCCTGCTGTTTTTAAGCACAAGGATATTTTAGAGAAAGAAAAACCATTTTTTCATTCTCTTTTTTCATTTGGATACCTCCAATAGTGATATTTCTGGCAGTGGCTGGAGGCAGAATACTCTATAAATACAAAGCCATTAAACTGCACACAGCAGCAACCTGATCGGGGCTACCTTTTAATTTCCTGACATGAGCTGGCCACTAACCCAATTACCCGGGGTCCCCGGAGGAGCCCTCATCCTTCCCAGGAAGCACAAAGCAAGAACCTAAGCATATTGCAGGGATGTCAGCTGAGCTTTCACTGAAATCAAATATCTTTTTGAGAACACATGGTCTGGAAGCAGGGATGGGGGCAGGAGGGAGAGGCTGCTGGAAACACTTTGCTCCATTGACAGATTCTTGTGCTTGAAGACAGAAATACCCTCCATTTGGTTACGTTGCTGAAAAGGAGCTCTGCTGTTGATTCAGTTATCTGGATTTTAGTAGAGGATGAAGGCAAAGGTATAAGTGGAAGTGGTTTGAAATCACCAATGCTTGGAATCCGTTGCTCAGATACTAGATGACTGCATCAAATTTACAACATCACACAGCCAAGGCTGTCCAGGATGACAGATTTGATTCCTTGTGAAAAATTTACGACATCAGCAGCTGGTAAGTGAAACTGAAGAGTTAGGGATAAACACCAGGGCAATTCCACTGAGTACGGGGTTTCCTAATCAGCCAGGGTCTTGAAGAGGAGATGGATTTAAGAGATAGCTGCTTCTGAAATTTGGAGATTATAGTCTCACCATCTTGTAAGTGGGGATCACCTCCAGCATTCACAGAGATGCAGGCACTTAGCTAACACAAGGGTTGCCAGGTTATTGCAAGTTTCTAGGAGGCACAGTATTCCCAAAGACACCAGGGTGAGGAAGGAAAGGGGAACAATTAACAGGAAGATGAGCTCAATAAGCTTTGTGGCTCTCTTCTGTAGACTTCTCTTGCCTGTTGCATTGCCTGGTGCTGCAGTGTCAGTATCCACACATTCCAGCAAACTTTACATGAGAAATAGTATTAGACAGATAGGAGTCCAAGAGCTTGAGAGATTTGTAGTAAAGAATTTGGGTTCCCTGATGAATTTTAATATGTTCTCTAGCATTTCTTATTGAAATTCATTAGGACCAAAGGAGCAAAGCCCGGAAAAGGAATGGTTGTACCTGGGCTTACTACAGCAAAACGGATACAGTTTTCGGAAGAGTCATGTAGATAAGATAAATCACAGGTCTTTACTGCAGAATTGCCTAACTTCCCTCTTGCTGTTAAAAAGCCTCCCTTGTCTGCATCCAGATCAAGACTATGTTCTTCTACCTTCCTTCCTTGCATTTGTAGACCTCACCCTCACCACACAAGGGTGATTCCCCTGAGGACATCTTACCTTCAAAGACATTCAGAGTGGGGTAAAACACCTCATACAGGGCAGGTTTCCTATCCCAGGAATCCCCACTCCTGCTTTTAGCACATGCAGTGCATGTACTCCTCGGAACTCCTGTCTTCTACTTTCTGAAATAAGGTATACCTGGTCTATCATAGGACACATGCCCAGGGTCCTTTCAGTCTTTGCCCTCTTTCTTGGAAGCCAACCAGTGATGTCTGCAAGAAACTGGGCAGAAGCCACTCATACATCTCAGGAAGTTGCACTTAGGACTCAGTCATGAGCAGGACTCTGAGGAGACAAGTCTCAGCACTGGCAGGGAGCAGAAGACAACAGAACTTCAGCAACATAATATACATTACTTCTATTGAGAAGAAAAACAAGACTCAAAGGCTGGTGGAATATCAATGACATTTCAATACCTGGATCAGATTTTTTTTACAGACATTTTCTTTGCTGCGTGGTTTTCTGCTGTGATGTGACACAATTGCATGTGCATGCACTTCATGAAAAGCATTTAGTGACCTAGCTTTGCTTCCTTTTTGGAACTATTTATGCTCCATTTGGGTCTCTACAGATGTGCCAGCACAGAACAGGGAACAACACAGCTTCAGAAACAACACAATCCTTTGAAGAAGAAGTTCTGCAGGGCTTCCACAGCAGTAAAGGACCAAATACCGAGACAACAGCCAGTCTGTTCTATTTGGTATGGTATGGTTTGGTATATCTGATATTGCCTCTCCTCCACTTGCCTGTCTGCCATTTCCAGCCAAAGATGAGTTCTGTAATGAGAGGCCTTGATGTTTCATTGCACCTCACCTGCTATCTCCATCCCTCTTCCGATGATCTCAGAACAGCTTTCAGGAGCTGTACTGCATTTATGTGACAAGGTTTTGGTAGCAGGAGACTGCAGGGGTGGCTTTTGTGAGAAGACACCAATAACTGCCCCTGTGTCCACTCCAGACAACTCCAAAATGGACCCACCACTGCCCAAAGCTCAGCCCATCAGCAATGCTGGTGGTGCCTCTGTGATAAAACATTCAAGAAAGGGTAAAAGCAGCGGAGAGAGAGGCATGAGAAAATACAGGAAAATCAGCCCTACAGATACCAAGGTCAGAGAAGAGCAGGTGCCCCAGGTTCTGGAGGATATTTCCTTGCAGTCCATGGTGAAGACCATGGTGAAGCAAGCTGCCCTCCTGCAGCTCATAGAGGACTCTGGTAGTGCAGATATCCACCCTGCAGGCATGCAGGAACCCACACTAGAGCAGGTGAACATGCCCTGAAGAAGTTACAGCTTGCGAAGTCTGTGCTGCAGCAAGCTCCTGGTAGGAGCTGCAGCCCAAGGCGAGGAGCCCATGCAGGAGCAGGTTTCTGGCAGGAACTGTGGCCTGTGGGGGACCTACACTGGAGCAGTTTGTCCCTGGACTGTACCCCATGGAAAGGACCCACACTGGAGTCCGTAGGAAGGACTTATATTGAAGAAGTTCATGAAATGCTGTATCCTGTGTGAGGGGCCCCACACTGGAGTGGGAGAACAGTGTGAGGAGAGAAGAGCAGCAGAGATGAAGCGTTATACACTGACCACAAACCCCCAGGCTCGATTCACCTGTGTTCCTCAAGGTGCTGAAGGTAGATGTCACGAGTGAGTTGAGCTTCAAAAGAAACAGAAATGGGAGGAAAGTGGTCTTGGTTTTGTTTTTCTTTCTCAATATTTTACTCTCTCATTAACTGGCAATAAATTAAATTAATTTTCCCCAAGTCAAGTTTTGCCCATGACAGTAATTACTGAATGATTTCCCTGTTGCTATCTCAACCCACAAGGTTTTTCAACATATTTTCTCCCTCTCTCCTGCTGAGTATGGAGAGTGAGAGAGCAATTTGCTGGGCACCCAGTGGACAGCCAAGGTCAACCCACCAAACTGACAACAGAGGAGGATGAACACCACTGTCCTTGACACTCTGCAAGGTGACACATAGGACTGTGACTTCAGAGAGGCAGCAGAGGTGTGGAGGGCAAAGTGGTGAGGTCATGTTTAACCAGCCAACCAATGTCCTGAATGAAACCTCTGAGCCCACATACACAAGCCATGTGTCATCTCAAATTACATCTGCCTCTTGAAGACAAACAAATTGCTGTAGAACAGAAAGGTTATGGGTGGCTAGAGCATGAATGGCAAGGGTATATTCTTCCTAAAATTGACAAGGTATACTGAGTTTTTAAAAGAGACCTGCCAAACTACTTAGAAATTTCTCTGTCTCTCATTCCAGAAAGCCAGGAAGATCTAGATCTACTCTGTAGAGCCCAGAGTTAAAGAACTACACTTAGTCATTGTAGGCACAAGACAGACAGTGATGGGAGCAAAGGGAGGCAAAGGGGTGCGGGATTCCCAGCTCTGAACAATGCCTCTCAGCTGCAAGTTGCAGGGCACGCTTTCCTTCACTGGCCATTCCCCCACGCCAGACATGTATGCAGGTATCATCTTCTCCATTCGGGGTGAGCAGTATCACAGGTTGCTCAGGCTTCCCTGATTTTTGCAGAGCAGAGGGGCGTGCCATTCTGCTGGACAAAGCTATGAAGATGCCCATATTCACTGCCTGCAGGCTGGCAGTTCAGCAAGGGAAAGAGCAGCAGAGAACAGGTTTTCTGGGGACAGTGCCTCTCTACACGAACACTGGGACTGGAGTCTGCTGGAATGCTGGACTTCAGATTCAGCAGGTTCCTACCTGAACCTGCTAGGGCTAATTACTGCTCCCTGGGGGCACACTGCAGATGGAAGGGGAAAGTGAGAGACAGGCAGACAGACAGGCCAACACTTCAGACATCTGAGCCAGTTGGGCTCTGTGGGCAGAGCTTTCTGCTTGCCACTTTCCCCAGTGAGTCTTGCCTGCCCTGCAGCATCACGCCAGGAGAACCTGAGACAGCAAAGCTCTGGTGTCCATGCAGTTCCCTTGTTGCAATACATTGATCAGAGCTCTCTTAAAGAAAGTGGCCTGGATATCTGAGACACCTATTGATTGCTCCTTTGGCTCTCTTCCTGCCCTGATCCTCATTCACTCGGCACTGCCTGAATAACCTGCACGTCTATGTTAGGGCCAGTCTCCCTGGATCTTAAAGGGCTACTTTCACAGCTTTTTGCCTACCTGCGGCCTATGTAGGGAGGAGAGATGTCTGGTGACCCTTACATGCAGCCCCAAGGGAAGGGTCCAAGTCTCTCCTGCAGCACCAAGTTGAGCATTTCAAGTGTAAAGCAGACCTTGAAGTCATGGTTATTTGTCTTTGCCATCCCTGAGTACTGATGCCTTTTGCTTGAAGAGCAAGCTCATGCCACATGCCCAGCAGGCAGCAGGTGGCATGTACATCATGTGTGGCAACAACAACCAGGAAAATGAGAAGAAATCATAAACTCCTTAATTAGTTACTAATGGAATATCATATTCTTCTTCAGTAAAAGGATAGTTTCTTTACCCAGAAACATCCCCACTAAGTTACAAGCCCAGTGGCTTGCCCAAGGATATCAAGGAGAAAACTGTGAAGACAAGAAGTGATTTCTAGATCTTGCCTTTAACCAAAAGACTGCTTTTCTCTAAACTTTTGATAATCAAGCAGAACAAAGAATATGGTTTAGCAACCTTCTGTCATGCATGAACCCAGGAATGAAGAGAGAGGTACACCAAGGCAAAGTAGGAAGTGGATCTATTAAAAGGAAAAATAATCATAGCCCAAATATCAAGAGACATCTTGTCCTAATGAGAGTTTGGAGACTGCAGAATAGGCTCTCTGGGGAAACCAAAACAGCAGGGATTTTTAAAAACAGTTAAACTACTAGAATGGTACATTTGGGAACACTTGTGCCTTGGCAGAGAAAAGGGATGGATGAGCTAATAGGATGACAGATCAGAGATGGAAAAGACCAATGAACCTTTTCTAATCTGAAATCCCTTGTCAATTCTGCATTTTGAGCAAGTCAAACAATTATGCATTTATTCTTTCTAGAAACTCTTGGCTCTGTGGAGACCAAACAGTGTAACACCATTTTTCTCCCTTCTTGGATTTGGCTTTTAAAGATGTGTATTTATTGAATTCTGTATACTAATACTTTGTGCTTCCACCAAACTTCACATAATGTTAACTAATCGGTCCTCACAATTCTTTTGCAAAGCAAAGCAGTATGATCCTTGTTTCTCAGCTTGGGATACTGAGCAAAAGAAAGAGAAAAAAACATGCCTGCCCAACATCACTTGACCACTCTGCGTTAGGACACAGGAGCTCTATTTGCAGATTGCTAGGGTAGTCTCCTCTGCTCGTCTTGATATTATCATGTGCTCTTGTATCCCACCGCTATCAATAAATCTTTATGCTGTATATTCCACAGCTCTAAATATTATGGGCAGGATCACAGATAGACTAATATCAATAGCAAGCCACCCTTCCCCAGTGACTTTAATGATGCCTGATCAATCCCTATATGAATAACTAATAACACTTCTGCACAAAAGCAGCCATAAGAGTCAACTTTCAGTTTGCCATGAGTAGTATCCCACAGGCTTCAGGAATTCAGGCACAGCACGGTGTGAGTGAATTTACACCGCTTTCCAACCTAATTCTGGTCTGGAAGGAGTTAACTCTTTTCACAGAACTTGGAGTCTAAAACATAAAACCCTTTACAGGACCCTGCTCTGAACAGTGCTGAACTCCCAGAACTGGAAGCAGAAATGCCCTGACCACACAGCTGTTGCAGTGGGGATACTGCAACACGCATATATCAAACCAGGAGTCCCGTGGAAAGGAAATATATATATAGACAGACAGATTCTTGATAGCTGTTTCAGAGATGTTTATTTCTCCAGCCGCATGGCCGGAGCTCTGCTGAGGAACTGTTCCAGTCACGGGACCAAGGGTCCTTCTGCCCGCGCAGGGAACACAAACCAACCAATGGGAACGAGGCTGAGCAGGGGCAGGGGAACCCCGTGTCTGTGCCCTCAGGGCCCCTCTCCCAGGGCTACACGGCAGGGGAGGGACCCCAACACCTCACCCGTTTTATTTTAATAAAAGGAGAATGAAAACAACTGGATAAACATAACAAGAACAGTTTCAAAACAAAACAAGCCACCCTCCTGAGTCTTTAAATGTCCAAACAGATTCTCTGGAACATCTTAGGGCTGACAGAAGGGAGACAGAATTCTCTGAGCATGCTTTGTGGGGAAACTGAGGCAGGAGAGGGTTTAACTTCTTCCCTCCCCCTTTTCATCCCCCACTCGGCATTGGAAAGGGATTTTTGGGGAAACAATTGGCAAAAGCATGGTTTTGTGAGGGAAACCATGGATGAAAAAACGGACTGGGAATACACTGGGGGTAATAGGACATAGGGTAAAAGGGAAAGGTGGGATTAGGAAAGGGAAACTGTAGGGGGGGCTTACAATGGAGATACTGTCTAACATGACTACGATTTTTTGCATATATACTGCCTTTTACAGGAACACCATCAGGCCCAGTGACCTGCGATGCTTGTAACCCTTTTCTCCCTAGTACAATATTAAATTCCACCACCTCTCCATCTCCCAAGCTTGGGATGCATTTTTCAGGGTTATTCTTTTTAATAGCAGTTCTATGCACGAATATGTCTTGCTGGTTGTCACACCTTGTTATAAAACCATAATTTTGCTTAACATTATACCATTTTACTATCCCTAAGGTCTTAGTTGCTATGATTTTTTCCTTTTTCCGAGTGGCTGCTGTTTTCTGTCTCGCTGCGTCTTTGCTGTCTCTTTCGGTCGCTCCCGTGTTGGAATTGTCGGAGCTGCTGGTGCCTGCGCGCTCTTCCCGGGGTCGCGTTCGGGGCTGCGCGGGCCGGGCCGGGCCACGCCGCTCAGTTCTCCGTGCGTCGCCTCCTCTGGTCGCAGCTTCGCTGCCGATGCCGGGCGCTGCACCCACATCTCGGCCGGGCCCCCGAGCGATGACTCCCCCGCGCCCCGCTCCAGCGCGCGTCTCGGCTGGGCGCGGCTCCGTTCCACCGCCATCGCCGCCAGCCGCTGCCCGCGTGCCGCCCCTCTCGGTCGGGCGTTCACGGGGCTCGCTCCACCACGCGCTGCACAGGACCGGGCGGGCACTGCCGGGTCCCGCCGCGCCTCGCTCCGCCACCGACACTGCGGCTCGCGTGGCTCCGCCCACGCGCGGGAACTGCCTCGCTGCTGCTCTCAGAGCGCTCGGTGCACGTGGCCTGGGCCGCACGGTCCCTGCGCCACGCTTCCCTTCACCAGGACACAGCTGACATTGCTCAACAGTCTCAGTAACTAAATAATATTCACGAAAATATTCTTCCATCGGCATATATTTTGACTCCAATATTAACTGTGTCCAAACGGTTTTCCAAAAGCCCTTGGTAAGAATTAAATCCCAAGAAACATAGAAAAAGTTCTTAAACAACCATGCCAGGAAGTGTTTCAGTTCTTTTTGAGCTTGAATCAAGCTAAAATTTACAAATCGTTGTTCAAGAATCATTTTAAGTTTAAGATAAATGTCCATATGCGGCTCTGAGAGCCAAGAGTCTTCCCACGGTTCCTCCATAGTTTAGATACGGAATAGCAAAGCAAAACCAAGAAGAGGAATCCAAAGTTTCCAGGGTTTACTCACACAAATCAGTCGCTTAGGGATCGGGGATCGTTCTGCTCACAAATCTCCACCATTTGTTGCAGTGGGGATACTGCAACACGCATATATCAAACCAGGAGTCCCGTGGAAAGGAAATATATACGGACAGACAGATTCTTGATAGCTGTTTCAGAGAGATGTTTATTTCTCCAGCCGCATGGCCGGCATCTGCCGAGGAACTGTTCCAGTCACGGGACCAAGGGTCCTTCTGCCCGCGCAGGGAACACAAACCAACCAATGGGAACGAGGCTGAGCAGGGACAGGGTAGCCCCGTGTCTGTGCCCTCGGGGCCCCTCTCCCAGGGCTACACGGCGGGGGAGGGACCCCAACACACAGCACACCAGCACTGGCTCCTGTGACTCTGTTCTCCCAGCTGCCAGCTCCAAGAGGCTCAATGCTCAGATGCAGGGCAGCAGAGACACCAGCAGCCAGCAAGCCTGAACCTATGCTGCTGCTCTGCAGAATGACTGGAGCCACTACAAGCTTTTAAGGTTGTTTTATGGGATTCATATGAATAGGCTACAGTGCATTAACAACGTGCACTCCCACTAAAGCCAGTGTCACCAGTGTATATTGGCTTTAGTGGGTAAGGGGATACATGCCCTCCCTGAACTACCGCATGAAGAGAAGCAGGTTTCCAGGGTCTCTAACTACAAAGTAGGTGCCTCCCTCCCAGTAGGAGATCAAAATCCTCCGAGTCTACCACCGCTACACCCAGGTCAGGAAGGGCCAAACTACAGAAGCCAGCATCTCCTCCCCTTGTAACTGGTGTGCTCTAGAAGGAAAATATTTAACCACAGAAACTACACATCCATCAAAGAACAAAACGGGTTTAATGTCTAATCTACATTCTTAACAACACTGGCTGCCACCAACCTGCCTCTCAAGAAATGAGAGAGCTCTAGTGAGAAGCAATACACACTCAAGTAAGATTGTACAATTTATCACCAGCTGCTGTGATGTGATGACCTGGAAAAAGGTTGTATGCTGGCACCTTGGCTCCAACATACAGGACTTGTGCATAACCACAGCCAGCGGCTGTTTCTTGTGGTTAAGCTGAGAGGATCTCGCTCTGCCGGCCTAACGATGCAGAGGGTTATGTGCAATGCTTCTCCTTCCTTCCCCTCCTCCCCTCACTGCCTTTCCCAGAGGGACCCAAGGGAAACAAACCTTTAAAGCCAATCCATAAGAATGTGTTTAATTGCCACTGAATTCCCTGTGGTTCCTCTTGAATGGACAAGGATTGAAAAGGGGGGTGTGGGAGGAAAAACAGCACAGGAGAGAAGCTGAACACTGCTCAAAGAGCGCTGAACAGATCAATAGGCTGAGCAAAACACAGGCTGAGTGTGCAGGGCAGGGGACCCACTGCTCCCAGACAAACCTGTGCTACCAACCATCTTCAGAAAGTCTCCTGAGTGGTAATACAGGCAGACCTTCATTGCACATGTTGCCACACCTCTGCATTAACTCCATCCTTCCCTTGCGAAGAGCAGCTGACCCAGTCATGATCACAAAAGAGCCTTTCCTCCTTAACACTGAAAAATTATTTGGGGACAAGAAGAGCAACACCCTCCAGCCCAGGGTTCCTTTGGGAAAGGAAAGAGTCTGGCACCACCAGTTTCCAGTTATTTGTCAAATACTAGAAATAATAAGTACTAAAGTAGTAATAAAGTACTAGAAATAATATCTGAGCATGAGAGCACTGACTAGAACCACTCTCCTCTCTGGACTGCCCTCTTGGTCACTGCCCATTTTGACTCTTTTACAAAGCCTGTAGAAAGATACATTCAGAAACACAAAGAGGGCAAGCATAGAGTTATCCTGGGAGATTCTGCAAGGTCTGAAATCCCAGGCACTGTTGGGACACAGAAAAATTCTCATTCTGACTCTGTCTTACCTTCTTTTAGCATCCCCACTTTGAGGCATTTCATGAAGCGACAGGCCTGACAGGACTTGCGCCTCCGTTTCGTGATCTCACACTCATTGGTGGCTGGGCAGCTGTATTCAATATTCCCTGTAATCAAACACAGAGATGGTCACCCAGGAATCACGTTCTCCCCAAGGATCCAGGGACAGGCTGCAGTGCCCAGATATTCCCACCACCATCAGTCTGTATATGTTGCATGTTTGCTCACTCACTTGCACACATACCCTCTGAGACTATACCCAGCTGACCTAGCCAAGGGGCTGACTGCAGTGCTGGGCTTTCAGGCACGTGTCCTCCAGGCATGTCATCATCCCTTGTGCTGCACCCCTTGTAACCTGGCCTGTTCCCTGAAGTCCAGGGATGAAAGTGGGAGCAGTTCAGACATTACTAGCATTTCCTTTGCTGCCAGTCTTGCTCCTTGTCTGTGGGATGGATGTCACCTGTCCTTTCTTGTCCTGCTTGGGGAACCAGGGAGCTCAGAGACAGCATTTCCTCCTTTGCTTCCTCCTGCTGGCTGGTATACTACAGGTAGCAGGGAAGCAATAGGTCTGCATTGAGAAAGGTGGGTAAGACATCCTGTAAAATGAACATGGGTTCTTTGTGCAAAGCTTTACAGTTTTACTTTATTAGTCCTTGTGCACCTGTCTCTCATCCCTCTGCACAGAGCATTATCTTTTCTTTCCTTATTCCCTTTTTTTTATGTTTACCCCACCACACTGCCTCTAAGACAAAAAGAGAAAGAAGCATCCCAAATTTATTTCTAATCACATCATATTTTATTATAAGCCAAGAATATAACTGAAACATGGATGCGAGGGTCTGATAAGAGAATGTAAGTGGAATTATGCTGGATCACAGTGTAAGGCAACAATTATTTAGTACTAGCGGACAAGAAACAGAGATGGCTGTCTCCCTCCTGCCATTCACTTTGAGGTGATGTTTCTGAAGAGGGCTGTTCAATGTTTGCTGTGGAGCCGGACTGGAAATGTAAACTTGGCACTGATGCATTGACAATGACAATACATTTAAGGCAGTCTAGTTACTGGTAAATCAGGCAGCACTGAAAAGGCTACCTAAGCTCTACAGTCAGTACAGCAATGGAAAAGCTGGTTTAATGGTTTAGAGCAGGAAACTGAGATTCAAGAGTTCAATCAGAACTGTAGGGAGAAGTGTAGGTAAGAGCTGAAAGAACACACAGTATGAACTTTGTATACCATCAGACTAGAAGTAGAGTTTACAGTTTAGTAATACTGGGACAGGACTTGATTTTTATTCCTCCTTTTGTAATGGATTTTTGTGTTTTGTGCAAGACCATTCCCTCCTCTAAATAAAGATCAACAATCTGATACATATCAGTCTCTGGGGGTGGTAACTAGACCTTGGGGTTCACTAAGCTGTTGGGAAGCCCCCTGGATTTTTGAGTGGAAAAACAGAGCACAGAATCAAAAGAAAGCAAGCACCATTTGATTTATCTCATTATGCTTGGCCCATGCTGAGTGAAACCCCAGGAGCACACAATCCCCCAAGCCTAAAGGTGATCAGCCTACTAGCTATAAACATTCCACCTCTTCTTGTTTTGTCACAAGACTTGCAACTTCCCCCTAAGCTTCAGCCTAGCCACACCATTCTTCTCACCATTGCTCATCTGCCCCCAAATGCAGTTTTTCAGCTAGAGCAGAGTGTGCAGCACAAGTTGCTTCTATTCAGGCTGTATTTCGTCATTTTGCAGCATCTGAATTTCAATAGTCAGCCATGTATCAACATTCTCAGAGAGCTGGAAATTGAGATTCAAGCTAGATCTCAAGGTAATAAACAAATTCCTGTTCTAGACGCAGAGCTCCAGCACATTACAGACCCATGAGTACAGTGGCCCTGATCTCATGATCAGATACTTGCCATGCCCCACACAGGCAGGAACAGAGCAGGAGCAAACCTGGGAAAAAACTCAGACACAGTCTCAATTTGGAAGGTTTTGCCTTTGTCTGAATGCCAACCTTTCTCACCAAAGCCAGGATGAGAGCTCTGGAGAGATGCAAGATTTCATGTTTTGTGGTCCAAAAGCCAAAAATTTGCCCCCTAATGCGGAGACACTACAGTAAGGGCACTGAGCCTTTATAGCAGTGGGAGACAGTGACAGCTCTCATCTGGAAGCTCAAGGTCCCTCCACAGTGTCAAGCAGATCCCCAAGCTTCCCCTTGCCTATAGTCCATGGATCTCTTGACAAGTGTATTACTAGAAAGAGTCTCCAAAACCTACATCACAGCTAAATGGGATAGTGTCAGGGTATGTGAAGGTGTGAGTTACCACATACACACTCTGTGTACAGCCTGAATAAGCAGTTCGCAAAGACATGTCACTACTGGGATCATGATTGCTAAAGGAGCCTCAGAGGAGGCTGAGCACTGGGTAAGCTCTCCTTCCTGGACAGCAAAGCAGTGGCCACTATGTAGTGCAGCAGCCCTGTACGTTGCTGATTAGCACAGATGAAAAAATACACCGAGCCTGGTGGGACATCCCGTTCAGGATGCTTGTTGTCTTCATATTGAACACAGGTTCACGTGCCCCTTCCACACACTGTGCCAGCCTAAAGGAAGTGAGCATCAGCAGCTGTGTCCTACAGCTCTCTCTACAGGTACAAATGCTGCAGCTGAGGCCCACTGTATCCTCTTCACACAAGACAATGCTGCCAAAGTAAATGGAGTTTTATATCAGGCCCAAAACCATGCTGTGCACTGCAGAAATTGAGAGCCACAGCTGGAGGCAATGCCTGCCATTACTGCAGAAAGCAGAGGCATCACCAGGGAAGGTACAATCAGCATTAGCCAAGCAGAACTCGACCAGAAAAAACTGTCATCTCCAAAAGTTTAACAGAGTTCTCTGATTTTTTTTTTTTAATTTTTTTTTTTTTTTTTTTTTTTTTTTTTTTGGTGTCTCAATTTCTTTTATGGGTCCTGGGGCTGGCTGCCAGCACAGTGAGTTGCTCACAGCTCCCTGTAATTTCTGTAAGTGCCCTGTGATAAAGTGATGAGATTAACTCATCGAAATTCCAACAGCCTCCCAGTGGCTGGCGGTCACACCACCAGCCCAGCTGCCAGCACAGGGGCCTCAGAGAGAGCTTCCCTTCACTGCAGCAGCTGGGGATGCTGCAAAGTCCTGCAAAAGAGCATCAGCACACAAGGGTGCACACAGACATGAACAATTCTGTATGCAAAAACAGAATGTGAGTCAAGTCTCTGTGTGTCATGAACTGTAGCTTATGTGACCCAGAAGGAAGGGGCAAAAAAAGGGATAATTTAATAGACAAGGCCTTGCTTTGAGCTGTTTCTTATTAGAGAGATGTCTTTTACTTAGAAAATATTTACATTTAATCTGAAAAAATGATAGAATCTCACCGATGTCATGGCACAAGATTTACCTAAAAAATGGCTTCAAAAAATCAAGTGGTAGGTGAACAGATCAGAGTTTGGATTTCTTCTAAGCCTTCATATATCACCTTGGAGGGCAAATTACTTCCTCTCCATGTCCTAGTTTGCGTGTCTGTAAAATGAAAGGAACACCAAACCTACCTTCTGGGGAGATTGTAATGCTTTATTCATTAAGGTTTAACTGTACTTTAAAGCCTTTAGATGAGAGATGCTACAAAACAGCAAAGGACTATTAAAGTGATAGATCATGTTTTTTTTATGCTGGAGAACTGCAAAACTACCCTATTTTCTGCAAAATTAGACCTCTGACTGTTAAACAATTTGGAATATAATTTCTAGTGCACATATAATAGGAGCATCTGAAAATTGTACACCAAAACTTGGTCATTCAAGAGACCCTATATTCACCCTACCTCTCTTGAACAGGATGGACTGGGAAGACACGAATGCCTCCCTGAGCTTGGGGAGCACAGTAGAGTCCCACCCATCTCCTGCTTAAATTATGGATAGAGTCCTCAGAGGAGCTGAGCTTGAAATCAGTAGAGCACTGAGGACACGAGCTACTCCCTGTTTACTGATTCTGCCTTTCTAGAAAGCCTTCCTAAAAGGAAACTCAGAAAAGACTAAATAAAAATAGCCAAGAAAGTCTTTAAAGCTAAATAATTTTCAGCTTCTAATTGCTAAAAAAGCCCATCTTGCTTTTTCTGGTTTCTTCTTCATTGCTATCCGCTTCAATTAGACCTTCTAACTGAGGCATCATAGCTCAAGTCCTGGTGTGAGGAGAGGTACTTTGTGAAAATCAGAGGAAAATCTCTCAGTTATCTGCATGAGGTAAGAAGGGTTATTTTTTAAGCCTCAGCTTTCAAAGAAGAGGATTCAAATGATGCTATGAGAGGAAAAGGGAATACATATAGGTGTAACACCAGCACTGCTTGCCTCCTCTGGGTGGCACACCTGGCTCCTGTTCACAAAAAAAGGATTTGGACATTTTGCAAAACCTCACTCAAATCAGCCTCCTGCTTGCACAAGCATGCAGGGTATGGGCCCTGGGGCTCCCTACTGGCAGCAAGTTTGTCTACAGGGTTTCAGACATGGAAATATTTTACAGACCTTCCACAGAGAAGATCCTTCTGCACAGAGCTCGTTGTACAGATGTACTGAGGCAAACAGAAAACACTAGATGAATAGAGCTAAGGTTGCACTGGAGACAGCTTTTTAAATTCAAGTGATAGATCTGTGAATAGTAAGCAGCAGTCAAGCACTAGATGATGAAATACTGCACTTTCCCTGGTTAAGTTTTACAAGTTTTTGGAAAGCTGTGAACTCACCTGAAAAGTAGCAGGCATGTTTCTAAGGACAGGATAGGACAGTGCCTGGCAGATGTGGTGGCTACTGTAGGGATGCAAAACCTCCTCTGTGTGTGTGGATTGTAATGCTCTTCTGCTCAGGAAAAACTCTCTCAACTGCTCCTCTTCCTGGGAGCCACTCTAAGCACTGTAACAACCAGAAAGCCCTAGAATCCTTTATTACAAGCCTGTTATAAATCCCTACAAGTCTTCTGAGCTGCATTATCCACCTTTTAAGCCCCTTATTCGTGTAAAGGCATCCCAACACAGCAGTTCTGTTGCTACACTCACTGAGTTTGACGCTTGCAAGACTCAAGCTGGAAATCCACAGACGCAGGCACTTTGCCTAAGACACAACTTGCCTATCCAGAAGATGATGGTAAATGTGTCTCTTTTATCTGAATCTCCAAGGTTTTGCTGAGCTTTAAGCTTTTTTTTTATATTAATGGGTCATTTTAGAAATAGCCTTAATTTTCACCATTTGAAGACGAAAAATAGATGCAAGGTAGTTATAGTCATGATTATGTTGAATAATAAAGGACTCATTGTTACATAGCACTGTTATTAGTTAATGTTCAAAATAGGCAAAACTACCTACTAGTTGTAACAATTAATGAACAAAAGAGAATGACAATATGATTGACTGATACATAATGCTCTATCTACTGAGCAAACTGTTAAGAGAAGGAATAGAGTTTGACTGAAAATTTGTATCCTGTAAAAAATCCAGTATTTGCCTTTGTCTAAATTTGGATGAAAGGATTGGTTAGGATTTCCATGGAACGGGAATTTAAAAAGCCCTTATTTACAAACATTGCAAACTATCTTTTATGTAACAGACCCATTCCTTTACATTCAGCTAACATGAAATCTTTGGTTTGGAATCAGACCTCTCTTGATCACCAATAGCAGCACACTTAAACATGTCTGAAATTCAGATTCTCTCCTGTCTGCACTAGCTTGTACATTCCACAATATTCACAGTCCAGTGAGGTAAATGCAGACTGCCACCAGAATATAATCCCATGAAACAGTACAATGACAGAGAAACAGGATTAAAATTTTGTCAGACAGCCTAGCCGACCAAAAATGCTTCAGGTCAGTTTAGGATTTCTGACTCTTCCTCAAAGTATGGGAAGTCCAACCCTGGGGTTCAAAATATCATGTTCAGACTGAAAGGCCTGCAGCCCAGGGGCACGTTCTCTCATGTCACCTCAGGTTTTCACTTTTCTGTCTCAAGCACTGCCAATGCTGTAAAGTGGAAATGACACACAGGTTTCCAGGCCTTGATCCTTGGGCTGTGTAATACAACACGGGAAAGGACAGAGGTGTGACTTTCCCCCGTAATCTGTGGGACAGGTTAAGGTGTGTTGTGTGATCCTGTCTTCCTGTCTTAGTTCAGGAAAACCAAACACTCCATTTCAGCTAGAAGGGAATCAATGGTTTGGATTTTCCTGCTTTCTTTTTTTTCTCCTATCATCAGAATTTTTCTTGGGGAAATCTGAATTGGTAAAAATTCCACTTCTCTTTGGAAAAATCCTACTGACAGAAAACTCCCACACAGCAATATTAGTGACCTCAGAGATAATCAGCCATGTCCATGCTGGCTCTCAGTCTATCTTCTCCCCATCATTTGAAAAGCAACAGCCCTTGTGTTCTCCATGACAGCCTGGCCTCACCTGGTCAAGAGAGAAAGTGAGTTGCAGAGATGTCATGCTTAAAGAAGGTCTGCAGCATCTTCCTGCTGCTGCTACAGCAGCAGAGGGAGTCAAAAGGCTATTGCAAGATATTCCTGCCTCAAGATATGCAGCTTTTACATGAGTTAATGCAGCTAAAAGTCCCTAATAGGTAGACTGGGGTAATTTGTAGCAGGGGAGTGGGGAGCTAGTTGGAAGGGGGATTTTGTGTGAAGCTCTGCTTCATGATCAGGGGTATCTAGATAAGGCTGTAGTAGTCAAGTAATTCAGCACAGATTTAGATCCATTTGATGGCAGTATGCACATGGTAAGGCCAGCAGAGTAAGTACTGTCATAGTCTGCATTAGTTTTTCATCTATCAAGACACACAGAGAAGTGAAGTGGCTCGTCCAAGACCACAAAGCCTGGTGATGAATTTACCTATTCCATCTCTTGAGCATCTGGGAAATTCTGGGGTCATTGCTCCATCTTGGTGATCAAACCATTGAGTCAATGCTGCTCCCACATACTGAATCATGGCAAGTTTCTTGATACTAGGATACTGAGAAAGCAGTTATATAACATACACATCTGCATGCTTTCTGCAAAGCCTACATTGATATTAGGCAGCCTGGATGAAGATGTTTTCACTTTGTCTGTAAGATGCTTAATACAGCTACTGAATATAATGGAGTTGCAGGGTAAACACCTTTTGGAAATGCTCTTGCCTTCTCTTTTCTCTTGTGATCCTTAAATCTTTTTCCCCTGTACACCCAGGGCTATACTTAGATATCATGCCCACAGCAGCAGAGCCCTGGGAACAGTGCGTTTTCTTGACTCAACCAAACTCTGCGGCCCTATTTGCTGCCCGCTTCCCTGGGTTCAGCCTTCAGCTGCATAGCTGAAATTGCTCACCCTCAGGCACAGCACACTTGACTCTCACACTCTTAGGAATAAAAGCATTTTAGTACCTCAGTTGCCAGCCCAAGCTGATGACAGGGCGAGAGAAATTTCCACTTACTCCTTTTTCCCCGTCTGTTACATGTTAACAGGCAATCAATTAGGTAACCACAGGGAGAAAAAATATGGCTGTGCTGGGGAATGGAAGCTGGAGGGAAGCACTCTCCCCTCTTGGGATTCAGTCAGCTGACATATTGCCCGGCTGATACAGGCTCCAGGTACTGCTACCATGCATCATTTTCCTTTGATTCTCTCTGAAAACTCTTTGAAAGTTCCTATGTCTTTTTCTCCTTCTCCAGGTCTCTTCTGCTCTGCCACAGGGGTCCTCCAGTATCGCTCCCATGAGGGGTTAGTTATCTGGTGTCTTCCTGTATTAGGAGACCTTAGGCCTTTGCTTCAGAGTGCTACCCTGTCCCTGCTTTAGCACCTGGATGTGCCTAAAAGAAACACTAGGAAGGGTCCTCGTGCTGGAGAAGGGATGAAGTCAGTGCTGACAGTCAGAAGTGCAAGTAAAAGTTCACATTCAATCACAGAGATTCAGCAATGACAAATCACAGAAACTCTGCCAGGGAACAGGCCAATGCCCTAGAGATGGCCATGGCATAATAAAGAAGGAAGTATCAGTGGGGCAGAGTAATTATTTCCACAGCTGGATTTCCACATTAAGGAGAGACATCAAAAATCTATGAAAACAAGATAGATATAGTGACTTTTGCAGAGACCTGGGATAAACTGCACCCTGCACTGTTCCAGAGCTGAACATCCCCAGCAACAGAGTGTAATCAGATCCATTCAATTAACAAAGTGAGTGGTCTCTCCACATGTGCATTTCTTTCATTTCACAGGAGGCAAGGGAGTATTGCTGTGGTGGATTGACCCCAGCCAACAGCCAAGTACATGCACAGCTGCCTGCTCACTGTCCACCTGCCTTCAGACAGCACACCGTGCTCGGGCAAACCCAATACACTTTCCACTGGAAGATAATGATCCTGTCTTTTTTCTAGTTAGTGGAGGAAATAAAGGGGGTATCTGTACGTCCCGACACTTTTGCTCACATGGGGCATGTGTATATAAGTATACCCAAGCATCCACGGATATTGGAGGTTGCCTGGATGCACTCCTGCTTTTGGTTATATTGTTGTAGCCGCACATGTGCACATGTGCAAGCACACCTTTGGCACTCACGACACAGGCATATCCCTCATACGTGAATTGTACATGAAGGAGCAACACGCTGCAATTCATCTATACATGCATGCATTGAGGTTTTCAAAATCACCTGAGGAATTGCTCATCCTCAGTAAGACTGACAAAAACTTCATCTTCTTCAGTGCCTAGTTTTTTTATCTTCAAAGAAAGATTATGTTAATGAAAAAGGTTGGTGAAACTGGAAAAGGAGAAAAAGACTGACTCTCACACAAGTTCTCTGTCCAGATTTGTGCTGAGGTTTGTATGGAGTTCATGGCTAGATATTAGGACTGGTAGGAGAAAGTTAAAATCTCTCTACTCTTGTAATGTTGGAGCTTTCACCTCAAGGTGCAGACATGTCTACAGAAATGCCATCTCTTGGCAGAGGCATCTACTCTTCAAATGGGCCTTAAAACACCTTTAGAATGCAAAGCATTTCCTTTCCAGGCCTTACTCCACTAGCTGCCACATTCTCATAGTATCAGTACCACTGGCAGAGGCAGGAAGATCCACTAGTCCAGATACCCAGATCTAGTAGCCAGTCAGGCAAGGAACTTGGCAGATGTTCCTACGATCACATAGCCTAACTTCATGTCCATGTTAATTTGGAAGAAATAGAACTGAGCAGGAGCGAGGAAGCATACAAAAGGATGGAGAATTGGGTGCACTACATTCATTCTCCCTTTCCCCCTTTTATATGACACTGCAGTCTCAGCAATGTCTGGGGCCATGTCCCTTTATCTCTATGGAGTGAATGCCTCAGTTTCCATTCCTTCCCACCATACCTTGAATAGTCCTCTTGAAGAAGGCTTTACATGCCTCACAGGAAGCCACGCCGTAGTGGTACCCAGAAGCAATGTCCCCACACACCAGGCACAGCCGCTTGGGGATTGCATTGAGCATGTACTCGCACTTGGTGGGTGAGTCCTCCATGATGGCGCTGGCGCAGTCGTCGTAACGCTTCCGGCAGGACCCGCCACCAATCCCTGTGCCATTGAACATGGGTGGCGAGTCTAGGCCATTGGGGTGGCCACCCATGGCGATGCCGTAGCCACCGCTAGCGTCGGAGGAGCCGCTTGGGCTGTGGTGGCTGATGGCGTCGATGCCAGAGGACGGGCTGGAGGGCTCGGTCTTGATGAAGGACCCACAGCTGGAGGAGAGGTGCCGCTCCTCCGTGGCCATTCTGCCGAGCAGCCTGCAGGGAGAGAGCAAAGGCACTCAGCAACCTCCTGGCCAAACCCAGTTCCAGGTTTAGTCAAAAGAGAGCCCCCCTTTTGCCACCTCAGTCCAACTCCAGTAGACTCAGATAGTTCAACCCTGCGCAGGTTCTTCTTCAGGAATAATGGTACAATTGACTGTGACCAGCCTGCCCGCTCCCCACAGACTCACTCTAGAGTAAAGACAAAGCTCTTCATGTAGATCATAATTTCAGGCTGTTCACAGGCTGCAGTGCTGGGAAGGGGCATGAGTGCCAATGAAGCACAATCTACCCAGAACACCATCTACCCCCAGACAGCAGAAAGAAGCAAGCTTGCCTGTGGCAGACCAGGTGAAAAAGATGTTTGTTAATACAGAATGTGCTGCCCTGGCTTTAAGCAAAAGGTTCAGGAGCAGTCCCTGCAGAAAGGACATGCTCAGATTGGATTTTCATTTTTTCGTTTGTAATACAGAAGTCTTTGATTAATTTTCAAGTTTCGCTCCTTCTCTCACCCCACCTCACCCTTTATCCCATCCTGCTGCACTATCATCACTAAAAGAGGAGCTTAGAAACTGAAGGAAAATCATCTGATCAAAAGTTTCTTCTGTCTCAATCTTAAATATTAATCTTTCTTCTATTTACTCGTATTGGGCTTTTGCATGGACACACAAATTCCCACTTCTTAAAGAGAGGTTACACTCTTAAGTTTACGGAAAGAACTTCACCAACTTTTCAAGCTCTTCTTATTTATTTTAGTCACAGATAGCCTTATTTTTTATTAAAATGTTCAATCTTTTTTTGGAAGACTGCTAAATTTTATGATATTTGCAGCAATGAGTTCCAGGGATTACTTGTGCGGTGTATGAACAAACAAATCCCACTTTTATTTGCCTATGATGTATTTGCAGCCAGTCAAACTCCCTGAACATCTCTTGACTCTCCTTCTCAGGAAATGTAGTTTTGCCATGTTCTCCTCATTCAGCTCTTCATTATCTATATGATTGCTCTTCACACAGAAGTTTTTGCAGATCTCTTATCTGCTTCATCATCCATCTCTGAACTTCCTCTACTCTGGCTATTTCTGTTCAGTCCAGAACAGAGTTCAATGAGCCAGCTCCTCAGTGGAGTGAAACTGGCACCGCTCCATCACTTCTCCAGCTGAAGGTCTGGACAGTAGTCAAGACAAAGGCACGCCATCAATTACCTAGTGACATTACAATATTTTCAGGGTTATTTTCAGTCTACGTATAATGTAACTCCTTGCACTGTTTGCTTTTTTCCCTCTTTAAATGAAAATCTGAATTGTTACCATTTCTTCAACAAATAGTATCAGGAAGTTACTTACTGCAACACTTGATCTTATTCCTGAGCTGCTACAGTTAATTTAGAATCCATTAAGATGTATGAAAAATCAAATTAATCCTTCTGGTGTGCAATGTTTTGCAATAGTCAACAGTGTATTTCATCTGCCACTGTGCTGTGCAGTCCACACACCCAGCTTTATTAGGATCCTCTGGAGTTCTTCAGTCTTCCTTGGTAATTTGATTTCATCTGCAGTCTCATTGTTCATGCACTTCCCAGATCATTAACACATGGATCAAACACCACAATACTGATCTTTGTGGGTGATGCATGTTAACCTTTATCATGCTGAAAATTGACTTCTCTTTCTTTTTTGAGTAGGGTATGCCTACCCTTTCTTTCTGTCTCTTACACTTATTAATTGATAATAGTATTAACCTGAGAGGTTAAAGTTTCCCTTCAGCAAGACAATTTGTCACAGTCTTCAAGAAAAACTAAACATTGCATTTTCCTGATGACATGGCCAAAGAATTCTGACTGACTGGAGGTGCTTGACCTTTCTTCTTGGAAGCTCTGCTTGTTTAAAGTTACCACACCATGGTCATGTGGGTAATTTCTATTTCTGTTTCAGCCTATTTACCTGGTATTTGTGGCAACTCCTTCTGCCAAGAGGTCAAATCCATCAGGGGACAGGACAAAACATTCTGTGAATCGGCAAGGCTGAAGTGCACAAGTTTATATATCACATCTGTGTGTCTGTTGATAGGAATATAGATGTTTGATATGCAGTAAATTCATAGTCCTGTATCCTTATGATCTCATTTGACCTAAGTATCTCCTAATTTTCCCTTCTCTGTTTCATCCTCAAAGTTTGACCTCATCTCCTATCTCTGGGATCGATCAGCCAAGTTTGTTTTTTGGCAAGACTGTTGACCTTGAAAGTATGGACAGGCATCTCACGTTCCTCAGTTGCTTTGCCTGGTGTTACTTGAGAGGAATCCAGGGTTTGGTCCCTCTCAGAGACAGTGTGATGAGTTGATAAATGCCCATGCTTTGCCCAGAGGGCCACAATGAACTAGAGGTCATGGTGCAGTTACAGAAATTGCTGCAGGTGCATTCATCTCTATTCCCACAGGGCACCTAGACAGATTGCAGATCTTCTGGTATAATGCCAGCTGACTGTGTGAAGGAAGAGGAAGCTTTGCTAGCTGAGACTAGATCTTAGCACCTCACAGCAAAGCTGAAACCTGCTATGCTGGCCAGGTTCTGGAACCTCTCCCTACCTGAGAAGTGCATCTGTGGTAAAGAGATAAAGGTCACTGGACACAGCAACATGAGATTAAGGTTAAAATGGAAGGTAAAAAAACCATAAAACACTGTTCTGCACTGTGGAACTCCACAGTAAGAGGAGATAGAGTTGTAATTTTCAAGGCAGACAGAGGAAAACATTATGAAAAAGGAATGACAGGGAGATGAGCCGCACTGGCAGATTCCATCAGTGGAGTCCAAATCCCAACTTCTGTTTCTTAAATAGCCCAACATTCACAGAGGACCTCAAGAGGACTTACCAACGTATTTTGCTTCACCAGAGAGAAAACAAAAAATAAAAACAAAAAATAAAAAGAAAAAAGAAAAAAAAAAGGAAAAAAGAAAAAAAAAAGAACCTGGGGAAATAAGGAGCCTTCCTTCCCCAAGGCATGCGAACAGTGAGTGTTTGATGGTGAATCAAGAAACAAGCCCCCTACATCCTTACAGCTGAGGACCCTCCTGTTCCCTTCCAGCAGGCAGCAGTACATAGCGAGTTCTGGTTAGATGTGAATGTGTGCTTGAGAGCAAAAGCCCTTAACACCAAGATAGATCAAAGATTACAGCTAAGGTGACTCCAGCCATTCCAGAGCATCTGTTTTTCTTTTCTGGCCTCTGACTTTTTGCAAGTCTCATGGAGATCCCGTGCTGATTTTTAAACAGTCAGAGTGTCCCCTGGCAATGAGATACAACATCTTGAACTTCAAGAAGAACAGCTAAATGTTTTTTGCAAAGAGTTCAAAGTGATGAACAGCCATTTTGCTTGGCTCTAGTTACCTTAATAGGAATGTAAAAGGAGAGAGACTTGATCCAACTCTCCTCCGTGCTGGCACAGGAAACTCCGTTACTATTTCTGTGCCCATGTAACAGGCTTAGAGGTTCTAAACATTTCGTTCTTTTCACCTTTCCTCATCATAGGTCATTCCTTCTAATCCCTTTAGCATCTTTGTGGTCCTTCTCTGGATTTGTTCCAACTTCCCTGGGTCTCTGTTGCAGCAAGGTGCCCCGAACTGCACAGTGCAATGCTGCAGCACTACAGGGGAGAGTCACTCTGGAAAGCACACAGCCAGGAAGACATATGGACCAACTGAGCAGTAGCTTTGCCAGACATCAGGCTGCACATCAGCTCACACAATTTGATAGCCTGTCTCTTTGGGACCACTCTGAACACAAGCTGCTTTTGCCACTGTGCTCTGCACAACATGAAATTTGGAGATTCTTCTTGTTCCAAAGTAGATCCAGTATCATCTTTCAACTACACAGTGCTAATTATCACTTGTTTTACGAAAGCCTGTTCACAATGCTCATTTTTTCAGCTCTTCTTTTTTCTACTCTGATTTTTTAAAGCATCTTTTGGTTCTGTCAACTGTAAATTTGAGTGTGATCACTTTTACATTTTCTTCCAGGTGACTAACGAGTATTTACAGTGAAAGCACTGCCCTTTTGGACACCATCTTTGCAGAAGGATAAAGAATATCTCTAACCCTTCTGTTTACACTCTGTCATTTAATCCATGATTCATTTCACAGGATTTGTATCAAAACCAATTTGATCTAATTTCCCTAATAAGATTTTGCACAGCTTTGTGTCAAAAGCCCATGCACGGTCCAGAGTCAGTCTATTCACTGCATTCCTTTTGCCCACTAATTATCTAATTGCATCAAGAAAGGTTATTGTCTGCTGTTCTCCTGTTTCATAAACCCACTGCTGTTTATCACTAACAATGTTGCTAGCCTTTATGAGCTTGTAACTGCCCTCAGACAAGCGTGCTCTGACCTCAGTGATTCTGGATGTAAATACTCAGGTTTAGACCAAGTCAAGACTGTGCTTTAGGTTTTTATCCATGACTGTTCTCTCCTTTGGGCGGCAATGTTGGTTAATGTTACAAGTTTCCCCAATTCTTCTCCAGCCTTTCATCTTCTGCTATTTGTCTGCAATGGCTGGTATTTATACATTAAAGGCTTATGAGTTTAATGCTCTTTTGAGGAAAACAGCAATAATAAGAGAGGGAAAGACTGCTAGATGGAGAGGACCAGAAAGGGATATAAGACTAGAGTTATAAAATTAAGGCAGTAGTGCCCCCAATTTTTGTTCTTTTGCACTTCAAGGATTACAAGTTTGACGCAGGTAAAGCTATTTTATTGCACATCCTTTGGGGTTATTTTTGCCTGAAATAGTAATTTGTAGCTACATTCACCTCTTTACCCCACTTCTGGATTTGGAAATTACAAGAATTCAGTAGTCTTTATGTATAAGAGAGAAAAAAAAAAATATCCACCACTCACACCTGCTTAGCAGGACAGCCAGAACACCCACCTTTGTAACAGAAGGTAACTTCTCCCCACCGGAGGAACTTTTTATCAGCTGAAAGTATACACAACTCAGTAACTTAATACCATCTGAGCATCGAAGTGCTCATGCAAACTTAAGTATTTGACCCTCTACATTCTCCAAGTAGCACTCACTATTCCAAAACTGGATCAAAAAAAGTTTAGTGACAACACTGCTGAGCTTCCTTAGTGGCTGAAACCTCATCTTCAACAGGAAATGCAAGGGTGGCTCAGTTCTGTACTCCAGTTTCCTGAAGAAAGGTACGGAATGGGCATCAATTCTGCCATGTAGTCCAGTCCCTTCACCAGTATTTTCTGATTTAGTCACGAAGTTACCAACTCAGCATGTTGGAGATTTCCAACAGCAAGACTGAAATTATCATAAAAATGCATACTGAAATACAGCTGTAGAACTAGTATCAGCTGATGGACAGGGAGAAAGAGAAAACACTCAGGCCCTCCTCAGGAAAATTCTTCCCTATTCTGGGCACAAGGAGAAATGCAAAAGATCAGAAGTGGGCTTTTTTTTGGGTCTCACACTGGATATGGATTCCAGACAGAATGAAATCTTGATTTTCTAAAGTTCCCTAAACTGGAAAACCCTGCAGGTAAGATGCCTGTACAACTTGTAACTTCCAAGAGCCATATGGCTGTGCTTGTGGAACTGCAGTTCAGTCCTGAAGTCCTCACAGTAGATATAAGTTATACTGACAAAACCTGAGAAGTCTGCCAGTACAAAGCTGCTCACTTCAGGCACCAGCTTGTGACAAAAGCATACTTTGGATTGCACAGAAATTTTTAAACCAGTCATGGAAGATGAAAGTCGTTTTAATCTGCAGAAACACCAATGATAAGAGAGATAAAACATGCAACCTCTTCTCTGGTACAGACCTATTTCTGCTATCAGTATTTGTCAGTTCAGATGAGATAAACCTGCATTGCATGTGTAAATGGGATGTGCACATCATGGAAAATACAGAGTCTGTGTCTTTTGTGGGCCACATGAGAGAGCTCTGCAGTCTACAGTAGACTGACAAACAATGTAGGTCGGCTTCTCAAACACTGGCTGCAACTCCAACAAGCCAAATTTTGTCAGGTGTTTTTTTTAGATACAGGAGACAGAAATAAATAATGTTTTCCAAGTGGCAGGCTAGATGTGACAGCTGCAATAACAGCCAGTGTAATTTTAGGTCATTTATGCAAAGAGTTAATGTCATAGAGCTGAGCACACCTGTTGGTCGACCTACTCTTACCATGGACAGCTCACAAACACGCTCCCACCCCTGCCTCACCAAGAACACCCACCAAAGTGCTAGGGAGGAAAGGGATCAGCACCCACACTTGTTTCTCCCACTCTTCTACTCCATATGGACTTCAAATGAGAGAGCCATCATTTAGAGACTTTATCTATACTGACAGCTCCTCTCCATTCAACAGTCCAAGAATAATGGGATCTGCCAATGTGCCACTTCACTCCTGTACAGTGGATAACTGTGGTAACTCAGTCACATCAGGAATCTCTTCTGGGCTTATTCTGTCATACAGGAACATATCCTGTTCCCAGGGCAAACTTAATTGCTATCTGAGAACAGTCAAGAGCTTGGGTAGTACCATCGTGATGGGCATGATCATAAACATAAATCACCAAGTTACCAGTGCATGGACATTAGAGATTTTTTGCTTCAGTCACAGTATTTTGCATTGCTATAAAGGACAAGAGTCAGAACTCAGCTCAATTTAACTATTTTTCTCTGGAGTGCAGATCTGATTTCTAAGAGTTCTGCCATGTTTCCTAGTGATAGCACCCTTTGGCTTGTATGGATTATGCTCCTATTCTGTAGTGTGGCAAACCCCAGACAGTCAGTTTTCAAGGCATTTGTCTATAATATGCCCCCCCAATACCACATGCTTGTCTTTAGACAAGCTAGTGCTCACATTCTGACTCTTACACAAATAGTACTTGCTCGTCTAATGCCCAGTAGATATTTTATCCCTTTGACCCATTGCATAACCAGAGCCCAGCTACATATCAGTAGATCTTCTCTAGCCTAAGTTAGCTCATGCTGAAAAAAGCTGCCACAGCAAACCATCTGGAGGCTGCTTAATAAATAAAAAAGGCTCTCATGGGCAGAAGACTTTATGGATTTCCTACTAGCCTTCATCCCTCTCCTCATTACTGTAATTTCTCTTCACCCTTACGACAACAGTCTTGTTAGTAAATGGTAAAAAGTATTACACAGATGAAGTGACAATTAATCTGGAGGTGTGACACATATTATCAGTTCACTCTCTTATTAACATACTGCCTTTTGAAGGTACCTTGCCCTCTGGTGTACTAAGTGGCACTCCCTCTAGAGTGAATTGCTTTAGCACTTGAGCTAATGCCTCTTGCTTATACTTACTGTTGATACCACAGCAAAACAAGGACCAGGGTTGACTTGCTGTTCACTATTTATCCAAGTTCTACCACCACTCTTTCCCCCCCCATGTTATCATTCTGTGTTTCACATTTCCACTTCTTACCCCACTATTTCTACGTTCACAACAGTTCAACAGTTTTGCCTGCACACAGAAAAGCTGCAACTCAATCCCTGTTGAAATGCTCAGCTAGACCTTCATTTCTTCTTGAGTGTCTTTCTTTATACTCTGCCTATCTAGAGCACTTATAATCTATATCTCTCTAAGCACCTCCAGTGTCCTTCAGACACTTGTGAATGAGACCCATACAAAGGAGGCTCAGAAGAGCACATTTTGAACACTTATACATCAGAATTTTGCTTCCACCTTTTCAGATGGGCAAGGAAAGGAAAACTTCTAGCACTGCCATTCATATCACACTTACTTTTGCATCACAGCCTGATCCAACATCTCATCTCTCACGGACCTTTGACTCTGTATCCTCTCAGCATTTCTGAGAAAAACTGCCACCAGTGCAAATTCTTCAGCCTGCACTTCCTTGCATTTCAAGATATTCACTGAAGACATCCCCCTTCAACCTTGCCTACAATTCATGGTGAACAATGGCATGAAAAAAGAGAGACCCAGAGGTATTGCTTAATTTTTGTAAGTATTTGAGGAAGGAGTTAGGATGGGAGATGCATATCAAAGACATCACCCAAGAAACAAATATGCAAAGAGACTTAGTAATTGACATTTTTTAGGAATACTAGCTTACTGAAAAGGGGGACTTCGGGTTTATCAAGACAAAATATGAACTTGAATGTTATTCAACCTGGATGCATTTAGAAATTCTCTGGGTTTTAGCTGGTAATATTTTTTGGGAAGGTTTCTGTTTCTTACACTTCAACAACACAGTTGTAGTGGGATTCTGCCTCCTGCCTCCTTCTCCCACCCTTGCCAAGACAATCCAGACAGATTAGATGGGCTTCACCTAGATTCCACCTGTAGCTCTCAGAGAAATCTGTAACTAAGTGCCTCATCATTAGAACATTGCTCAAAACCTGACAGATCCTGAAAAACTAACTGAAATTAGTTTCACATAAATTACAGCATGGGAAATAACAGAGGGCAATTAGTGCTTTTTAATCCAATTTTTTTTTTAACCCTGACTCTCCAGAAAGGATTTCTAAGATGATACAGTGGCAAAGCAAGGTAACTGTGAGTGCAAACGCTGGATATGACATATGGAAGATGTCCCAGAATCACTGAAAAAGTACGGAAGTGCAAGTAAGTTAGGCTGTCAGTGAGGACAGAAGCACAAGAGAACTACATGGAGTCAAGTACAGACAAGAAACCTACACAGTGAGGCTGAGATATAGCACTTGAAAAAGCAGAGAAAGGCAGTACATGACAGAGGTAACTGTAGACCAGGCTCCTTTCCTGCTAGTGAATACCACAGGCGTAAGGAGAATAGGTTACATATGGAAACAGTGGTTTCCTTCTGCACACCTTGCACTGCTGTAACATATAGGATTATCTTTAGCTACCTATTTAGAATAACCTCAAGGTTCAGTTTTGCTGAGTCTCTAAACTCCCACCTTTGGTAGGTATTTAGCAGATCTCTTAGCACACACTGCGTGTATTAAGTAGGCAGCTGTATCTGACCCAAATTCCAGCTTCTAACCCCCATAACTTACTGTAAATCCGTTTCATTTGCCCATCTTGCTGACTGTCCCCATTTCCTCTGACTGACAAAGCAGCTTTCCATCCACTCAAGTCCAACTCTACCTGACACTCCACAGTGTCCTGCATTCTTACTTGCCTGAACCAAGAGATGAGATCAACAAACTGCTCCTTAGACAGAAACTGTGTAGCAGAACAAACACATCATTTTCCCCAATACTCTGCAAAACTTGCATGTTCCTTTCTCTAGATTAAAAAAACTCCCACCAAGCAAACCCCCCCTAAAAAACCCAGTTCAGCCAAAACAAATTCTAAAGCAAAATACTTTTCAATTATTTCAATTTTCCTCACAAACTGGCATCACTGTAGGAAAATTTAACTAAATGTAATTACAAAAACCCCACAAAAATATTCCTTTTGTCATGAATAAATTATTTTCTCATCCCATGAAGTTTTCAGTTTTCTCTGTCTCTGTTTTTGGATATGCAAGAAAGGAACACAAGCTTGCAAGCGTTTTAACCTCAGTTTCTCTTCCTCTTCCATTTTTTAGCATCCCTGCTAATGGCTAAGCAGAAGCTAACAGGCAGACATAGCAAAGCAGACAGGCAGTCAGGCACCAGCAAAGAAGCTACACAGTTGCTTTTACACTTTCATATAGTACCTTTCTGAGACAGCTTTGAATGTTACATAGCTTTATTCTGTAGGGTATCTGCGTATATCAGGAATGCATAAATTTATTGTGCAAATACACACAACCCCCTTCTCTCACATCTCGCCTTTCCTCATCATGTGGATGCACCTAGATACCATTCCAGTAGCTTTGCTATAGAAGCCAAACCATGAATTCATACTTCCTGATCATCACAGTGAGTATTCAGACCTTTATAGCAAGCATAATGCAGTAAAGCAAAAACAAACAATCAAAAACCACTGCCTAACTGAGCCATATCTTCCACAGTCTGCACCTTGAGGCACAGTCTTGTGTCTATCAGAGCATGGGAAGAAGAAGACCTTTACATATGTCTGCAGGCGGTCCTATCCCATATTTAAGAACAGTTTGTTCTCCCTCCAGAGGTCTGGAACCCTTTGCTGATGCAACTAGGAGGGGGCCTGCCCTCCTTAAAGTAGGGACCCAAAAAGAAGCAAATTTCAGCAACTGATGGCCTGGTGTGACCCAACCAAAACCAGCCCACCGTGACGGCATGTCCTCCCCGCTGTGCTTGTTCCCTTTGCCCTTGGAATGCTATCACTTGTTATCACGCTGACTTCTCCAGATGGGGCATTTTGGCTATTGATCTGATAAATAAACAGCCTGCTCGCTCGATCAAAATGTTATTTTGCATTTCAATTACTGTTCGCTAATGCAACCTTCATCCCGCCAAGAGTGCTGCTGGCAATGACACTCGACCTGGCACAGGCATTTGCAAGCAAATTCGGCAGCACCCGCTGCAAGCACCTAACGGGATTACCAACCTCCATTAGATGCATAGAGAGAGGAGACGATGGACACACAGTAGTGGGCTGAAGGGGAACAGACACGCAGAACAGAACAGAGCGGCCTGGACAAGGGGTAGGGAGAGGCAACAAGGCAGCTTTACCAGATATTTTGACGGTGAGAGGTCTTGAAAGCTAAAGACTTTCCCTCCAGTGAACAACCCCAAGAGCTCATAGCACTGAGCTGCCTGTGGGTGAGCCATGCAAGAGTTCAGAGCAATGGGAAATAGAAATCAATGTCTGGTGACAAGCCAGCAGTGAGCACTGCAACCCATCAGGGCACATAGGGTCAATTCTAAAGCAAGTTCTGGAGCCTAGCTCCACCAGGGTTCAGTAGGCCCTAGAAATACACACAGCATTCAGTATCTAAACTTGCAGGGAGGAATCCCTCTTAATCCTTGCTGGATTCTTCTGGGAAATATGACTACCTCTGGAGAATCTGGTGGTGATACAGGAAGAAAGGGGCATCCAGAGGTGTAGCTAAAATCTCTGGCAGGTGCTGATCTCTATTAATTCAGCACCCTGTTTACAACAGGGAATCCTTTGCCAAATCCATGAACTGGTTTCACTCAAACCCCGTCTACAATAGGAAACACAACACAAATACTAAGTCAGTGAGCAGCCACCAGCAGTGAGGTCAGGCATGACCACATCGATATGAGACAGCTTCTAGTCCCAAACTCTTCTAGTCACATGACACACTTCCCCAGGTAGCTGGTTTTGCACCAGACTCCTGCATGATGCAGAATGTACCTTATCCCTCTTTCTTTTTCCTACCTTAACTCCTAAATGAAATGTAACATATATCACAAAGTGACACAACCATTTGCCAATGTATGCAGATGGTGGTCAGTGCTTTCACCACCCCAGGCACGGTTTGCCTGTCTGGACTTAGCTCCCAGCTGACAAGATAATATAAGTCAAGTAAACGCATTTCTCTCAACTTCCAGAAAGCCTTTGTCAAAGACCTTTTGCCAGGCCTGGACAAATTTCTCCCATTTATAAACAGACAGCATTCAGACTGAAATGCGAGTCATCCAGGAGTTAAAAATAAACAAACCCCTGTAACACCCTGAGATTATATAAACAAAATGCTAAGTATAACACACTGAATGAGATCAATGTGATGCATAAAGACAGGATCTATAACTCCACACACTCACACTTCATCTGCACTGTGTGCCCAGTCTTCCAGTTCCCTCTGCCCTTGGCAAACGAAGTCGCTGTCCCGCACCCATCTCTCTCTAACCAGTCTACACTGTAGACCTTACCCTCCCAGATCTGTGGCCTCTGTGCCTACTCTTGGGAGCAGAGTTTTGGGAATCATTCTACATTCTTATCACCACTTTGTAACCATGCCCCAAACACAGCCCAAGGACCCCTACACATGTTGTGACTCCTAGTCACTGGCTCTGTGCTTCTGACATGGGGCAGTGAAGTACAGTGTACTGAGCCCTTAAAATGCAGTCAAAATGTCTCAAAGTCTAATTCCAGCCTCAACGCTGATCTTCTTATAAACTTCAGCAAGTCACTGCAGCTCTCCAGGACACTGCTTTCCCCAGCTGATGTGGGCCTGAAGGACCTACCTCTCAGGAACACCTTGAGAGTCAAACAGCAACTATGATTGAAAGCATGGAGTGTGCAGATGAGTGTGGTAACCAGAACGATGGACAGATGAAATCTATGCTCACATGATGTCCTCTGCTCCAGATTATCAGCAGAATTTGAACCTCTATCTTCAGCACCACAGCTCTCAGGTTTGCCTGTGTAAGTAGTGTGAGTAGCTAGTGTTTTCCTGCATGCAAGCTAGCCAGAGGAAGAAAACACTGTCTTTGCAAATTTGTTTCTATAATACACACCAATTCTGACCTCCTCCTACACCTCACTGTACTTTAAGCCCAGTCCCCTGTGACCCAGTCTACACAATAACCTAATCTCTAATACTGCCTAATCCTATCTCCATCTCCCCACATGCTATTTCACACATCAGCTGCCTCCTGATCACACCTCCATACAACCCATTTTTCTATTCTCCTTTGCAATTATGCTTCACTCTAAGTTTTTCATCAAAAATTCATTTTTGTTTAAAAATGCTATTCTGCTTCATTACAGAACGAAGTCAATTTTGGAAATGATTTTTACTGTAAAATTTCCAAAACAACTCTAAAAAATTAGATGTTGAACTTTGCTTTGTTCTTAGCACTTTGCTTAGCCTGTTACATGTTGTCTCGTGTTGTTTGATGAACTACTCATGCACTGTTTCAAGAACATAATGAAACAAAATATTGGAACTTTTTTCTTTTTGGGAGAAAATTTTATTGGAATTTCTACTTTGCCTAAAATTTCACGTTGCAGTCAGATTTGTGATGAAATAACATTTTCAAACGACAAATATTCTGTGAACCAAGATTCTAATTTCCATGCAGCTCCCCTCCCTCTGTCTTCCACCCAGTCCTCTGCTTGTGCTTCACTCAGCAGGCCTCTTTTCTCTACTTCTATACATTCAGAAATATCTATGTTCTAATGTACACAGAAATGTTTTGACACTTCATGCTATCTTCTTTAGGCAGGCAACATAGAGAGATTGAAACTGAGAAAGAAACTGCATCTAAATCATCTGAAAAGGTGGAATTCTACATAAAAGTTCTGGAAATTCAAGAGAACCATAGAATCTGTGCCATCAACTCATATAAAATGGTTATCCTGTATTACTCAGAGATTAACCATGTGTCAAGGAGCATCCTGCAGCCAAAAATCAATCCCTCTGATTTGAAAGCTGAGAGCTGTTGGAGAAACACAGTTCCACTTTTTCATCTGGTGCCATTTAAGCTTTACCCCATTCCTTCTGCATCATAATGAAATCACTGCTGGCATGTGATCAGAAGCTCTGAAACCCTGGCTGCCTATCAGTTTACAAAAATTGACCTGGACATTCTAGCCACTTTGATGAGAGTCTGAATGGAACTTCTTTCTCATTCACTGATGGTAAGGAGTGCTACTTCTTACCACCCCTGTGACCTACAAAAAATGCTTCATTTTACAGCTTGCTGAGGAAAAAAATGTTGGAATTGAGCACAAGCATCTTACCTGCTACCTAACCTTACCCAGAATTTTCTAGCTACAGGGGAAATAAATCAGAAGTAGTTGGTACTGTATCCTGGCTCTTCATTTAAGCCTTGATCCAACTCCTATTGAAATCAAATTGTGATTTCTATTGATCTGAACATGAACTGGACCTCAGGATCTGAAAAGTCATCTGAATGTTGAACACTGCAGCTATCCCATGCCCTTTACAGGATTTCTGAAGACTTGTCTTCAGTCTCTTGAGACTGAGTCTCTGGAGACTTGTCTTCAGACTGTAGTGTTTAACTACTCCTTCTCCAAACAAGCTTTTGTTTCAAATGTTCCTGGGAAGGAAAGGACGGTGAACTTTTCCCAATAGAGGACTTCCTCAGAAATTCCCAGTTACACTAATAAATACTCTTCTCCTGCCAGTCACACTGCACATATTGATGGCCCTTCCCACACATTGCAAATCACAGGGTACAGTGCATCCATTCACACATCTCCATCTCTGGGTGACATTCACTGGCCTGAGCATCTCCTGGAAGTCATGTGCTGCCAGCTCTAACAGACTTGTCCACTCTGTTCCGTTCACTCCAGAGAGAAAATTCAACAACAACAGGCTTCTTAAACACATCTAACACGGATTCATTTATTTCCTTGGATTCATCCTAAGCAGATATATCAAAACTCTAAATGTGTCTGACAACTTTCCTTCTTGCAAAAAGGAGGCAAATTCTGTTCACATTAAAGCAATCTTCTCACTTCCCACTTTCCCAACCTGGAAATAGCATTATTCTCAAACCAGGATGAATTTAAGGAACCCAAGATGCAAACCAAAACAGCTACAAGTAGCTAAACTGTCTCCCAGGCTGTACCAACCACCTTCCCAGAGAGAATTCCAGTCCATAGGGTTAACAGCAGTTACTCTGTAGGAAGATCACTGCCCTTCCTAGCTACACCTGAGCTGCCTGTTCTGACTTTCTGAGGTACTGGCTGCAGTGCTGTTCACCCCTTGGCATTCACAGCATATGGTACAAAACAGGCTGAATCAGCAAGGGAGCCACAGCAACTGGATTGCAGTGCTAGGAGAGGTTGTTCCTGACTGTGCACTAAGCTGGTGAAAACATGAACTTCAGTGTTAGTCTTCCTATTTTTTTGTGAATAATTTAGCTGAGGTGTTTAAGTTCTTGACAAATCTGCAACCACTTTAAAGTTCCTCTGTCCCTGCAGAACTGCTGGGTAGGGTTTTAGGCCACGAGCTGTTGAGAGAGTGCCTTGTAATATGCTCCTTCCAAACAAAAAAAATTAACTGTCAAATTTGGTGCAGCAAAAAACCCTCACTCAACTACAAGGTGAGATCCCTCCAAAGAGACCCATGGCCTGAAACCCTCCTGCAGGGATACAAAACCAGTCGGATGAGAGACAAGGTTGTAAGTATGTAGCACATTTCCTGCAAGCCTACTGTCTTAGATCAGTTTGGAAGATTAAAACAAAAATAGGAGTTTTGTCCATCTTCAACATTGAACAGTGGAAAACATGTGTTTAGCAAAAGCACTGGCTTGCAAACCAGAGCCATTATTCAGGGCCCGTAGTCTTCCACCAATCCAGGTAAATGAATTTTGGTCACACCTAGTTAAAAAACAGCAAGAAGGCACATTTTAAAATGCCACTTTGCATTACAATCCCCTGCTTCACATTGTGCTTGGAGAAGCCTGACCTAAAGTAGCAGTAAAAAGGGAAGAGGAGTTATGGATTCTGGTGTATCCCGTCAGAGCAGTGTTTATTCTAATCAATCAACAGAAAAAATAGCAGCTGAGAGTAATTATTAATAATCAAGTAAAATTGGATTATTTCTGTGCACTACAGTGTTGTCTGGATGGGAAGGCTGCTATAGAAATAAAGTTCATCAGAGCAAGCTACTGAAATAAAATTGCTGACCACAGCAGTTCATCAGGGAAGGTGGAAAAAGGAACCTCAACTAAGCATGTGGTATACTATCTACAGAGCTTGAAGGCTAAAATAATTACTTGAAGGCGGCTCAATGGCTGAGCTTAGGCATTGAATCAATCCAGTTGTACATCCAAATAAGAGCAGCAAGACCTACTGCCAACGTCTTCCATTTCTGAGGTATCTGGTTTTGTGATTCCTCATTCCCGAAAGCACAGTCAGCTCCTCTCCAAATATGCACTGCTTGAAAGGAAGTTCCTACTAGCTTCAAGGAGAGTTCCTACTTCAACACAGGTGCCCTGCAGTTACACACAAGATGCTGGGCACTGACCTGGTACTGGGCACATACAAACCTTCTCTGAATATGTTGTGTCCTCTGTAGCTGTGGTTGAGGCTGATTTTACACTCAAGCAATGCAATTGAAACATCATAAAGGGCCACTCTACTGAACACTTTGCAATGTACTGAAGTCAGGAAATCTGGTGTTACTCTGCCTAAACCAACCCTAACGTGCCATTGCACAGAGAGGGTCATATTCACAAACACAAATACTGAATTTTAACTACAAAACATGCACTTTTACTGCAAAACCAATGGCTCAGTCAGCTTCACCCACAAACACATAGGTGCAATTATATTAGTCATTTGTGTCCAGGAGTGCCTTGCCTATGCAATCAAATGGGCATCTTGTAAATACTTTGCAAACACAACCTAAGAGCCTCCGTCTGAAAATATAAGGCAGACATGATATTAATGGCCAGACTGGGTATAACCCAGTAAAGCTCCATTGCAATAAATGGAATTGTACCAGTTAAAAAATTCAGGCAGCAACTCCTAGAACACTATACTCCTGGCAAGAAGAAATAGTACCCAGCTGCAGGGGGAATACAATACTGCTACTGAAGGAGGTAGAACTTGGAGTTTTCTGACATCTGTGTGTGAAAGACTTCAGCCATAAAACTGAATTAACACAGCAAACATTTTGTGTTTACCAGCTTACTAATTACATTTTCAAATTAAATATTTACTCCTATCTTGAATATTTCTATAGCACCCGAAAGAATTGAAGATGAGTTATTCCCCCCTTTATTTTAACAATTTCTTAAATTAAAAGAATTCTTTATTTTAAAAGGGTCAGGGAGAATCTGGAGAGTTTCTTCCCCTCCCTGTCCTGCCTCCAACTGGTTGCTACACAACAGCCACTACGTATCATACAGGAACATGGGATCTGAAGAATGAAGGTTAGCTATAAAGCTGTCAGTGGATGTACATATCTACTTCTGCTTAGTTTAACAATCCCCAGGGTTGGCTTTTACATATCACCTGGAGCAAACCACCGCTTTCACCGTCTCACTGCAAAGACCAGCTGTGCTGGTCTATTTATTTCTTTATAATTTTTTTTTTTTTTTAATTTCAGGAAGTAAGGAGGAAGGAAGGAGATACATGTGGTTTAATATTTTACTTCAAGCTGGATCAGTCCTGAAAAGTTTTGATAGTGTAGATCATCTGCCAGAGCAAAAGCATACTATTACTTCTGCAATGTTAGGGGTGTGCTTTAAGCAGCAGCCCACAGAGCAGGATGAAGGAATGAGAAGAGGAATAAACAATATGGATAAAGAGCATGTCAAGTTCTCTCTGTTTGCATGGGAAGAAGGGGTTAAGCCTGCTTTGAGGTTCACTTTGTTCTCCATGGTTTGTGCAAGGCCATCAATCAATCAGTCTTCTCTCTTTCCTCCTTTTTTTTTTTCCTGGGACCCACTGCAGGAATATCATGCCCAGGATCTTGTTTAAATCCACGACTCCTCTCTGTCAAGCCAATTCTTCCAATCCTCCCCCTAAAGCCCCCCTCAAGACACCCCCTCCTCCTCTCCCCGAAAAGGGGCTTTCTGAGCTCGTTTTGCTAATGTATTCTCAAACCAAATTAGGGGCTCTGACTCTCGGTGAAGTTCGTGAGTTAGTTGCCGCGATGCACTGAATTAAAGATACCATCTCGGACTCAAATCAGATTAGAGCCCACACACACACATGCAAAAGCCCACTTTCTAATCAATTTTATAAAGGGCCTTCAGCAGAGATACACTAATGGTATTGAGCTAAGATCTTTAAACTAAGTCTGCAAGAAGTCTGCGGAGATAAAACACACACTGTATTAAAGAGAAAGCTCTTCACTGTGCCCTTCCCACCAAGAACCCTGTGCACATTGGAAGAGCATCTCAAAATACAAAACAGCTCTCCCGAACCTGAGATGTTCCCTCATATCCTCCTCTCCTCTTCCTACTTCAGGCCTTTAAATCACTTCTTTCATTCACTTCCTGTCAAACTGCTGCAGAAGGTCCCTGCACAGAGGGCAGAGGAGACAGGGGAGTTACAGAGCCATGATACATGTTAAGAATTAGACATAATGAGAACACATGAACCCTTTTAGGCTTGTCACATGAATCTGGAAGAAGTGGGCAAGGTGAAAAATCAGCTGACCAGCTTCAAGGAGAGTTCCTACTTCAACACAGGTGCCCTGCAGTTACACACAAGATGCTGGGCACTGACCTGGTGCTGGGCACATACAACTGAGATGCCACAACAGCCACATCCTGAGAAAGATGTCACTAAGCGTATGCTAAAGGACTTCTTTTAGAGAGCAGCTGCTCCACATGCCCAGCATCTTCACATCCTTCTGTCCTCATCTCTCTGTTTAGCAGTTGAAGTTCTCATCTATGGCAACAGTTTTCCTTCTCTGAAACCAACATTCTGATGTGAAAAATAACGTTACATAAGATGGCCCACAGAAGGTGACTATGAAAGGGAGAGAGAAGGGTTTATAAAAGAAGCTGCAACTGAATATTGAATAGACCAGCCATTGCTCAGTCACCACTAACCAGAGAATAAGGCTATCTCTGAATACTCTGGTTATGTCAGGTTTTCTGTGTCAGATCACGGAATAATCTTCTGCTCTGTTTTAATATTTTCAGTAAAAATACCTCAAAACATTTCAAACAAATTAGAAAGCCAAATCTCAGACCCCAACATTAATCTTTACTTGCTTTCTAGGATGTTGTTTCTAACAAAAGGACAAGAGGATGCTTGCTAAGGTAACAGAAATTCTGTATTTCAAAAAAAATCACTGCAAAAATTGAAATTAACCAGCTAGAGAAAGCAAAGGGAGCTCAGCAAGAGAACTGTGACAGATGGGGGTCTGACTACTCTGCACAGAAGGCTTGCTGAGCAAATTTTCTCAGAGCTCGGAGGGGCTTCCCTGAGACAGCTTCAGGACTCACACCACTGTGGAGTTCTACAATGATCATGTGCTGAGAATGACTCCAGTTTTCAATGCAATTAACCTTTCCAGCCTAATGAAATGGGTCTATTGGCTGCAGTGGCAGCAAGGAGCCCCTTGACTCTGGCAGGCTCCTCAGGACAGGTTATCGAGGTTGCAGACTGTTACTGCTCCACTTCTATTTGCAGGCTGCAGCTAATTGATGCCAGACCTGAAAGGAGTAGGCAATGCCAGCCCCAGTGTTGTACTCCAACATCATATTGATCCTTGGGAGCAGGGACTTGGGTCTGTGCCCATTGATCTGCTGTGTCACAGGCAGCGTTCTTCCAGGAACGTACCCTGGGCAGCAGAAGCACACAGCTTGGAGAAAGACTGAAAGTTCCTCAGATGGGAAAGCACACGGACCACACCAGGGTTGATACTACCTTGTGACTTAGGAAGAACCACATCTGGGATGGAGCCTCAAGCTTTTGTGCTGTTTTATTCTCCAGCTGGGAAAAGACAGGCATAGCAGCCTTCCCAAGGGTGGATGACAACTGCTGTATCCTACGGGCTGACACTTTGGAGTCACTTCCTTCCTTTCTAGCTGTTGAACTTTGACAGGTGGTGAGGGGGTAAAAGGGATGGATGCAAATCTGGTATTATGGGATACGGCCACAAACACACAGTGTATGTGGAGGGAGGGAGGGAGAAATGGGTACCTTTGACTCCTACATCAAGCCATCCTGCCAACACAGCCCACAGGGGTTTCAGTCTTGGAGTTCCAGAGAACTAAAAATCAGACCCACATTTATGTACGACTTTAGTAGTCTCTATTGAGATTCACCCTGCAGTGCTTAGTCCATCATACTTTATTAATTTCAAACCTACCACAGGGGTGTCACCAAACTTAAGCACCCAAAATATTAGAATCTAAATTATATGCTTAAAATTATTAAAATGGCATTAAACCCCAAAAAATAATGCAAATAAACCAAATAAAATAATGCAAATTAAAAAAATAAATTTTTGTCTTCTGTGTCTGTTTCATGCTCTCAAGCTATGATACCAAACTTCCTTCCATAATGCTGAGGGAAAAAATTTGCATTAAGAAACAATAATTATTTTCACACACCTTCCTCACTGCCTTTTACAAATTGTTGCCATATTTTTCAAACACCCAGTGTCTTTGTCAATGTTCCAGTGTGATAAATATATAGCAAGGACACATTCAGGACTTGGCTTCATGTCCTACTTGAAACTCTAGTTCCATTTTGTATACTTGCTCATTGGAAGATAAAGAAAGGAAAGAGGAGCTGTCAACAAGCTGGCCTTAGGAGCTTTGAGATGCATTGTCCATGTGCACCTTACACTGGAAGGCTTTCCTGTGTTGTGTGTAGACCTCATGGAACAGCACAACCCCCCCATAGTACGTCAATATTCAAAAGCAGAGGAAACAGTGCAGGAAACAGAACACGCATATGGAAATACATTTTGAAAAAACTTAATTATTGTTAACATCTTTAATAATGTACAGCTATACGCATTCTGTGTGACATCCAGTAGTATCTACTTCACCTGGAGGGCAGCCGAGAGATTACTATTACACAAGATGACAATTTTTGAATAGAAATAATTGATTTTTTTTTTTTTTTTAACTTTTGGCTACAGAAAAGACAAATTCAGGAAACCCAGATCTCTGCACAAGACAGGACAACAAGAATTGTCATATCTGGCATGTTCAGTGATGTCTCAGTTCTTAAAGAGCGATTTCCTCCCCTGTCATTACAGAGACAGTCTGTCGCATTTTAGCTCTACTGAGTATTTCAGGACAACTACAACTGAATCCAACACAGGGAAAAGGATCTCCTACAATCCCAAACAAGCATCGTATTCTCATTGCTGCACTTCAGGGTCAGTGATGTGTGGTCCCATTTTCCTGGGAAATGGAGGGTAGGCTGCTGAATAGCACCCTGTCACAAAAAGGTAAGTGCTGCCGAGGTGGCAGTCTCCAGACAAGTGAAGATGCAATGTTAGTGTTTAAATCACAGACATTAGGTGGTGAAGGAAGGAACTACGAAGTAATATTTCTGTTGTGGAGACCTTTATGCTTTGCTTGGGTCTGAACAGAGCCATGTGGTTGCAGGGCACGTCAGGCAAATAGATGGTGAACAGAGACTTGTAGAAGCCTCACAGTACAGAGACTTCCAGTGTCAGCCATCCACAGACCACCTCGTCTGGTGCTGGTACAAAGGAAAGTTTCCTTATTAGAACTTTCTTTTAAAAGAGCCTTTGGCTATGGGGGTCCTAAATTTGCCAAGTAAAGGATGATAATGCAGAACTGCCCAGGAGATAAACCTAAGTAGTAGCTTTGCCCTCCTTACTGACCTGGGAAGTAATTAAACCATCAATATCAGCTTCTTCAGGTTACAAAGCTTCCCAGAACAGGAGAGCCATATATCATTCACACTGGTAAAATTCAAACACTTTAACTTGTTCAGTCTGGGGCAAAGCAACCCTGCAGACTAGGGGGAGGCCTCGATGAGGTAAGAGGAGAAGTGAAACTTGAGTGGCTCTAACAGGCATGTGACGCAGTCTTGGGAAACCAATTTCACTAGTGAGACAGAGACAATCAGAAGAAGATGAGAACCATGGGGGGGAAGGGGATGTAGAAGAGAAATTAACTCTGAAATCTCTAAAAGATGTCAGAAAACAGAAAAATAAAATTCCAATAACTTTAAGTCAAAGGCAATCTGGATCAGACTAAAGCAGATACACCTCAAAAGGAGAAAGCCAACAGGTAAGCAGAAGCAAGAAAAACACTTTGTCATTTATGGCTTTGGCACATAACATGAATAGATGCAAGACACAGACAGTGTGATACAAATGCTGCCAAGATTAAAAGGTCTCTGAAATTAGTGCCTACGCACACACTGCAACACACAGAGATCTCCTCACCAAGGAGGAGGTTTTTGCAGAACTACAAAATGTGCTTATCTCCACTATCTGAGTGTGCAAATCAGGACTGGCATGTGCAATGTAAGTTTATACATACACATATAGGAATATGCTTGGAAAGAGGCAGAGTACTATTTGCTGAAAAATCTGTGTCAGGGCAGCACTGATGCATTTGCACAGCACATAAGCTTTCATCCTTACTATAGAAATTCAAGCTAAACAGCCCAGCACAAGGCACCCATCTCCAGGAGCTTCTTTCCCACCAAAGCAAAACTGGAAAACAAATTAATTTGTGGGATGATGACTGGGACAGGACAGGTTGTATTATTAAAGGCATTCTTCTCATTATGAAAGCACTTCACTGAACCAAAGTGTTAGGCAGTGTCCTATGTATTAAAGATCTGTCTTGGTACATAAGAACCTGCATTCCAAAGACAAAATAAAAGATAGAGAATGTTTTGATGCAAAATTTACAGATAGGGACAGAATCAGAGACTTGAAGTGTTTGCTCAGTTCACCAATGGAAGTTATAGAAGAGCCAGGAACTGGGCTTCGATCTTTATTCCAGCTTTAGAGCATCCAGCCTCCTTAAGAAACAAAGTGGGAAAGCTGCTTAATCACAGGAGTTACTTTGTGGGCTTCCAAGAGTGATGTATGTACTTCATTTATTGGTAGGGACAGAATAATACCACAGGAAAAAAAATACTTTTAACAACAACTACAACAGAAAACACAAGAAAAAAATCTGCAAAAACTTTTTGATATGCTCCAAAACTTCCATTATAAACATATCTGAACAGTTTTCAGGATTTCTTTTTCTTCATGATGTATGTTTGATTTTACTTCAGTTATTTTAAGAGAAAGATCATTTTCACTCAGAAATTACAACAATGCAGACATAGTTTCACTTCAGCACAGCAAGGAAAAAAAAAATAAATCAATTTTCTCAGGATAAAATGTTTGCACTGCCTTAGGAAGTTAAAAAAAACCCCCAAAACCAAAACACTCTAGAGATAATCTCCACTCACTGGGAACATGAACCAGACAGCAGAAGGAAGTCCTGGGCAGGAGAAACATCCACTTGGGTGTCTGCAAGAGAAGGAAGGAAGGAAACAGGGAAAGGTTCCCTCTGCCAGGTCAGAAAGCATTAACTCTGCACTCTGTGAGCACCGCAGGGTTTGGGGAGCCTGTGCTGCCATCTTCAGGGATGCTCTCACCTTTCTGTGACCCAAAATCACAAATGGAGGAAAACAAAAAGGGGAAAAATTTCCACAAAAAAATAAGGAAGAGAAAAATGAGATATCAGCTCTGCTCTTTTACCTCTGGGATTGCTGGTTGCCTGGTCTTGACTAGCTCATGGAGAAACACAGAAATTAAAATTGGGAAAGCCAAATAAATCCTGCCTAGACCACATGCATCCCCAGGCTGCACTAAAGCTAACTAATCATTGCTGTTTCGCCCTGATTTCTCTCTCCTCTTCTAATGCAGAGTGGGATTATTCACTGAGCCTCGATGGCAGATGCTCAGTCGATGATGCTAACTAACCATCTCTTCTACAAAGCAATTTCGAAGAGACAGAGTAAGAGACCCCGACCCTTTCCCACAAGGGCTGAATTAAAATGAGTTAATTGTGTGCCCACAGGCTTCTCAAAGTCCTGTTTTGCAAGAACAAATCACAGGTATTCCAAAAACTCATGTATCTGTTATTCTTCCTCAAACAAAACAGTGAGATTTGAGAGATTTGAGTTGTTGTGGGGATATGTACTGCGTAATAACAATGGTAAATTGAAGAGGACAAACCCGATTCTCATTGTTTCTGACCCCGTGTTCATGTGCGTATCTTGAATATTTTTAAAGTGCTTTCTGATATGTGCAATTCTCCCTTTTTTTCCTGCTACAACCCATTCCACATTGTTGTAAATTCTTTGCCTCTTCTCTTACTTCTTACCTTGTTAGACATTCCTTACATTTTTCAAATTGCTTTATGGGCTTCCAACCACAGGGCCCTCATAGATCAAATATTACACAACAAAAACCAATTCACTAATATTGTATTTTCAAGCTGAAGATCATGTTGTTCGCCACTGACTATGCCAAGACATGACCTTCTTTGCTGGTCATAACACTGACTGAATGGGCACTGTATTCTCCAGATCTCTCTTGTCCTCTGGCCTCACTATCCCCACACCCTCAGCAAATATGACTGCTTCATCTTTTCAATTCCTCTGAATGACAAAATAGGAAATAACATCTTTATTCAAATTAATCACCAAGTATTTGCTCCTACTTAGGTCAGTATAGTTGCTGAAGGTTACAGAAATAAAATAGTACTATTGTATTTTATCAACATTAACAATCCATTTTTATTTAAAGCTTTTGGCTTCGTATTTTATTTCATCCAGGTTACAGTTATTACTTCACGAAGTGGAAGAGTTCCTTTTTTATGCACTCAGATCGCTGTAAAAAAGTACATTAGAAATTACGATTTATAGTGAATAAGAAGTAACATGCAGTATGTTCTACCCACAAGGCTACTCAAAATTGTATGCATGTTAGGAGACCATTTCACTCATCCCATCTCTGAAGCCTAACACAGCATCTCTTCTGCTGTGTACAGACAGAGCTTCTGATGCAAAAAAAAGAAAAAAATTGTTTCTCCCATTAAAACTATAATGGAAAATAAGGAAAAATGTAGACATCTGAGCTGAAATTCAATCAGAACATTGGAATCCACCAAATAACCAATACTGCAATGCCAAGGTGGATACCAGGGGACACAGGACAATCCTGATCCCAGGTTGAGGTGCCAGCTCTCAGACCAAAAAATTTTTGATCAACAACACCAACTCTTGCCCTGCCTTCCACATTTGCTTGCTTGCCTCCTGCTCAGCTTTGCTAACCTGCAAGAACAGTCAGGATCACAATTTAGCATAAGTGTGAATGAAAGAGGAAGGAAAATGGAAATGGTTTGCTCCTAACTGTAGAGACTCATACTAAACAAGTTGACTGAACAGAGTAGAAAACTGACAGATTATTTTAGTCATTCCACAAAATTTAATAGACAGTCATGTCTCACGTTGTCCTCGTCCTTCCTGTGATCCATCACATGCACTCAGCTTGGTCCATCTGTTTTGCTCGTCTCTCAAAACATACACCTGCCTTCCCCCATGCTGGCCCTCACTTCACTCAACCAACTGGCTGACATTGTCTTGCAGACAGTGCCTGTGATGCCCCTCTCTGCAAGACCTACATCTACTAAAAACACCGGCAGAAAGCAACTCACTAATGATGGGGGAGATGTGCAATGAAGGATTCATGCTTTGTCTTTCTGAAATCTGTACAAAACGTAAATGCACTCAGTCTATAAAACTGGACAGACTGCTCTTCTTTTCGCCAGTGCTGGCCTGCGGGAAAGAACAGAGCTGTCACATCCTTCATCTTTTGAGCTTTCTGACCTCTGCCTCGGTGCCTTCTCTGCCGATCCCTTTCCTTTCCCTGTTCACACCACACTTTCCAGGGCAGTACCGTGTTTCACCTCTAATACTGGGAGTGCACTGCAGTCTGGGCCCTGGGAAGAGGCATTCCCTATGTCATCCTGGAGTGAGCCTGCAGATCTGCTGCTCTGTGCCTCTGAACCTCTGTGACTGCTCCCAGAAGGACAAGCAGAGGCACAGGGGAGTTGTGTATCACACTGGGTGCATGCATGCTGCTGCAGAGGAGGGTATGAAAGACAAACTCTGTAGGAAATAGCAGGCCACCACAGGGGAGCATGAAGAGAGCCAGCAGGAGACAGCTTATCCATGCTGTGCTTTGGTCTATGCAGTAAGCCCAGCCTCTCACTTTCATAAGTGCTAAATTCACACAAAAATGTTTTTTTTAAAACCCACCACAGGCGATTAAGCTGTGATCTAGATTAATTAGCTGCCATATTTCATTTTTAAAATCAGAACTCGCCTGTGCTGACACCAGGGAAACTTATAATATTTTCACTCATACCTAACTGCCTCTGATTTTTCACACTGCCTAGAACTGAGCAGCTGCTCCCAGCCTCACCCATCCATGCCAGGCAAGTGCCTGCATCTACTGCAGGCACCCATCCAGGGTGCTGGGATGAGGGTGGAGGACCAGGGACCTCCTAATGAAAGTGCTGACCCTGGTGTAGCCTGTGTGCCCCAAGTAGCATTGCTTCAGTGTTGAAAACAAAAGATTGATGAATTGTATAATGTACTTTTACTGCTGTTAATTTTTCTGAGTGCTGCTGTTTTGTGTCTCCTGGAGGCTAAAAGGCCCCTTTGGCCACAAAACAATATTTACTCCATCCTGGCAGCTGGGCTGCTGGAGGCAAAAGATGCATCCTTGCTCCCCAGGTGATAAGCAAATGTCAGAATGCACATCATGAAAAGGACATACCTGACAGAGGCTCAGCACCACAGCATGCAAACATGGCTCAGCTCTACCTCCTACTCCTGTGAAGTTCTTTCACTTTGCTCCTTCAAATCCTTCCAGAAAGCAGGAGGTAGGCGACAGTACTATTTAAGCAAGATCTTACAACTGACTTTTTCAAAACTAATTTCTCAGGTGGTAGACTCTCCTGTCCAGCACTGTATTGGTCCCTGTCCATTAAAACTGTAGCTCCTCAGAACAAATGCTGTTCAACTGACCTCCACAAAGTACCTTTTAGTCCTGATAACACTTTACATAAGTGTTTACATAAGTGTTGGCTCAAAGAGCCCAGTCCCAAATCTCCAACCCCTACTGGAATTCTTTCATGGATTTAATAAGTTCACACTCCTGTTGCTTTATGTACTACCTTTACAGAAGTCATCATAACAGCACCTTCCCTAAGCCAAGGAGATGCTCTGAGACTCAGTTCAGCAAGAAGCATCTCCTGCAACAGAGACAGAGCTTCACAGAAGATATCCTTGCTTGCTTTAGCATAGCTGGAGACACACAAGAGGCATGCAGAGGGTTCATGCATAAAGCACATAGGAGAGGCAGCAAATTAATTTACACCAAGAAGTAGAAGACAGACACCATGTTACTCTCCTTATATTCATTGGCATATGAAGTATTTATATGAATAACAATGCAAATTATTCCTCAAAACCAGGTGAAACACAGAACCTTCTTTTCCTTCCCCATCTCTGTGTAAAATTTCTACAATTCTACAGTTCTGCAAGCACTGCACAACTGTAAAGAGCTGCCAGAACAGGAACTACAAAGCAATTCCATCAGCCCATCAGCCCATGAACTTCTCAAGCAGAAGAGGTTTGCCATGTGTTGTTCTCTGTTCCCTCCATCCCACTCAGCAGGAAGGACTTAAGATAAAAGTAAAAGATGGGGAAAAACAAAAACCATTTCTTGTACCATACTGCAAGACCCAAAAGGTAAGCAACCTGTAATCCTGCAACGCAGGCATAGAGACTTGGAACCATATTAATACCCAGCAGTTGCCAGTAGAACATGCCAGAAATTTTTTTAGAATTGGTTGGTGGTCCCCGGTTCTCTCCTTTTCCAGCTCACTGACTGAGCTTTTTCTCTGGGGGATATCCTGTAGTATCTCTATCCCCATGAAAAACATCAGTGAAGACTTTCCTTCTTCCACGCCAAGTCACTGTTCCTCTAACTTGCCCCAAATGATGTTCAGGGCTCCACTGACATCCCACGTCACAGCAGTGTGTCATTCCGGCCTTCTCCACTGAAGCAGAAGTGCAGCACAGGCCTCCTACCAGCTGCTAATGTGTATCTTTCCTCTGTGGTGGCAGGGGTGCTAAATAAATCTCCTCATCCCAAGGGAACAGTTCTCTTTCTTCAGGCCCCATGACAATACACACAGCAGCTCTTCCCAATGTCAGGAGCTCCATTTCAATGCTCCTCTTCCCTTTGAAAGATCCTGCTGCTTTATGTCTTACCACCTCTCCCCAGGGCAATTTGCTCCCAGCACCACCCAGCTTTCAGGTTCCCCACCATGGGGGCAGGAGGCAGGCTGTGCTTTCAGCCAGTGACAGGGTCATGACAGGGATATCAGGCAGAAGAGACCTGTGCATTTGTGTGGGCAAGCTTCTCATGTGTGCCTCTTCCTCACCTCACAAGGATGCTGATCACTACTTTCACCTTGCAGCAGAAAGACAAAACGAGACAGTCTGCAAATGCAAAGGAAAGCCCATTTCCAGTGCAACAGCCACATGGTGCATACTGAATTAAAAAGCTGGGAGAGAAACAAAGCAGTAGTTTTGCAAGTTTTGACCCCAGTTTGTCAATTTTGAAGCCAATTCTCATTCAGTTTTAGCAAAAGACACCGGTGCATGTGCTAGCAGAATCTTTCTTCCTCCTCTGTGATCTCTCCTTTTCCTAAAGCTGTTGTATTCAAATTCCAGGTTTATGAAAGAAGTAATGGCTTTGCGTTATCAGAGGATCTTCAGCAAAGTTAAATGAGAAAAGGTGTGAGAAACAGATGTATTCTATCACACCTCAGACAAAAACCTCAGTCACAAGTTGTTGTCAAAATGCGGCCACAGTGACTGGACTTTGCCGCTGGCTTTTCAGTCACTGTTTCTCTGTCCCAGTCTGACCTCAATCTCCATGACACAGGTTCTACCCTTGCTTGTCCTTCCCCAGCACACCATCTCCAATCAAACACAGTTCCAGCAGTGCTCAGTGGAAGTATACTGTTTACAATCCAAAATGCTCAAGATCGTTCTGAATCATCAACTGTCCTTCAGATCTCTTGTGTAGAGCAGTAGAATATTGTCTGACATTGCATCTTGCATTTCCTTGCAGCATCAGAATTCTCAGGATACTACAGAATCAGATGGTACTAAACTTAGACTTCCCACCCACAGGGGCATATCAGCGAGGTTTTGCTTAAGGCACAATTTGTTACATTTGCCACCTTCTTTTTCTTGATTTTATCTATTGCTATAAAGATGCAATTGCTATTCAGCTTGATAGTGTTACATAGATAGATACCTTAAAAGAAGCTTAAAACCAGAGTTGTGTCTCTTCTTCCCAGCTATCCTGTTGCAGTCTTCTTTCTCCTTTGCACAGGGGATGCATGGCTTTCATCCTCATAAATTTGGCAAAGGGCATTCTCCTCTGGAGATCTCTGGAATTCTCCACATGCTGGAATGCTTCTTTGGAGTCCTGCTTTACTCACCTCTGGTGTGTTTTTATCCAGATAATATTCTTTGCAACTTCAGCGCGTTCACACTTCACCTGCTCTCACACCTCATTTGGCATTTTGTCCTCTGTGCATTTTAGCAATGCATCAAACTGCTCCCCAATTACCACTATGCAGCCTTCTCCAACATACTCCAAATTATTCCCAAAGAGGTGAAAGAATCATTTCATGCATTAGAAACATGAAACCTGAACTCTGAAAGAATCAGCCAGTGATCTGAGGCACTAATAGCACTTGGCAGAGTTTTATGGAAAGAAAATCGCTTGTTTCTGCCATTACCATACAAAGATTTAGTTGATTCCTGTCCTGTCACTTCAATATGATTTTTTATATGGGTTCCAGGTATTTCTTCTACTGTGATGTTGAACTGAATGACCTAATGTTAATCTTGTACCAATTTTACATTGGTGTAACCAACCTGATTTTCACAGTTCCTTGTCATTTACAGTAGCAAAAACAACAACAGATTCATATTCAAAGCACCTTAGAAGACAGTTTTAAAAAGAAAGTTCCCAAGCATGCTCAAAGCTTGTAGATGGCTTCTTCATCTTGTGGTTTCTGCTTATCTAGTTTCCCATATAAATTCTCAACACCAGCCTCTTTCTTCAACAGCAGTGACAGCATTTCATGGTTGTTAGCTACTCTCAGAAGATGAAGTAACCTGATATAAATTACCTATTGCTGCAAGTGCAACAGAACCTGTTAGCACAGTAGTCACTTCTAGAAGGCTGCAAGTACAGACTACATTATTACAGGTAGAAGGTTTTCTATCATGGCAGAAGTCATTTTAATATGGCATTCTCCTCAAAAATTTTTCTCTATGGCTATTAAAGGGTTTTTCCCTGCTTCAGTAGCCCACATCATGAACAGTGGACTACATCCTTGTCCTAACTCTCACATTGGTGATGTACAAAAGCTACAGCGAGACCACTCGGATGTCATTCTTCCAGGAGAAACCAGAGACAACGAGGATTGAGAACAGCAGTCAAAGTAACGGGCAACAGCCAAAAGAATGGACTGCTCCTGGTTAAATCCGCATTTAATTGTTGCTCATTGCTATTCATTTACCCTGACTGGGTAGCTGATAAACAACATGATAAACCAGCTACTGAGTAAGAAAAAGATAGAGGATATTTAAAACAAATACCTCTACATATTCATCATACTGTGATGTGGATAAGCTATACTCTAAATTAGATGAGAAATTCCTGTATATCCTAATGAGACACAACAGATGCTTTTGACGAACCAATTGTAATTTTAAGACAACATACCTGTCGTTCTTAGCTCAGGTTGCCAGAGCCCAACCATTCAGGTCTCAATGATCTCCATGACAGTTATACTCCCAAGGAACTAGGTAGGGGATACTTCTCTTCCACATATGTTTAGCCTAAATGGATCTAAAATTTCTGTGTGTCACTTTATTAGGAAGTGACTGACAAACTAGAGAGAGTTTTAAGACACCATAAAAGGATCGGGCAAACTCAACTATCATGTAAAAACCATCAAAGGACTGGACTGAACTGAACTGAAATACAGTAGGGTTTTTCTGAACATAAGCCAACACTTTTTCACTGCTCTGGGTGACCAAGCACTTGCACAGGTTGCCCAGAGACGTTGCGGTGTCCCTGATCGTGGAGATATCCAAAAGCAGTCTGGACCTGGTCCTGAGCAACCAGCTCTAGATGGTCCTGCTTGAGCAAGGGGTTGGACCAGATGACCTCCAAAGGTCTCTTCCAACCTCAGCAATTCTGTGATTCTGTGAGAAAGCAAGAGATCGCTCCACTTTGGAAACAGTGTACGTAACACAAATGATGCAGTCATAAAGACTAATGTATTTCTCAAAGGCTGTGTGAAACTCATAGGCAAAACATTAAGGTTTCCCCTTCCCCATCAAGCTTCCTTACCATGAGATCTTCACAGACTGTGGAATCATCCTTCAGGCATCCAAACTTATACTAGGAAGATGCTGAAGGGAGTGCACGGCAGGGATGCCAGAGAGCCTCCCTGGAGACTCCGTGAGGTCCATGAACATGGAAATGCTCTCTTAATGCAATAATGAGAGCACTGCCAAGATGCCCAGGAGGAACCCACATGTACTTTTAGAGGAGGACAAAGTAATTTTAACGTTTTCAAAGAGCTGGCCTCTGAAAACAAAGGTGAGACTGCTGCCCTCCAGGCCGGCCCCGCAGCCCCCTGTGCAACCCGGCGCACTGTCAGCGGAGCCCTGCAGATGGCTGCAGAGCTCTTCCAGCTCCTACCTGCGCTACAGCAGTGGGCACTTGGAGGCAAGGACACTGGCCAGTCCTGCACTGAAGGAAGCAAAATTGTTCTCCTTTCAAAAGATGGACACTTCTCTCTATGCTGCCTTTACTTCTACCCAAATATAACAGCCAGTCACCTGCAGGCTGAATATCGCTGTCTTTAACCTCACAGAGATCCTCCGTTTACAAGTTTTCCCACGACGACAGCTGAAAGACAGAGATGCTGCGGCCCTTGAATGTGACAGTGAACTCTTCGTACACAAGAACAATTTGTTGCTCAAGATGCTTTTCTCAACAAGGGTCTGTAGTCCTAAGAAGCTGTTATGGAGCAGATATTTGAAAAGATGTATCCATTCCTCCTCATGCCCACAGCAGCCACATCTTCTTTTTCCCTTCCCGAGACTCCCACCTAACGGCGTCGAAGGTCTCGCAGCCTTCTTCTTATACCTCACATCAGGATCAAGCACTGTTCCTAAAACAAGCCACCTTTGTCCACCGTCTTTCCCTTAAACTCCACCTTTAGCAATGAATCCTTTAAAAAAAAAAAATTAAAATTGAGATCTCCATCACTTTGGATGCCCTTCTTCCTCCGAAGCCATGTCTCCTACTTCCTTCTCCCCTCTCCAGTGTTACACAGCAGATCTGTGTAGCGACAGGGGGTTTTGCATCACAAAATTTTGTGTGCAAATCCTTCCTCTATCTCGAGGGATTCATGAGTTTTTCTGTGTCTACCTTGTATCAGTTACATGCTTTGAGCACAGGGTAGCCTGATGTCTTGCAGGTCTCTCAACAATTATGGACAGCTCCCCATCACAGGCACACTGACATTCAGTGGAATTCAGTGCCCAAGTCAGACCACTCTCCTTGAAAATTCTGCAGTACGATACCATTTCCTCGTAGTTTATATTTACCTGGTCCCTTTCCAATCTATCCATCTGAATCAAGTAATTGTCTTCTAAGAGGGAGTCAAGAACTTATAATAGACACCGGCTGCCCATTCTCTTTTAATCCATCCAATATTAGACTCGTTAGTCATCAGGATAACAATCCTATTTGCAAATCAGCTACCTTTATCAGATAACCAGTGGGACCTAGTACAATATCTATTAGTCCAACAATATCACAACCAAGATATATAACTGGTTCTGTACAAAAACCTTTCTTCTAATCCTTCTTAAACTCAACAAGACTGATCGGCTTTTATTATTCATGAATTAATTTTTAACTCTTGGTCCAGCAGGGGAATTGAATCTATAACATTTTGCAGAGACCGAAGCAAAGTAACAGTATGTTGAAAAAGTAAACCAGCCAAAAGCAGGCATTTTTTCTTCTTTCAACAAAGAATTAAGAGGGTTGAATCTATTTTTCCCTAAACACCCAAGGGAAAAGTCTAAGGAAAATTAGCACATTCAAACACATATAGATACCACATCACTGTACTGTGAGAGCTTTTGGTTTTGTTTCATAATTATGTTATTTTTTAAAGGCCATGGAATTAAATGTTAGTATTTTAAAAAACAAGTCCATGTTAGATTAGGAAATCAAGAAGGGAAATTTCAACAGAGACAGTCCATATTATGAGAGAAGTAATGATCATGGGCAGTGATTAGGGTTTATAGTTGCTCTGTAATGACAGTCCCCTAACTTTAATTGCTAGGAAAAAAGAAGCTGCTCTGTAGGAAAATAAAAAAACACTTTAAAAAAGAGTAAAAATACAGTTGTCAGAAACACTGTAGGTGATGAAATTAAAAAAACCTCCAAAATATTTCATAATCAAATAACCTTTTAAGTTATTCCATAAGGGGAAGCATACTTTATTTTGTGTCTTACTAAACCAAAATTGCATTTAAAAAAAAAAAGAGAACATTTCCAAAACCACCAAAAATTAAATAAACAGATAAAAGAAATTCCAAATCACTGACTTTTATGGCTATGGCATTTAAGCCCATCTTTATCTTGACAATGGTATAGCTGGATCTATGTTCTGCATACTGTTTTTCAAATTACTCTCTAATAGTCCATTTAAAGAAAATCTCTGTTCCTTTTTAAAAAACACCAGTTTACTGATTTATAAACAGAAGATCTAACTGTAGTTATTTAGCCGCACCTAATCCTATATAATCCATAATAATATATATTCCCAGAGAAACACCCAGTTTTTTCAGCGCAAATGTTCTAGATGATGTATTTGTACAGCATTTTACATTTACTAAACACCTTCTATGTAAGGCCATGAACAGATTTACAAGCTTGAATTAATAAAGACTAGAAACAGCCTTGTGATGAAGACAGACAGTCCTATCCTTATTGCTTTTTCATTTGTTCATTTATACACTAATACACACAGAAATACGTAACCACATGCAGAAAGTCTTGCGTATGCATCCTAAGAGACACTGGATGGATGAGTGAAAAAGTACACTATGCAACATCAAATGAACACTTGATTATATATAAAATTATATAGTTTATATACATGTGTTCTGTTAAATCATAGTGTGTGCACGATTATGTAAAATTAAGTGCATACACACACCCCTGACAGACATCCATCCATGCACTCACATATCTCTGTATGCAAGATAACTCTTTCCTGTCCTACTTTGGCACATCCTAGTCCTTCACAGTGTGCTTGGTGCCCCTACACAACTTGTACCAATTATTCCAAAGGAGATGCATCTGGCATCATCTATGTAAAATAATATCTATGAATGCGTGATACACTTAAACATCATCTTCATGAAGTCATATTTGCTACAACCTATTAAGGCAAAGAGAACCCACGGCAGGTAAAGTCATCATCCTCCACAACGCCCAAGCACCACAATGCAAGTTCCCATGTTGGGATTCCCTTGGCTGTGAAGGTGAGTCTGGATTGTACCAGACAGCTGTGGCCTCCTCCCTACCGCAGTCCCTGGTCAGGCTGCACATCACTGCTCGAAGCCGCTGTTTGACACAGGTGTACGGAGAGCCCTGATCCAGCCAGGTACCTTTGCACTACTGACTAATCTGATAACAAAAATTACCTACTGTAGAGTGTCAGGCAATAGGCACCAATGATTTTTAGAATTTTTTTCAGTGTCTCCCTGTACCATTACCCCCTTAGCCTACAAAAATGACCAAAAAAACCCCCAAAAACCCCCTTATCAACAGAAATACAAAAACTATTAGGAAACTGAATTAAACTCTTAAGGATAAAAGCAGAAGCAACATCATATATGTCTGAAAAGGAACTGAAGCAGGACTGAATTTATGTGTTCTAAAGAATTAAATCACTCTTCCTCTACAGCACTTTCTGAACTGTTAAAACTAGATGGCAATCACATGCCATACATGGTCCAGAAACAAAGAAAAATAAAATGACAGCAAGTCCTTAAAATTAATGTGTAAATATAAATTGTTTTTAAAATTATAAGCAAAGCATGTAGAAAACGTATACACTGAAAATGTGTATAGGTTAATTCTGGTTGTGTGCACTACAAATAAATTTTAAACCAAATCCCCAAAATCGGTAACGTCCTATGTTCTCCACCGCTATGTTGCCACGTCTGTGAAAAACTCATCTAGATAAGTGTAATTTCTTAAATCATGAAACAAATATGTTTGAGAAATAGAAACTTAGTTTAACTGAACAAAAACAATACAGAAGACTCTGGAAAAACAAAATCTGTTGAAGAATAATTCTTTAGTGTCCTTCAGCTCTTTAATTTTTTAATACGGAAAATGATGTAAATCTCAGTGAGAAATTTGGTTTGTAATCATTCATGTCAGTACATTATAAAAAGTACTTGCGGACACTGACAGAAAATCCTATTTCTGTTTTATTTTCACCCAAGCGCTTATACGTCCTTAAAATTATCATCTTCATATGCAAAGTCATAACAGGAGAATTGAACATTTTTTTAAAGCTGTTCTTTTGACCTTTGTCTTGAGTGAAAGGACAGCGAGACAATACACTCACCAGCATTGTTCACAGTGACGGCTCCATCACCGGAGACTGAGGGCCATTATTACAAAAGGGAACTTTAAAGTGACATGAGAAAAAGGGGAAAAAACCCTAGAAAATAACACTTCTTAATAAGCTGTATGTACAAGCCCCCGTTCAGACCGGCAGACATACAGCAAGAAGAAATCTTCATGTAAAAAGATCTGCAGTAAGATACAGATAATCAATTCAAAACAAAAGGTGCTGTAAGAAATTTTCTCCTGTTATGCAGGATACTCTAAGGTGGAGGTCCCACTACCATCACCCACATTATAGGCTATGCTAATTTAAGAAAAATACATAATCTTTATTAAAATACATGGTAAATCAAACACAATGCAGGAATGGAAAAGGAAAATTTGGACAGAAAGAAGGGGTTCTCATCAAACGCTCTTATCCTACCAAGAAGAAACTAGAATAGGTTTCCTTTTCCTTCCAAGCCTTCAACAGGATGCAATATTTGAGAGATGTCCTTACCGTCACGACAAAAAATTGTATAAAAAAGGCCACCCCTCCCTATATTTAACTGATTTCCTTTCACATACAGAAAAATGCAAGAATAAATAGAGTTCTGTCCAAAACAGGAACAGTCCTATCACAAATTTTATTGCAATTTCAGTCTTATCTTGAAAACAAAAAAGAAAAAAGAGACGATTAATATGAAAAAGTGAAGTAGCCCCTTTCTGCTTCCTATGCACACATAAGTTTGTGACTTTTTGAACTGATTCTGTGTTGTTCACCAAATCCATATGGATCAGGAATATCTTTTGTAGGACAAAGAAGTCATCCTAAGGCTGACTAGACTGAGATTTGCCAGGATTCCATAAAATGAATAGGATTTGTTAGATATTTATTCCTCCCCCATTCAGAAAGGGAGTGCAAGAAAATTCCGTCTCAGCAGGGACAGAGAGCCATCGCAGGTTGTGTGATAACAGCTTGCCACCTGCTTTTTGCAAGTTGTCTCTGTGAAGTGCAAGGGGCACTGAGTAGTAACGTTGCCTGTGGTGATAGGAATGCACTGAACAGCTCAGTATGCAAAAGCACTTACTGGTACACAGCGCTCTTCACAAAGGGCATTGCAGAATGCTTTCCAGGCTGTGTCAGAAGTGCTAGGAGGGGAAATATTAGTGCATGTGTCACAGGAGGAACATAAGCACTTGCTATCCAAATAAAAGAAGGTATAAGCAAATACGGGTACGATACTGCTCATAGCCAAAAAAAAAAATGGGGGGGGGGGGGGGAGGGGAGGAGGAATAAGACAGGAAACTTAGCAGCAGTCACATTAGAAGGAGCATTTCTCTGCAAGAACAGCGAGGGTTAACAGTGACATATAAGCTCCGGTCCAGTCAAGATAGGGTCAAATGATGTGCAGTGAAAGTTTCAAGTCCTCAATCCCCCAGAGCTTGTTTGCTAATTACATTTGCAATTACAAACATGACAAATATATTATTATACAGTGCGTTCCACCTTGAGCAGACATGTTTCTCCTCACGGACAGTCACTGCCAGCAGCCAGACTCTCAAGCACTGGAAGAATCAAAGGGCACTGTGCTCCAGCTGCAAGCATCATTTTTTTGTGGGCATTTCTATTTCTCTGAAGAGACAGGGCAAAGCTTTAGAGAGAGGCAGCATAAAAAGGATGGAAACAAATGCGAAGAGTAAGTTATTACAATTTAATTCCTAAGAAGTAAAACTTGCCAGGTCAATGGCTATTACTAAAAAGAGTACTAAATT